>NC_058405.1:125642879-125715570 GCF_002201575.2 Neomonachus schauinslandi
ACACACACACACACACACACACACACACACACACACACACACACACACAAGCTGCAATTCACTAGCTGGCTCTGTTTTCACTAAACAGATGGCTGTGTCGCTGGTGAAAACTGCCTTTTTGCACAAGATAAAACTTCTAAGATCCTATGATAGGACCTATTTGCAAAAAGAGCTCAAAGCCACATTTTCTGTACTGCATACGTGAATTCCGAGGTAGTTTGGGAATAGAGAGGTAGATAGATATAAATAGATTTTATATGCATAGGCACAAAAAGAAAACTGTCAGTAAATAGCAGTCTTTCTCTTAACACCATTCTTTATGAAATTTTTTTTTTAAAGGCCATCATGGGTGATCACATCCAGCATTTAACATTAGAAAGCATAGTTCTTTCAGGGATTCTAGTAACTAGATTAAAACATACAGGAAAGGGACAGAAAGCTGAGTCTAAAACATATGAGGAGAGTTTTTCAGTTTTTCTAAAAAACCTGTTCACCTTTCCAAATAATTTTTCCTTGCCTTTGTGCAGTGAAAGCCCCACTACCAGCTATGAAAAAATAGTGCTAAGTGTTTTGTACAATTTCTTTGTGTGTGTGTGTGTGAAGCTAGAAAAGCCAAGGAAATGGGCAAAATACTGAATCAGGCCACCCGGGCCAGTTCAAATGCACAGAGAGACATTTTTACTGCATTATTTGAACTATTACTAAATAAAATGCTTTCTTCCTCGGAGCTTGGCTAAGTACTAATTTTCCAAAACATGAATACGACTTCTGGTGAAAAGTTAGAAATAATTTAAATGCATGACTACACCATTGTACCCTCTCAAATTAACAATGTTCCCTTGGCCCTATGCTGCATACTAAGAATGGTGCTGACTCTCAAATCACATTTGGAGAGCCTAAGATGTCCAGGAAGCTTTGAATCCAGAGGTTTGAGAACAATACTGGATGAGTTCAAATACTGTTTTCTCCATGAACACAGGGACCAAAAAAATGATAAATTGAAACAATTTCTGGCAATTCATTATCAGATGCCTAAGTAATGACTAACTGACCCGTTAAAAAAGAAATTGCTAGACAGGAATTAAGTAGTTTTTCACATTAATATAATTGTACTCTTCTTCTTGAGACAGTGATTACTCTCCTCTATGTTTGCACAACATGCTGCAAACACTGACATGGTTGAGCTCAGAGCACAGGACTTAAAGTAAGAATAACTATGCATCACAAATTACATAAGGTCTTGTCTAAGGAAATTTTTTCCCAAATCTGGAGAAAAACTTCAAATTTATTTACATTCGGTAATGAGATTTCTGGTCCGCACGCCATCAAAGATGGTAATTTAACAACATTCGGTACTTAGGTAACAACAATTTTTCTCTTTTGTTGCTAACTTAGTGGTGGTCTGCCATTTTTATTGAAATTTGGTCACCAACTGCTGGTTAGAAATATTTTTCATGGAATTCTTTGTACTTTAAATCAACTATTACTTCAAAATCTGTTATGTGCCCCACATTCATCTTTAAGACACAGAGTTTCATGTACCTTGCTGTGAGCTTTGACTCTGAAATAGACATCTCATATATGCAATTTCTAGCAATATTTGAAGTTGATGCAGGTTTATTAGTGCCCTTCAGCAAATTAAAGCAGAAATGTGTATTTTGAAGGCTTGTTCTACAATTCATCTTATGCAAAAACTAAAGTTCATTTTGAAAAATTGAGCCTCTATTCATTTTCTGCTCTTTTTACCCAGTATTAAAAGGTCTCTATGGGGTTTCACATAATGAACATCACAGAGGGGGGAAAAATTGTTGTTTCCTTTGGCATTTCTCATCTTAAGGTGGTAGAAAAATACGCAT
Organism: Neomonachus schauinslandi; assembly: GCF_002201575.2. Classification (NCBI taxonomy): domain Eukaryota; kingdom Metazoa; phylum Chordata; class Mammalia; order Carnivora; family Phocidae; genus Neomonachus; species Neomonachus schauinslandi. The sequence goes on from NC_058405.1 coordinate 125,644,736, forward strand.
CTGCTTTTCCCGTGGAGAGGGAGATAATATGATAACCTTCTGATTATATACATAAGCAGAAACTGATCAGCTTCTCCTGTGGTTCGTTTTTAAGGGCAAGTTCCAGTTGGATTGTGCTAATGCACATATTCATGAATCTCTCCAAACAGGATTCACAGCTCTCCAGGGGACCCTTGAAGTATGCATCATTGTTTCAATGAAGTATCTTCATTATAAAACATAGGGACTATAAAAGGTGAATACCATTTGCCTCAGCCTAATATAATCTCTGGTCTGACTTTCTTCCACTGTGATTTCTTTCTTCCTCTCTCTTTCTTTCTCTTTCTTTCTTTCCTAAATAGAAAAAAAAAAAGACAAAGAATCAAATTAGGTATTACACAAAATTGGGGGAAAATGTTTTTGCTTTCAAAGTCAAACTTAATCTCCTATGCAATGTTACATAGGTAAGGATAAGAAACTTTACTCCAAAATCCAAAACTCCTTTTATTTGTACAAATGTTTTATTTGATAAAATGCAGCTTATGGAAATGTTTGGTCTCTGGGTATGCATAAGTTTCTTGCATTGAAAAAGCAAGGCCAAAGGTGGAAGGCATAAAAAATAAGTAGGTAAACACCAATAAAGCAGGCCAAGAAGAGAGGCGCTACCATCAGAACAATGTGATGAAAACAGACACACAAATCTTCATCTCATTGGCACTATTGCAAAGGAAAAAAGATCTTGAACTGATCAGTCTTTTATTTATATTTGCACCAAGTACGTATTCTAACATTCCCCTTTCTTTTCTTTAGAGTTCTTCCAGAGAACCTGAGATTTTAGGGAGTTTTACTAATGTGCATGTTACAAAGAGGCCTTTATTAGAGAGGGCATGAATGGAGTTCTGAGTGAGGCTACAAAAGCCCTACACTGCTCTCGGGTATAATGGGGTGCTTTATAGGGAAAGAACACTGTCTTTGGGGTATGAAGGACATCTTAATACAACATCTATTGCAGGGGAACAAAGGAGTTATATAGCTCACAAATTAGGGTATTCACATCCAGATATATTAGAGGTGAAGTTTAGAGAACTTGGAATTCAGTTTAAAATGATCTTGTTATCCAACACAGCACACTGTGGAATGTGGCATTCCTTGGATGTAAGTTGTATAGTCATCAGCATAGATTGTACAAGTCACAAATAACCGACACTCTGTGACTCTACAGCAATTAGCTCCCAAAGATAGTAATTCTTAGTGGCACTAAAAATAAGATGAGACATCTATAATTAAGCAGGAAATGACAAATGCAATTCAAGATGCTATATAGTCCAATTGTTTTAAGTCTCGCAGTGAAAATTAATTGAGGATAATATTTTTTAAGAGGCATAAAGGGCATAGCGTATACAACATAGAACCCATGATTTATTGTTATAGTGTAAATCACCATTTCAGATGGACAGTGAAATTCCAAATCTCCACTGTGTGAGATGCCATGAGGTAGAGGAAAGGAATAGGAATTGGGCAGACTCAAGAACACAGCACTGTTCACTAGACACATAGCTCTTATTACCTGTACAATGATGAGCCTGACTCTGCACGAGCCTTGATGTCTCCTCTGAGCCCACACTCATGAAACCCACTCTCTCCTGAAAAACCACCCGGATCCCCAACAAGAACCCTGAATACAGTGTGTCCAAAGGTGAATTCATATTATCTTCCCGTAACTTCCACATTCAACCTATTCTCTGTCTCCTGTGATTCTTTATTTTAGAATGGCATCATCATCCCTTGTTTAAGTCAAAAAGCTATGAATCATTCTTCTTGTCTGTGCTTTGATACCAATCAGTCACTTATTCCTATCCTAACTCTACAGATGTATTTCTGTCTCCATCTCTCCCTTAGGTCAAGCCACCATAGTCTATCATGAGGATAAGTGCAACAGACTTCTTTCTGGTCTCCTTACCTCTAGTCATATTATCATCTCATACTTTCTCCCCAGTATTCTTTCTAAGATACACATCTGACTGTGACAAAGGTGCAATTGGTTTATGAAAGGGGAAAGAGAAGGCAGAGAAGATACATAATATTTTTCTTTTTTTTTTTAAGATTTTATTTATTTATTTGAGAGGGAGAGCGAGAGTGAGCACACAAGCAAGGGGGAGCAGCAGAGGGAGAGAGAAAAGCAAGCTTTCCACTGAGCAGGGAGCCTAATGCGGGGCTTGATCCCAGGACCCTGGGATCATGACCGGAGCCAAAGGCAGACGCTTAACTGACCGAGCCATCCAGACGCCCCCATAATATTTTTCATAGCATGATAGTAGGAATATTCATCCAATCCATTAGCAAATTTTATTGGTTCTATCTTTTAAATATGATTGAAATCAGATTCTCTGCAGGAAATACTGCATTAGTCCCTAATTGTTCTCACTGCATCAATCCTTATTAACCTAAAGTCTATTTTTAAGAGAATAGTCACAGTCATGCTGTTAATCTCTGCCAGATTGTTTTGGGTTTCTACACAAAAGCCTCCAGGATATTCCCATTTTATTCAAAGGAAGGTCAAACTCTTAATGGCCTACAAGGACTTACCTACCTAAGTTCCCTAGGGCAACCTGCTTGATTTCACCACCACCACCACCCCAGCCCCCACTCCCTGCCACATACACATTCTTTCTCAGAGACTCAATGTGTAGCAACACGGACCCTGAGAATCAAGTGGACTAATACCAAGGGAATCTCGGGGCCACATCCCAGCTCTACAATTATCAGCTTGGAGACTAAAGAAATTATTTTCTCTCTCTGAGTATCAGTTTCCCCATCTTTAAGACTAGGATAAAATGCCCACTTCAAAAGTCTTTTGTCAGGAAATTAAGTATGTAATAAGAAATATGCTTGCTAAAAAAAATATGCCTGCCATGCAAAAAGTGCTGTAAAATTTTATTCTTTTCTTCCATCTAATCATTTTCAAAACCAATTCAGGGAAGGATCTCCTCTTTTGACCTAACACACAATTAATTTTTCCTCATATTTATTAATTTATAAACCTAGTAGTTCATACAATATCCTATGATAAAGATTAGATTTCAAAACGAATCTTTGTTGTTTGTGTTATTTTATCCTCAGAAAATTCACTGAATTGCCTTCATTTATCATTATAATTTAAAACATATAGAATCCTATTATCACTTATAATCTTATTATAGTTTTTTTATTTTCTTAATATTTTAATATAAGAACAAAATGGTGACATAGCACTTTGAATTAATTTGAATTATATTGGAATTTCTTTAATGGAGTGCTAAAATATGTTCATTACGCTAGGGAAGAGCTCAGTTATTTAGGTTATAGACTTCACAGCAATGTCATGAGTTTCATACTTCACATTTGAAGACAAAGCAGATGGGCCTGGGTTCAAATCCTAATACCAGCCTTCAGTAGCTCTGTGACCTCAAGAACATTATCTAACCACTGTGAATCTCAGTTTCCTATTCCATAAAATGGAATAAGTAATTAATAAATAGGACCCATTTCATAGTAGAGTTTGAGGATTCAAGAAGATATGCAAGTAAGTCAGCTCAATAATGGTAACTAACAGTTACAAAGGTAAGGGAATTAACCATAGTAGTAGCAGTAAAATTACAATAAGGTGAGGATTCTTGAAAGGAATGTTGAATAATCTTGAAAACTCTTTATTATGATTACTCACTCCATTCTCCTAAGGGAAAAACAAGTATTTCTTTGCCCTCTGATTGCTATAATTTTTTGAACAGGAAAAAGTGGTAAGAATATGCTGTCAAAGATTTTACAAAAACTAGGGAAAGATTTAGAACATTCTTGCCATGGAGTGTAAAGCTGTGAAACATTGTATTTATTTGGTAAATACTGAAGAAAAATGATAGATAAATCAAACTATAAAAACCTGTGCTGTAAGAAGCAGTAGTTTCTCCCAGGAGACAGCAAGAGTATAAAACAGAGAGAATAGATATTAAATTAAGCCTCAGCTGAGATAAGTAAGGAAAAAGCCTAATCAAAGAAGTTACACTTTCCCTGCTTGTTTTTTGTGTGTGTGCAGCACTTCTCATAGCTTTTTAGTTCATGAAGAGAATTGTAACATACAAGAATATTTTCCTAGCAAAAGTGACCATCAGAAAATTCAAACGCTCTTGGGAAAAGGGGCAAGGTGGTCAAAATAATGTATAGAATAGGAAGTTGGCACATATTTTTCATTCAATCTTCAAAGCTAGGGACATTGCCAGGTAAAAAGGCATTTCATACCTGTTAAAGAGGATATATCATCATTACTGTGGTAAACAACTGGGCTATATTGCAATAATGTACTCTGTCTTTTGCTTAAATTTCACCAAATGTATTACAATATTCTACCACCATATCACATAGTTCTTGTGTGTAAATCAAGCATTAAATATATTTTTGCTAGTCAGGAAATAAGCATGAATGAGATAGTAAATTTTAAAAAGTAAAAGACAACACTCAGGCCTCTTCAGCCAGATTCTTCTGAAACTGAGATATATTGTCATAAGAAGGGAGCAGCCATGGAGAGACCAAATTTAGAAGACATAGGTTCCATTCTCAGCTTTAACACTCACTAGTTGTGTGCACCGTGCACACACACACAGACACACACAAATCCCCAGTCGCTGAATACATATTATATGCTCTCATGTCCAGTGGGGCAGAGGGCAGAGGAAAGGATGTTCTATGGTCCCTGACCTCCCTACTACAATACACTGGGAGACATCCACAAAGTCAAATGTGTCCTTTATTTATTTTACACAAATTTATTAAGCCTCTTAAGTGACAGGTAATGAGGAGAAAACACTGAACAAAATAGACCAGTAAGTAAATAAATGAATAAAATAAAACCTCACTTTAATGGGCTTATATCCTAGCAAGAAGAAACAGGTAAAAACCAAAAGGTACAGTATGAGACCTGGTATCTTATATATTTATAAGTTCTATGGAGAATATAAGGAAGGGAAGGAGGATGGAGAGTCAACTTCTAAGTATGTTGATGTCACTAAGAAGATGACACTCCAGCCAAGACCTGAAGAAGGTGAGAAGAAAGTCAGGCAGACATTTGGCAGAAGAGAATTCCAGGAAAGAACCATAACAACAAAGTTCCTGCGGCAGAGTACATGTGATGTGTGTGTGTGTGTGTGTGTGTGTGTGTGTGTGTGTGTGAAGTGGTGGAAAGTTCTCATAACCAAAGCAGAGGGGACAAGTGGATGAGACTGAAGAGATGGAAGAGGGGCCAGATTGCCCAGCATCCTGGAGCCAAGTTTGTGAAGAGATCTCCTGTGGTATCACAGTGACATGCTGTGTTGAGGATAGAGTGTAGGGGGAGAAGGGCAGAAAGACCCATAAGGCACTCTGGGAGCAATGCGTGAGAGATGATAATGGGCTTGTAGCAATGGAAGTTATCAAAAGTTATGATTCTGGGTAGATCATGAAGGTAAGGTAGTAGCTGCCTACAAACCAAGGGAAGAGGCCTCAGATTGAAACCTACTTTGCTGATACCTTGAACTTGGATTTCTCAGCCTCTGGAACTATTGAGTAACACATTTCTGTTGTTTAAGCCACCTGGTCTCTGCTATGTTGTTACAGCAGCCTGAGCAGACTTACACACATAGTATATCTTTCTTCACCCCTTTACATTTCTTATTACCTTTTATTTTATTTTTCAAATTCAATTACATTTAACATACAGTGTTATATTAGTTTCAGATGTACAGTATAATGATCCAACAATTTTACACATTACTCAGTGCTCATCATGATAAATGTAGTCACCATCTATCACCAAACAATGTTATTACAATATTATTGACCATGTTCCTTCTGCAGTAACTTTTTATGTTCCCTGACTAGAGTAGTCAGGGAATTATGAAGATGGAGGGACTTGAGTTAACTGTGAAGAAATTAAATGAAATATAAATAATAGATAAATATTAGATGAAATATAAAACACTAATAACAAGGGAGGATGTTTGGCATTGGGCTAGAAGTGACGGTGAATTGACAGGGTTATGGTGGGGCATGAGGATGGATAGATAAAGAGCACCATTATAGAGAACTTTTCATAATAAATAGAACGTAGATTTTTATCCAAGAAGTAATAAAAGGCTATTAAATATGGTGTTAGAAGGTGGAAGAGAGACAGTGAAGTATTCCCCAAACTGAGAAGGCACTTTGAGACCAGAAGCAGGCCACTCCATACAGTTTACATAGAGTTTCTTTCTGTTAACTTACGACAGGGATGATCGGGTGGAGGACAATCCACAGCAGCTGCATAGTTATTTCTCCACAAAATCCAGACCTCAGTCCACAGATTCTATAGAGTGAGGGGATACACAGAAGGGCTGTGAGTTGAGACAGTAGCGAGATCAAGGTGTTTGCATGTACCGTAAAGGACTTGCATGCACCTGACAGCTAACCCTTAATTAGATCTTGTGGCACCACCTGTACATAAGGAAAGGGAAGACTATGTTATTTCTAACAGATTCATGGGAGGCCAAAATAAACCTCCCCTGTTTCTGGCTCTGATGGGCATTTCTAAGGCATGTAAATTAATCTCCAAGGGGTCTGGAACATGTAGCCCCAAGAGAGATCACTGAGCAAACATGAACAAGATGGAAGGCCAAAGATGGAGTCAGTATTGTCAACAGTCCTATATATGGGCGCAATAAAATGTTGATGTTTCAAAGAATATGGTGTGCAATTAATCAGTAGGATGGTTTAGAACTATATAGTCTGAAAACAGGGAAACAATTTCAGAGACTACTTTGATGATCCAGAAATAAAGTGATAAAAGTCTGAAATCTTAAAGTTTGGACACAGAAACAGAATGAAGAAAATCACACTGAATTATTATAATAATTTAATAATTTAATCTAATGCATTATTTTTATTGAAGTTTAATTAATATACATGTTATGTTACTTTCAGGAGTACAGTATGATTCACCAGTTCTATACATTACTCAGTGCTCATCACAAGTGTACTCTTTTTTTTTTTTTTAATTTTATTTATTTATTTGACAGAGAGAGACACAGCAAGAGAGGGAACACAAGCAGGGGGAGTGGGAGAGGGGGAAGCAGGCTTCCCGCCTAGCAGGGAGCCCGACGCGGGGCTCGATGCGGGGCTCGATCCCAGGACCCTGGGACCATGATCTGAGCCGAAGGCAGATGCCTAACGACTGAGCCACCCAGGCGCCCCTTCACAAGTGTACTCTTAATCCCCTTTATCTTTTTCACCCATTCCCCCACCCACCTCCCCTTTGGCAACCATCAGTTTGTTCTCAATATTTAAAAGTCTGGGTTTTGTTGTTGTTGTTGTTGTTGTTGTTGTTGTTGTTTTTGTCTATCTCCTTTTTCTTTATTTTTCTTTGTTTTGCTAAATTACATACATGAGTGAAATCATATAGTATTTGTCTTTCTTTGTCTGACTTATTTCACTAAGCATAATACCCTCTAGGTCCATCCATGTTGTTCAAATGTCAAGATCTCATTCTTTTTATAACTCAGTAATATTCCACTGAATATATATACCACATCTTCTTTAACCATTCATCTATGGATAGACACTTGGGTTGCTTCCATTATCTTGGCTATTGTAAATAATGCTGCAATAAACATAGGGGTGCATATATCTTTTCAAGTTTGTGTTTTTGCTTTCTTTAGGTAAATACCCAGGAGTGGAATTACTGGATCATATGGTTCTATTTTTCATTTTTTAGAAACCTCCATACCCTTCCACAGTAGCTGCACCAGTTTGCATTCCCACCAACAGTTCACTAGGGTTCCTCTTTCTCCATATCCTCACCAACACTTACTGTTTCTTGTGTTTTTGATTTTAGATATTCTGACAAGTGTGAGGTGTGATCTCATTATAGTTTTGATTTGCATTTCCTTGATGATTAGTAATGTTGAGCATCTTTTCATGCATCTGTTGGCCATTTGTATTTCTTCTTTGGAAGGCCCAGCCCATTTTTTAATTGGATTATTGGGGGAGTGTTGAGTTGTATAAGTTCTTTATATATTTTGGATATTAACCTGTTATCAGATACATAATTTGCAAATATCTTCTCCCATTTAGTGTAGGTTGCCTTGTTGTTTAGTTGATGATTTCCTTCACTGTGCAAGAGCTGTTTATTTTGGTGTATTCCAATAGTTTATTTTTGCTTTTGTTTTCCTTGCCTGAGGAGACATGTCTAGAAAAATGTTGGTATGGCCAATGTCAAAGAAATTACTACCTATGTTTTCTTCTAGGGGTTTTATGGTTTCAGATCTTACATTTAGGTATTTAACTTACTTTGAGTTTATTCTATCCCTTTAATCTATATGTCTTTTTATTTAAAGTGAGTTTCTTATAGACAACATATAGTTGGGTTTTGTATTTTGATCCAGTCTGACAATTTCTGTCTTCTAATTGGTATATTTAGACCACTGACATTTAAAGTGATTATTGAGGGTTGCCTGGGTGGCATCAGATCAGTCATTTGAGCATCCAACTTTTGGTTTCTCTTAGATCATGATCTCAGGGTCAAGGGATCAAACCCCATGTCTGGCTCCACACTTGGTACGCAGTCTGCTTGAAATTCCGTCTCCCTTTGCCCCTCCCTCTGCTCTCTGTCTCTCTCTCTCTAAAGTAAAATGAATAAATAAAATCTCTGAAAAGAAAGAAAGAACAAAAGAAAGGAAAGAAAGAAAGAAAGAAAGAAAATAATTATTGATGTTGTTGAATTAATATCTCCTACATCTGTCACTGTTTTCTAATCATTGCCCTTGTTCTTTGTTTTTATTTTTGTTTTCTGTCTCTCTCTTTTTTTGCTTTTTTTTCGTTTTAATTGAGCATCTTGTATGATTAAATTTTCTCTGTTTTCTTAGCATATTGGTTATTTAGTGATTACCCTAGGGTTTGCAATACACCTTTACACCTTTACAGCTAACCCAAATCCATTTCAACCAACACTATACCACTTCACATGTAGTGTAAGTACTTTATAATAACAAGACAATCTAATTCCTACATTCCCCTTGTAGTATTACTGTCATTCATTTCACCTATACATAAGCAGACATAAGTGTGTGTATGCATGTGTGTATAAAACTGATACCCGGTTGTATCAGATGCACCTGATGGCTCAGTCAGTTGAGCCACCAATTCTTAGTTTTGGCTTAGGTCATGATCTCTGAGTCATGATCTCTAGTCAGGAGATTGAGACACCCCTGCCCCCACCCCCCCACCCCCCACCGCTTCCATAGAGCCGTATGTCTGGCTCAACACTCAGCAGAGAGTCTGTTTCCCCTCTCCCTTTCCTTCTCCCCATCCCTCATGCACAGACTCTCTCTCTCTGAAATAAATAAATGTTTTTTAAAAAACAGATACATTGTCGCATTATTATTTTGAAAAACAAATATTATCTGTTTAGTTGAGACTAAGAAATTGTATTTTGCTTTCACTTTTTCTTTCTTTGATGCTCTTCCTTTTATTACATAGATCCAAGTTTCTGACCTATATCATTTTCCTTCTCTCTGAAGAACTTTTTTTTTTTAACATTTCTCGCAAGGCAGGTCTGCTAGCAACAAATTTCCTCAATTTTTGTTCGTCTGGGGAAGACTTTATTTCTCCTTTACTTTTGAAAGATAATTTCAAAAGATACAGAATTCCAAGTTGTTTTTTTTTCTCCCTTAACATGTAAACTACTTTACTCCAATCTCTGCTTGCTTGTTTGATTTCTGAGAAATTAGATATAATTCTCACCTTTGGCTTCTTTCAAGATTTTATCTGTGATTTTCTGAAGTTTGAATATTATATGCCTACATGTAGGGATTTCTTTTTTTTTTTTCTTCTTTTTCTTTAGTTTCACCTATCAGGCTTGGTGTTCTCTGAGATTTCTGGGTCCGTGGTTTTGTGTCTGACATTAGTTTGGGGAAATTCTTACCATTATTGCTTCATATGTTGCTACTGTTCCTTTTTCCCTTTCTTTTCCTTCATTCCTCCCCATTCTGTTTCATTTTTTTGTAATTGTCTCACAAACCTTGATATTGATATTGTGTTCTGTTTTTCCAGTTTTTCTTCCCTTTGCTTTTTCATTTTGGAAGTTTCTGTTGACATATCCTCAAGCTCAGATATTTTTTCCTCATGTGTTCAGTCTACTAATGAGTCCATCAAAGGCATTCTTCATTTCCGTTACAGTGTTTTTATCTCTAGCATTTCCTTTTTATTCTTTCTTTGAATTTTCATCTATCTGCTTACATTGCCCATCTGTTCTTGCATGTGTCTGCTTTATCCAATAGAGCCCTTAGCATATTAATCATAGTTGTCTTAAATTCCCAGTTTAATAATTCCAACATCCCTGCTATATCTGCGTCTAGTTCTGATTCTTGCTCTGTCTCTTCAAACTGTGTTTTTTGCCTTTTAATATGCCTTGTAATTTTTACTAATGGCTGGGCAGGATGTATTGAGTGAAAGGAATTGAGGTGACTAGGCCTTTAGTAATGTGGTGTTGAGGTATGGGATGCAGAAAAAGCATTCTGTTATTTTATAATTAGGTCTCAGTCGTTTAGTGATCCTGTACCTCTTTACTGTAAACTTTGTAAGTGCCTCTCAGTTTTTTATTACCCTAGGTGGGACAGGATGGCTAGAGTGGCCTGAAATTGTGTATTTTTTTTCTTCCATGTGGAAGGCTAGAGAGGTTTGGAATTGAATAATAGATGGCTAGAGCCACCTGGGATTGGGTATTTCTCTCCCCCTAAGTCAGTTAGGCTCTGATAAAGCCCAATAGTTTAGGCTCTGGTGAAAAGCCTCAAGAGAAACTTGAGGGCAGGCTTTGCTAAGAACTGAGTGCTCTGGTGTATTTCAATATGGTTCCTTTTCCCCTCCCCCTGCTAGTAGACTGGAGGATTCTTTTTTTTTCCCCAAAATTCAGTGTGAGAACCTGGTCAAGCTTGTAGGGGTAAAACTTGCCAAAATATTGAGACCCCTCCTGGAACTGGGCTCCCCTGGGCTTTTAATGCTCAGACTTACTAACTCTAAGCCTCTGGCTCTTCCTCAATGGCAGTTGAGGTTCACTGTTTCCCACAGCAGTTTCTTCTAGCGGGTACATTGTGATTCTCTGTACTCATTTGTCTGTTTCTCCAAATTTTAGGGGAAGTTGTTTGGCCTACGACCTCACTTTTCTGACAGATCTAGGAAGAGTTGCTGATTTTTCAGGATTTTTTGTTTGTTTGTTTGTTTTTCCATTGCTGTTAGGACAGAGTGACAATTTCCAAAATCCTTACATGCCAGAACCAAAACAAAAGTCAGAAGTGGCTTTTTAAATAAATTTCTAGACTCTGTGGTTCATTATTTTTCATAAAGGTGGATGTAGACAAAAATGTGCTATTGAGTTTTCTTTTATTTTAATTTAACCTAGTTGAAGTCTTAATACTTATTGGGCAATTATTACAGACAATCTAGATTGATGTCTACAGTTTTATAATGCAACTCTCAGATGTAAAGCAAACATAGCATCATGGCATCATATTTCTTTACTATTGGTTAGGCTTTTTAGTTGCAAACAACAGAAACTTTCCCTGGTTAACTTAAACAGAAAAGATATTTATTGGAAGGGTGCAAGTTAGCATAAATAACAACCTAGAACACAAGGCCTAGCAAGAATCCAAGGGAGGAAAGACACAGCCAAATCCTCTTTTGCTCTATTTAAGATGTCACCTAAGAACCCCAGTGTGATCATACTGCTAAGTCCTCAACTCCACCAGTTTTTCTATAAAAGTAACCTCAAAAGGACTTAACACTTTGTCTCATGCCCCCAAGACTCAGGCTTTAAGGTAGAACCACCTGACTAGATAGACATACACAGTCACTTGCCTTCCTCTCTAAAGGTATGTGGAAGTGAATTATTTGTCAATACTCTGAATGCCATTTGCAGTTGCCATTGGAAGGCACTGTGTGACTTTTATAGCAAATTTACCCCTGGTTATGCTTAAACTAGTAATTAACATAAAATAAAACTAGTAATAAAAATAAAATAAAACTAGTAATTCTTTGGGCTCATACCATCTACTAGTTGGGGAAGGTAGCTCAAATGTCTCCTGGGTGTCATTGACCATCTACATAGAAATAATCAAGTACTGGTTAACCAAAATTAAGGAGCATTTACTAGAATAGTGTGCTGTGGTTTGCAAGGAGGTCTAAAATCAGAGATTTGGGCACAACTTTAAAGTTGTTTATCATAAGCTTTTAAAAATTATCTGAACTTGTTCAGTCAGAAAATTGGGCTATAAATCCCATGATACTAAATATTTCGTATGAGATATCAAGAATAAATAGGTTTAAATTGGGTTGGAAATTCTGCAAGAACAGCACTCTTTACAGTATTGCTGTGTTTCTGACTGACACTTGTCCTAATCCCAAGCCAAACATGCATGGCTTCATGAAATGTGGAGCATCAAATAGATTATTAAACTTTTTGAACTACAAAAAGAGACAAAAACAAGAAAACTTGATTTGAAAGAGTTAAAAGTTTAAAGATTTCTTTATTCAAGCCAAATTGTTGAACTCTTATCATGGTGTAACCACCTAGTTTAAAAGCCTTAAATAAATAAGTTATCCATATAACCTTGTCACTTCAATTTTTCACACGTTCTTTTTGTCTCTGGGCCTGTGGACTATATCACGCTTACACCTCTCTTTCTGCTATGGGCTAGAAACCATATTACAGCAGAATTTCAAAACTGCCAAGCATCATGGGAAAGGTAATATTCACATAAAAGAAAAGCATGGGAGCTGATATCTGGTTCCCCTGATGTTTACTTTCAAAGATTCTTTGGGTTGTCCTGCTTATATACCCAGCCACTACCATAGGGCAGCTCCCTGATGTTTGGCTAAAGAGTCATTTGAAGAACAAATACCTGAAAGCGAATTTGGGCTGTAAATTAATATGCTCCTGTGTTAGCAAGGTCTTTCTTGCATTCAGTATTTTTAACTGGGATTAAAATGAAAAACAATTTCCAAGAGAGTAAGAATTAGAAACTCCCATTGTTAATTAAATGCATTTAATTATAGGATAGTGATTATTTCCAGTAGAAGAAAAATAAGAAAATGTTTGAACACTGGAGGAGTATGAACTGGGAATATTCTAACAAAAGGAGAAAGTAGGGATTAATGAATCCAAGAAAAGCTACCTTTCAAAAAGAAAAGAAATTGCACATTATTCCTTTCATCTAAACTGGTTAGTTAGTTGTTACGGTGCATGTAAATAAGGTAAATAAGAAGCACTCAGTAATTTGCATTGAGCATGTATTATGTGATGATGCTCTTCAGATTAAACAAAAACAAAAAAAAACATCGTCCCTACCTTCAAGAGTTCACATGTTAGTGTAGGAAGGCAGAAATGCAAACAAATGAATCAAACATACTACATTCAAAGGGATAGTATCATCTTTTATAGGAGGTGTAAAATATTTTTTAAAGGTGGACTTATTCAGAATCCTATATTTTAGTATTTCCATAATTTTAGCCAAGTGAGTATCATTTTATTTGATTTGACATCAGAGCAAAACAAATAATCTCAAACTCTACAAACCTGGGCTCCATGCCATGTGTATAGTGTTGTTTTTTTTTTAACCTAGACACCAAAAGAGGAATTATACTTCTTCTCACATTTCATAAATCTTTTGAGTAATGACTAGATTGTATTTTCATATCTTTAAAGAACAACAACAGTTTTGCTGGCAATAGATATTTGACTTAGATAAAACACAGTCCTTGCTTGGGAGACTTTATCAATAAAGAGAAAATGAAAGACACTAGGAAAAGCTGTATGACTCACATTTTGGGAAAGTAGCTGTTGTTAGTTTCAATTTTCTTCAATTAGGATTAATGTTAGTAAGCATGTTAACCCCGTCATTCTGGCTTAAGTCCAACTTGGGTAATTACATTCTGCCTACTTAAATTCTCTTTGGGTCCAAAGAGAGCCTTCATTCTCACCTCACACTGTTTTGTGATGTTGCTGCACACAGCTAAATAGAGGCCACATTTAACTCTGGAGATGGCAGCATCTCTGGTGAAAACATGATCCTTAGGCATAATATCAGTATAAATTCACTTTTGGGGTAAAGGTTTTAGAACATGTAATGTAATAAAGAAAAAGAAACCATATGGCATTCTTAACTAAAGATCCAAAAAAAAAAAACAAAAAAGAAAGAAAGAAAGAAAGAAAAGAAAAAAATCCAGTAGAATGAATTGTCTCTGACAGGGTCTCTGCAGCAATGGGAAATTTTTTTAGCTTGCCCTGGCTGTAAATGTAAGATCATTATCATTAGATCTTTAAAATACCAACAAGCAAAATATGAAGAGATTTAAAGTCACCTTTAAAATCACCCCAAAAGTTCAGTGTCAATTATCTACAATCAATGTCATTCTCCTTGCCTAGAAATTGGTACCAGAGAATAAATTCTAAGAAGAGGAAAATTTAAAAGCACAATTGATGCTGACAGATTATCAATGGAAGTGCATTTCTAAGTCATGCTCATCTATGCACCAAACCTCTGTTTATTTCTCTGCTCCATCTGCTCTGCACTTTGGCCACATTTTTGTAGGGACATCAGACATTGTTCAAGAGTCACCTTTATTACATATACTTAAAACCCTTTCTGCAAGATTTCATTTGGAGATATGCATTGAGCTCCATGCACTATGAGATGGGAAAAATCTTTATAAACATTTAAATTTTCCATGGAAACCTCCTCCTCTCTGTAACACCTATGAAGACACTGAACATTTATATCCTTTTTTAAAAAAATTTATGAATTGCTTTTATTTATTTATTTTTTAATTTAAATTCAATTAGCTAACATATAGTACATCATTAGTTTCAGGTGTAGATGAACCTTTGCATCCTTAAAGCCTCAATTTTTTAATGATACTGTATGTGCATTATACCTATGATATTACATATGTAATATACCTATGTATTATAGCTGTGATGCCCATATAAAATGAATATCAGTTTTAAGGTATATTAAGCCAAAAATTGACAAACTGACAAGAAAAAAATGACATAAAACACTAAAAGATAATTGGACAAAGGACAGGTACAGGAAATCTGTCAAGGTGAAAAAAGCCCAGGCAACTTTAAAAGTCAAGAAGGAGACATTTTCAGTGTCACAGAAATTGCAGTTAAATAACTAGCATACAACATTTTTTGGCAATTAAATTGTCAAAACATCACAACACAATATTAACGAGGATGTATTGAAGTAAATACTATACATGTTGGTGGGAATATAAGTTGACGCAGTTCATTTGGTAAGCAATTTGGTCATATTTATCCAGAGTCTTAAAAGAGTCCTGTTCCTAGGAATCCTATCTCTGGGATTCTATTTTAGGAAAATAATTCTTTAAACAGATAAAGATGTTTATGGTAGCCAAACATAAATTTGCAAGCAATCAATAAGTAGAAGGGACAGTAAATGCCCAACAATGGCCCCCAGAGAGCTTACTTTTATTTGAGTGAGATAAAAAATTAATAATAAATGTGGTATATAAGTCACATTGTTTGTTAAATGGTGATAAGTGTTAAAGAAGAAACAAAAAGAGAGGGTAGAGCAGGGTAAGAGGAAATGGGAGTACTAAAGGGAAGCCTGTAGTATTAAGCAGAGTACTCAGCGTAGGCATCATTCAAAAAGAGATACTGAGCAAAGCTTGAAGCATATAAGAAAGTTGGTCTCACAAGTATTCATGGAAAGACAATTCCAGCCTAGAGGTAGAGCCATACAGCAAATGCCCTAAGCAAGAATTTGCCTGTCATGGTCAAAGAATAGCACAAAGGTCAGTATGATCCAAACAGAATGAACATAGGGGAAAGGGGTAGTCCATGTGGTTAGGGAGGCAAAAGATAGCCAGAGCTTGAAGTCCTATGAGCCACTGTAATGACTTGGACTTTCAGTTGGAATGACATGCGGAGCCAGACATGAGTTGTGAGTGGAGGAATGACATGGTCTGACATATTTTAACAGTATCAATCTTGCTGCTTTGTTGAGAATAAATTATTGGTGGCAAGAAGAGAAGCAAAAAGTTTGTGAAGGAAACTATTATGAAGCTACCCAAGTATCTATCCTTAGATGAATGGATAAAGAAGTTGTGATATATATTATATGTTTGTGGATATATAATGGACTATTACTCAGCCAAAAAAAAAAAAAGAATGAGCTCTTGTCATCTGCAACAACGTGGATGAACCTAGAGAGTATAATGCTAAGTGAAATAAGTCACTTGAGTCAGTTGAGAAAGACAAATACTATATGGTTTCACTCATAGCTGGAATTAAGAAACAAAACAAATTAACAAAGAAAAAAGAGTTAAACAGAAAAACAAACAAAAAAAACACCTCTTAAACAAAGGGAACAAACTGGTGGTTGCCAAAGGGAATGTTGGTGCAGCGATGGGTGAAATAGGTGAAGGGGATGAAGAGTACACTTATCATGATGAGTACTGAGTAATGTATAGAATTGTTGCTTCACTCTGTTGTGCACCTGAAACTAATATAACACTGTATATTAATTATACTTGAATAAAAAATAAATTTTCAAAAAAAAGAAGCTATTATGTTTATATAGACATAGGATAATACTGGCTTTGCCTAGCATTTGGCAGAGGAAGTGATGAGAAGTGATCAGATTATGAACACATTTTGAATAAAGGATTAATAGAATTTTCTTTTTTTTTTTTAAAGATTTTATTTATTTATTTGAGAGAGAGAATGAAAGACAGCACAAGAGGGAAGCGGGTCAGAGGGAGAAGCAGACCCCCCGCTGAGCAGGGAGCCCGATGTGGGACTCGATCCCGGGACTCCAGGATCATGACCTGAGCCGAAGGCAGTCGCTTAACCAACTGAGCCACCCAGGTGCCCAAGGATTAATAGAATTTTCTAACAAACTGGATGTGTGAGGTAAAGGAAAGAGTCATGGATGACTACACGGTTTTTGGCCTGAGCAAATGGAAGGGTAGAGTTGAGGTCAACCAAGTTTGAAAAGCAGAAGGAACAGGTTTGAAGGTGAGAGAGATCAGAAACTCCATTTTAAGCATGGTGATTTGAGATGTCTATTAGACATGGACAGAAAGACGTTGAATAGATAGTTGGATTTATGAGTGTAGAGTACAAGGCAGAAGTCTGGGTTGTAGAGACAAATTTGAGAGTCATAAAAAAATTTAAAAGGTGGCTTTGTCAACATATACTTAACATATAAAGTGATGATTCTGGATGAGACCACCAGAAAAATACATGCCCATGGAGAAGATAGAGGTATAAGGACAGAGCTCTGGGGTTCCTCAACACTGAGGAATCAGAAAGGAGCAATCAGTGAGGTAGAGAAAAACATGTGTGGTTTTTCTGAATTTGAATGAGGACAGTACATGAGAAAGGAAGCAGTGATCTGACAATCATGCTTCTGATAATTGCATGATGCTAATAATCAAGATGAAGACTGAGAACTGATTGTGGGGTTTAGTAACATAAAGGTCATTGGTAACTGATGAAAGCAATTTTTGTGGAGTTGTGGGAATGAAATTTTGTTTGGACAAAGTCTAAAATAATCTGTTAAGAGGAACAGAGCCATCTCTATCAAAGACAATCAGTTAAGAATAAAAAAATTTTTTTCTATCACTTGTGATTACCTCTGGTGGTTATTTTCTTCTACTTTATTTATTCCTACTTTAGCTATATTCTGAAAACATGCACCTAAATTACATAACAGCTCTACATACAACTTCATTTACCTCCATCATAGATGAATATAAGACAATCTGTCTAAATTTCATGCCCTCATAGTTAGTATTTAGATTTAATACAATGTTACTCATAAGATCTTAATCAATATTGTTATTAGAAGAAAAACAAATGTACAATTGACACTGTGCATTCATAAAGCTTTAAGAACTTAACTATTCTAATTAAGATATGCTAAAATCCTATTTCAGCCTTGAGTCATACTTATGATATTAGTTTCGATATTAGGACTTACTTCTTAGATTTAATGTCCATGGAGGACACTATAGAAGGTTCATCCTTCAGAGGGTGCCCTGAACACTCACAAGTTGTCAGGCCTTCGTGGATAGGATGTGGAATGGGGATGGGGGGGTGCCAGTTCTCAAATGTTAGCTTCCTTAGGGATGATGCTCTCCCTCAAACCTTTCCCACCTAATAGTCCACTCAATAGCTTTAAGAGTCCCTAACACTCTGGCAGAGAGATCAAAAGAAGGAAGGAGATTCTATTCTTAAAATCAGGGGGGATATTGTTGGGAGTGGGCAGGGCAAAGTAACAAGAAAAAAAATGAAAGAAGAAATTAAAAATAACAAATTAAGGATACTAAGATTTTTTTAAATATTCACTTACCTTGCAAAATTGCATGTGATCAATCCCCTCAAAACCAGTTTATTTGCCATCACTGGAATTTCCATTCTCTTAAGAGCTCCTAGCTTGTCTCCCTAAGTTGCTCTGAAGAATCCCACAGGTATGATATGATCTTTACTTATATTCAACTTTATTCTAAAAGGTGTTTGAGGTTCTCTGAAGAAACACTAAGACACCACGAGGGAAAACAAAACAAGATGCAAAACAAACAAACAAAACCACACAAAGATAAATTATCAGGGCAAAAGGGAAACCCTTCAAATCATAATGATTCTAATGGGAAGTGTTTCATATGCCCCCAACGGTGTCATACACAATAAATTCTCCTATTTAATCTTCACAGCAACTCTGTGAGGAATGTATTTTTTAGTTTCTAATTTTCAGATGAGGAAATGAAGAATTAGAGAATTTAAGTTATTTGACTCAGATCATGGGGCTAGTAAATGCCAAGAGCTGGGGTTCTAGTCCCTGGTTGGTTGACTCCAGAATTGATGCTCCTATGCATCTAGAGGTTAGATTGCATAAAATATACATGATAAAATTTTGTACAACTAAAAGGGGTGAGCTTATGGTTGGACTAATGGTCCCAGTGGCCAAAGGAAAGAGGAAAACAGAACGATTTCAAGATGCATGTATAGATAAAACAAACAGAACTTTCCCTTAGGAAAAGTAAAATCTCCACTCCCCTTACCCCCACAGTCCTGTATATATCTTCATGTATTCATGAAAAGGATATGTAGGATGTTGTGGATTCTATCCTCAACAACATCCTATAATAAATATAATATCAAGTTTGTATAATTTTTATCAAGTCCCTCAATGTAAGCCAATGAAAAAATTCTAAATAGAAAATTCCTTCATTCCATTTCAGGGAAGGAGTGCAAACTCATTGTGCAGCTCCATGATGGTCTGGCTAGATCCAAAGGCAACATTTAAAGTATCTGGGACATCTAGAGGAGTGTTTCTCAACTGGTGACGTAGTTCATCATCTGTTTGTAGGAAGACATATCTCAGGAGGGGAGCATGAGTTATAAAGCATATACAAACTTAAAATATTATTTAATGTTCATAAAATTAAAATAATATCTCCATTTCTGATAATACAATATCTATAGAAAGTAAAACACAGCTTCTAGATTGGTGGGAATATGCAGAAAATAGTTATATTCAATAGATAAGCTTTTGACACTCTCTAGGAAAGGATGAGATTTTTGTGTTTATTAAATGGGAACATAGGCTTAAAAAAGGTTGTGAAACTCTGATTTTGATGAATAGACAGACCACATGTGTAGTATTCACTGCAGCAAATTTGAGACTATATTCTGGCAAGAAGTCAGAGTGCTAAAATTTTGTGTTACTGATTAAGGGCAGATACATATGTTTTAATAATTAAATGAGTCAAAAATAAAGTTTTTCTCCTCTCATGACAATAAGCCTAAGCAGCCTTTAATCTTAACAGATGGTCAACCACATCCACATAAAATTGGGCCATAGGAATGCCTATAAACAACAACAACAAAATGATCTTTCCTAAACAGTCCTGGGTCTGTTCTTTAGACAAATGACCATTTTCATTCTTATATACATCTCTTGCAAGATCAACATTCTGAGAGCAATCCTATTTAGAGAGTCGTTCAGTTGATCAGCACTTAAGAGCATGATTATTTAAAGAATACTCAGATTTTTAAGAATTTAGCATGCAGATATGGTCTCATTGTCACTTATAAATACACCTTCTACCATAACTCATCCTGAAATAGAAATTATTCCTTTCTTCACTCTTTTTTTTTTTTCAGACGATGTGTTTCACATTCTGCCCAATACATGGAAAGAAATCGGGCCAACTTGAGGAAGACATGAAAATTTTGAAGAAAATTTTTTATGTCTTCTCACAGATATGACAACTTAAAGAGAAAACTTAATAGTAACTCTAATTCAATTGGAATAACATTAGTCTGCTAAGATCTAGACCAACAGATTTTTTTTTCCCCTTGGTTCTGACAGTGTTAAACAGACAGTAGCTGTGAACCTACAAATACTTGAAAAGAATCAAACCAAAGAGTGCTTGGAAGTTAAGTAGTTTCAAATCAAAGTCTCTCTTCACAAGCCATATTATCCAGCCCCAAATCAGAAGACCAATTTTCTCCCTATGCACTCCATTCTTGCTTTCAATCTTCACCCATTGTTCCCAAGCTGGAATCTCAGTCTGGCTTCCCGATGAGACATGACTGTTTTTCTCCCTTCAGTGAAAATGATATAAGAAACCCCCCAGGGTGAATGGTTAGGTGGGTATCACTGAACAACAAGGTCTCCTTGATCCTATGCGATCTCAGTGGTTCCCTCAGCCATTAGCAGTTGCTCCTGCTACTGGCGTGCGTATCAACAGCTGCCAAGGCTTTCACAGCTTCTCCAAACAATGGCAGCTTTTACAGATTCCCAAAGAGTCCCAGGAATCCTTCACTACATAAAATAGACTCTAGCCTCTCCCAGACTTAAAAATTCAGGGATAATTCTTGAGTCATATTTAATGAATGAGGTGTAATAAGTCTTTGTGCTTTACCAAGAACTCCAGAGTCAACACCAATGCCATACAGTTTTTTTGAAGAAAAGAAGTCACAAGTTTCTATCAACTACAGTGTCACATTTCTAGCTATTCTTCCGGACCTACTGTTGTTGTTGGAGGCAGACAAAACTAGCATTCCCATATCTCCCTCCAGGCAATGATCAAATACAAGTATCTAAACAAGACTTTTTCCTTTGTCTTGCAGTTATAAATTAAGATTGTGAGATACCCCTGATCCAATATAGTTCACCAACCTAGGTTAAAGCTAAATTTATAGTTACTCTACACACATACGTGCGCACGTACACATACACACTTCCCTTGCTAAATACAATGGCTCCTTTTTGTGTCACATGAGTTTGTAGCATATGCTTAATTCTAATGTCAATAACAGAATTTGTTCTTCCCAATGTGGTATTCTCACAGTCATCTAAGATTTTGCACTATCTTATTATGATCTAGAAACATGCCTCAAAAATATATATTAACACTTGCTCACTCCCCAGACTTAGAAGAAACTAAACCGTATAAGGATGTATATAATAGCATGGTTTGATGCCGTTGAGACCAGAGGCAGACTGCAGAACCAGCTGAGAAGTTAATTTTCTGAGGAAGTTTTTCATACCAGTTGTATTGACTGATCACTATTCTTTCTCCTCATTTTGGTCCCCAGTCATTTGACTTTGCCAGTGGGAAAAAAGAAAAGACCCAGGATGTAGAACAAGGTGCTGACCAACCTCTGCAATGATCACCAGTGTACATGACTTTTCAACACATTTTCATCTATGGACAGCCATCTCTGTTGTCAATGTGCCAAATTCATGAAAGGTAAAGAACCCTAATAAATTTGTAGAATTTAGAGGAAGAGCAGAAATGCCAAATGGTATGCTAATGAAACCACTGAAGTTATCCACTAATATAAGAATACACTGAATTAAAATGAGCAAGATAGTTGACATTTTTATTCCATCACATGGGATATTCCATGACATGGTAGAGTCAATTCTTCTCTTCACATCTTGCTGTGTGTCTTCCAGGAGTGTTCTAACTCATCATTTGAGGTCCTGCTCAAATTGTTTCTCTTCTTTGCAGCTCTCTTTGAGGACCTATTATCTCCCAGTCACCCAGACAAAATTAATTGTGTCCTTTTCTATAATCAGGCAGTACATTTAGAGCGCTTTTTACATTATATTATATCCTGCTAACCATGCATATCAATAGCTTCCCACATTCAGGAAGCTTCTCGCTATTGCAGTATATCTGCACGTAGGTACAGCTTTTGTTTTTCCCTAGTGGGCCATGAGGACAGTACTTTGTTTTGTTATTTTGATATCTTCAATGCCAAACAACATCCTCAGTATAGGGCAGAAGCTCAGTAAATGTTTGGTTCCATTTTCTCTCTTGCTAATTCTACTTGCAAGAAAAAATGGCTACCTTGTCTGAACAGTATTGTTTATTCAGCATACTCCCAGACTATGATATTATATAAACTAAGCAGTAACAGGGCCCAGAATGTAGGAACAATGGAGGAAGAGAAAAATTTGTTACATGCAACTGATGAATTACTGAACTCTACATCTGAAACTAATGATGTACTATATGTTGGTTAATTGAATTTAAATTTAAAAAAATGTAACAGCTTATTTAAAAGAGCCATGAAAACAATACAGGTGCTTTGCTATTTGTCTGACATTGTGCAGACTCTTTAAAGTTTCATTCATTCATTTTATAAGCAATAAAAGCAAATAATCACTAATTTATAAAGTGATTGATTGACATTTGAGTTTCAGTTCCAAAAGACGAAAATTTGAACTGAATAGATTTATATGCTTACATTCTATTTTAAATCACTTTTAATTATTGATGCCAACCTCAGTGTTATTGATATCTAATACAGCAATGATTACATGTACTCTTCAGAGATGTAAAGAATATGGATGACTAGTAGATATAGAACATATAACAAAAGACAAAATTGGAATTGTTCTTACATTAAAGCCAGAGAAAAAGACATACATGAGAGCCACCTAGAATATTTTTTGTGAGAGCTGTTCTGTATAGAAACATTTCCACTAGATTCACTCCCAAATATTCTTTTAGTTACTAAAAAAGGGAGTACAAGATCAAAGTTCTTCTAGAGTACCAAGAATTATCTGTGGCATATATGCCCCGCATTAGATCCTGCAAGGTGACTAGATTAGTTACTAATATAGTTCAAAGTGGTGAACCAAGTAGGAGAGGAAGTGCTTCTGCCAATGTAGAATGAACTGAAGCTTTGAAGTCTATATTCTTTCTGAAATTCTTCCCTCTACAAAGTATAAAGAGTCCTCAAGATAAAAATCTACCTACGTGTAGACATACTAGAGTAGAATTCAGAACTGACTTTACTTCTCTGCAGACTTCAAATATTGTAGTTTTACTGCACTTTATGTCATGGTAATGTACATATTTATGGTCATTCATGGTAACAAGTATCTGTGTGTGGACATAAATGCATAGCAATATACATTATGTACATAATAATAGCATATTTTAATATTCCAACTTTTTGTCCAAACTGTCAACCCACAACACTTGTATGAATTGCCAAACTCTGCTAAGTGATCAATATGTACATGAAGATCAGTCTTCCAAAATATTTGCCATGATAGAAATAATGTCGCATTACTAAAAGTTTTAAACAGTATATGAATGTTTACTCTTAATCCTA
This sequence comes from Neomonachus schauinslandi, assembly GCF_002201575.2. NCBI lineage: Eukaryota > Metazoa > Chordata > Mammalia > Carnivora > Phocidae > Neomonachus > Neomonachus schauinslandi. Next base: position 125,668,422 of record NC_058405.1, read on the forward strand.
CAATCCCTACACAATTACCACTTTTGTGCCAGTCCTTCAGGTCTTTTCTTCTTATGTATGTTGCCATAGTTAAAATCGTATGGCCGCCAGGGCGTCTGGGTGGCTCAGTTGGTTAAGCGACTGCCTTTGGCTCAGGTCATGATCCTGGAGTCCCGGGATCGAGTCCCTCATCGGGCTCCCTGCTTGGCAGGGAGTCTGCTTCTCCCTCTGACCCTCCTCCCTCTCATGCTCTCTGTCTCTCATTCTCTCTCTCTCAAATAAATAAATAAAATCTTTAAAAAAAAAAATCGTATGGCCGCACAATCTTCCATATTTCCACACACTTAAATATTTTCCTGTCTTGCAATACAGTTTGTAACAGTATTTTTTCTGCTACAGTTTTTGTTTCACTTTTTCTGTTTACCACAAAAGCACACACTAGTTTTAAAATAAATCACTAGAGAAAGGTAGAGAGAAAAGTAAAAATTCCACAATCTGGACACAACCAACCACTAACAGAAATCTGTTGAATATCTGTAAGAGTCTGCAGTTCAATATGAAAATGTCCTTCTCGCTATATAGCAAGTAATTTAAATAAATAGTTCCCTTCCAGACGTGCTTTTTTGCAACCCACTTTCCCCTGCAACATTTTGTAAAGTTATTTTTCATGTCAATACGAAAAATATATATATATATATATATATACACCCTACATTTAAAGAATTGCATTTTATTTCTTTGTGTAGTTGTCTCATAATTTACTGAACTAGTGACTATAGATAGATCTTCAAGCAGCCCCTTGCACTGAGCTCTATATCCATATATCTTTACACATTTGTCAGTAGTATTTCCTCCAGATAAATTCCTACTTGGGAATGTCAATTTAAAGAATACAATTGTCTTTTAGAATGCACATATGACACTGACTTTCTCATTTAGGTTTATGTTTTTAAATCCAGCCCTTAATGATCTTTAACTTATTCCTCAGAATCATGTCGTAGTGTCCATTGTGCAGGGACCCTACCAGGCCCAGCAGCCCTCTGAAGAAAATGAGGGAAGCAATGTTTTCAGTAGTTGCTGTGATTCATATTCCAGCCATTGAGTAAAAGCAGACTTGCTCTCCAGGACCACATAATTGGAAGAGAAATCAATGCACAAACCAAAAGGATGCATTTGGCAGCTAGGTTTGAGGAAGGAGAACAAAGTTTGTTTGGCCTGGTCTGATGAAAAGGAGAGTAGCTAAGGAAAGCCACTTTATGTGGATTGGTCAGAGAAAATGTTTCTGAGGAGGTCTTTGGGTGGAGGCCACAGTCAGCCACAGGGAGAGCCAAGTGAAGTGTCTTCTAGGGCAAGTACCAAGCAAATGAGGGCAAAATTCTAGAGCTGAGAAAAAGCTAGAGCTGAGTGAGTGTGGGTGAGTTGCATCAGATGAAGGTAGAGATGGTTCCAAGGAGAAATTTATATTTCATTTTCAAAGTTGTGGATAACCGTGGAATGGATTTAAGTAGATTATGTGAGAAGTGTGTGTGTGTATGTATGTGACAAATCAGTTTATATTTTTAAAACTTCATTCTGGCTGTTTTGTGAAAAAATGTTTTGTGGTAAACAAAAACGGAAGCAGAGACCATTTACAGAGGTCTAGTGATCAAGAGATGCCGTTTAGGGGCGCCTGGGTGGCTCAGTCGGTTAAGCGACTGCCTTCGGCTCAGGTCATGATCCCAGAGTCCTGAGATCGAGTCCCACATCGGGCTCCCCGCCCAGCGGGGAGCCCAATGCGGGACTGGATCCCGGGACTCCGGGATCATGACCTGAGCCGAAGGCAGTCGCTTAACCGACTGAGCCACCCAGGCGCCCATAAATAAAATCTTTAAAAAAAAAAAAGAGAGATGCCATTTAGACTAGGGTGGTGACAGTGGAGATGCAGGGAAGAGTCTGATTTCTGCAAAATTTTTAAGTTATTAAAGATTTTTATCCCTCTGAAGCTTCCAAAATTCACAAACAGAATAGTACCATTAAAAAAACTGAGAGGCTAAAGTTTCTTACGGAAGGTATAAGAAGTTTGAAATATCAAGGAAAGCCCAGACACTATCGCACAAGGTAGGATTCTGGACTAATTCATGAAAATTAATTGGAGGTGCCACACTGGAAAATTATGGCTTTTAAAGGCCATGAAATAAAATAAGTAAAAATTTTAGTTTTCAAGAAATACTGTGTATTCATGCTTGTGATATTATTTCCTGCAGCATTCCCTCAATGCTGTTTTTTCAGCCAAAATCATTAATATGGTCTCAATGTGTCCTCTAAAATAGGACACTGATTACTACTGTGCATAGTACTTGCTACCAAGAAAAACTGGAATCACAATGATTCTGACCATTTAAAACAGTGAGCTAAGAATGTCTCTCAAAATTGTGACCTCATTACTGGAGATTTTGCTCCCAAGTTCAAGGGAACTTGGGGCCATGTAGACTAATTTTAATTTAACAAGGAGGATAACAGGACATTTTTCTTGAGGTTTTAGATTGGTAGTGGGGAGGAAAGAGATGAAAGTTAATATTCTTTAATTCTATTTCAGAAGGTATTTCAAACTCAGTTACTTAGGGCTGATTATACACTCAACCAGTTCTTGGCTTTTCTCCCTCCTAATTCTAAAATTAAAGCATTTCACTTTTCTTTAAAATCCTGGTCTGGACTTCACACTGACGTACAGTTGCTCTTATGGTTGAAGTGAACAGTGCCCATTTCAGTCACTTCATAAATTAGATATTTAAGGACATACAATGAAATAGCAAGAAGTTCCACCATATTGCCAGGTTTAGGGAGACAAAAGTATCCTTGGACTCCAAATGCAGCTCTAGTTGGATGGCAGCTCTGGTAATTCCAAAAATGTGCAAGTGTTTCTCACAAGTAGGCATTCTTGATCCTTACTTTAACACTTTCTGAAAGTATGACTTGTATATCCCTCCACTATGTTTACATATATACCTACCACCAGTTGATTATTTTCCTATATTTCTGACTAAAATTGCTGAAAAAAAATAATTGGTCTTGTAGATTACCATTTTACATGTTTGGGCAGAGCTTATTGCTCATGATTTGTTCAAGGATAAATCATAACTACTAGCCAGCTCCTGGGCTTGGCTACCTGGGGTTAGGAATCTGCTCTCGCCCAGTTAGCCACGTGGTCAAGCCTATATATAGAATCAAGTACAAAGGGATGTACTAGGACTATTCCTCAGCCCTGAATGGTGGACAGATGATAGCTATTAAACTGTAGGATCCATAAATAAGTCATCTAAAGAGCCTAATTTGGATGTAATTTCGATTAACCACTAGGCATTGCTCTTCAATAGCTTTGCCTTGGGACCCAAAAGTCCGCTTCCTTAATACAAGTAGTTTTTACAGCTCAGACAAGGAAACTTACATGAACTATTTGAAATGGCTGTTTTTGTAGGTAAACATGGCTAAATATCAACAATTGCATATGATTAAATATAAGTAGAAGGTACTATCCTCTGTAAAGTACAAAGTTCTTCCTGTACCTTCATTCTCTTTCTCCATTTGTGCTAACGTCACTATTACTCCTGAGTATTTTCTCCTTCTAGCACTGTAACTTCACACACACACACACACACACACACACACACACACACACACACAATCTTCCTGCCTGTTTATTTTGTTGAAACCTTAAGTCCTCTAAAATTCTTTCAAGAATATTTTTCTTGATTCCAAGCATTTACTTGTTTTCCCTCATCATTGATGCATTTTTTGAATGAATGTACATTGTTTACACATTCTTCCATAGCCTTCAGTGATTTTCTGGTGCATGCAGTCTGGGATCCTCATCATACTTTTAAATCTTTCTGAAGGAACAAGCTCACTTTCTACCACCTTTGCCACAATGCAATGCTCCTCACTTCTCCTGTTCTTAGCAGCATGCCTGTTTAGAATTGCCATTATTGGGTTGACTAAGGGCTGCAGAACAAAAAGCAATTATATGTTCAAAAAATATATATATATATGTATATATGTAATTTATATATTTTACTATTGATTAGAAACTATTGCAAGAGATTTAGAGAGACAAGAGGTGGTAAAACCCAAAATCTTTGTTTTTCTTGCTGTATATTGGTGATTTTATATATTTTTATGACTGCATTATAATGAGGATTAGTGACATTGGTATATTTTTTACCCATCATTAGTCTTTCAAATGCTACTTGAAAATCACTAGGGTTTGGTAGATTGTGAAGCTTTCAAAACTTCATTTGTTTCAGATGATACTGGAATTCTAAATAAAAATGATTTATAGTTTAAAAAATGATTTATAGTTTAAAAATACATCAGCCTGTGATTAAATTGTGTACCTCTGAGAATTAGAGTGAACACTTTCAGTATCCTTTACCTAAAAATTATTGGGAATTTTCCAAAAGTATTTTCTAAAATCCCATTTAGCTACTCTGCCTAATGCTTTATTACTAAGGATTATATTATAGAAAATCTTGAGGTGAATATTTTGGGTCAAAGATGACTCCATCTTGCAGACTAGTATTTAAGGAAAAACACACAGTTAAGTAAACTGTGTCAATCTGATAGGGAAATAAATATTTTTCTTCAAAAATGAGATCATCTCCTTTTAAGAGGAGCTCAGATTTTTTTTTTAAGTTCAATTAATTAACAATATAGTGTATTATTAGTTTTAGAGGTAGAGTTCAGTGATTCATCAGTTGCATACAACACCCAGTGCTCATTCCATCACGTGCCCTCCTCCTCCATGCCCACCACCTAGTCACCCCATCCCCCCCCCCACCTCCCCTCCAGCAAGCCTCAGTTTCTTTCCTATGCTTAAGAAGTCTCTTACGGTTTTTCTCCCTCTCCGGTTTCATCTTGTTTTATTCTTCCCAGGTTTTTTTTTTGTTTTTTACTAACCAGAATCATGCTGTATGTATTGTCCATGTGCTTTTTGGAGATGTTCTCAGCCTAGTACACTCCTTTTATCCATTTTATATTCCACAGAAATAGATGCTTGGGTTGCTTCATTCTGCTGTTATAATTATTCCCACTTTTGTGCACAAACTTGGGCACAGGGGCTGAAATTTGAGGGGAACAGTGTCAATTTGAGCCCTTGGCAATCTGAGGTGAAGGCATGTTGACTTGGCATTTAGCAGGTGGCAGGCCGTGCACGCTGACTCGGGCAGGAGGGTGGGTGGACCGTGAATTTGGGACCCACAGGCTGATGGCATCGTGTGTGACAGGGACGTGGCTGGTTTTGCTCTTAATTTTTGTTTTTCTGGGAAACTTGATCTCTCCCTCTATTCTAAATGAAAGCCTTGCTGGATAGAGTATTCTTGGCTGTAGATTTTTTCCTTTTAGCAGTTGGAATTTATCATGCTGTTTCCTTCTGGCCTGCAGAGTTTCTGCTGAAAAACCCACTGATAGCCGTATGGGGTTTCCCTTGTATGTACCTGCTTTCCTTTCTCTTGCTGCTTTTAAAATTCTCTCTTTATCACTACTTTTGGCCATCTTATTTACTTTGTGTCTTGGCGCAGACCTCTTTGGGTTGGTTGTGTTGGGGGCTCTCTGTGCCTCCTGGATCTGAATTTCTCGTTGAGGAGCTCAGATTTTTAATTAAACTTTTAGACAAATGCTGATATTAATGGAAATGTACTGAAGAGCTCACTAATTGTTTGGCAAGAAGAGGTTCCCACATGGAAAGAAACCATTAGAAATATGTTTTGCCTTCAGTTAACACAGTACCATTTTCCTTAAGGATTCTCAATAAGTATTACTAGTTGATAATGGTTTATGAAGTCAACAATATACATAGTTTTTAAAGCACTGGAGATCCTGATCTGATAACCATGAAATGCTGCCCACATCATTTTGAAGAACTGGGCATTATTTCTGTGATTATTCGATGCTTCATTCCCTTTCTTGACCTCAGTTTCTTTTTAACATTGTTGGCCTTGTTAACACTTTTAATCTTGAGTTTCAGGGACATTGAAAAATACTGAAAGTGTATGGCCAAGAGGTGATCAGGGCTACTGTATAAATGAAGCAATGAACTTTTTATATTATGGTAGAAGGTAGGCCAAGGAAAAGGAGTGGATGCAACAAGGAGACAGATTTCAGTTAGAGAGAGAAAAGAACCTTACAGTAATTCATTTACTCCTAAAAATATCTGCTAAACTTATGATTTCTTTCAAAATCTTACCTTTAATCTCCAACCTAAGTTCACAAAATTCACATAATCTTGGTACTCTGTCTCTTTTGTGAAGTCAAACATAAAAAGTACCCAAGTTGTTCAGGTCCTTTCTCCATTATTGTTTTTCATCTACGACTTTTCTCCATTTCTGTAGCCACACTAGTTATTTTAACTAAGTTCAATACATCATTTATAAGCTCCTAGAGTAAACACTGTGCTAGACATTGGAGATGTGGGGCAGGGAAAACATGATTCAAGCTACAAATTAGATCTGACCACACCTAATTAACCAATTTCTAAATTAATAGAAACTCTCTACTTGAGCATCAAATTAGTTTTCTTATTTTCTTATAAATATCAAATAGATTCTACCTAAAGATTATTTCTGTAATTTTTTCCAATTCTGCAACTTCTTTAGCACAAAGTTATTCTGTCAATAAATCCAGATGCATAAGTGGGTTATGAAATAAATTCAGTAGGTAACAACTAGCATCTTTAACATCATCTCCAAAAGAGTGGAAATATAAATTAAAATAAAACAAGCAAGTAAAGTAAATGTCAGAGTCCAGTGCACATAGTAAGTATAAGTATTTTTATGAAACTTATGTGTTAAGTGTGTGTGTGTGTGTGTGTGTGTGTGTGTGTGTAATGGCTCACAATACAAAGTATACTTAAGTGGTTATGAAAACTATCACAATGAAAAATATACTTCCTATTGTGTGTTTCAAAAAGGTCACAGCGGACAATACACTTCTTGTGGGTACTGAAGACTATGATATTTTCAGATTCTTGCCACTTAGGAATCTGTACATCAATATGGCAAAAGCTTCAACCTCCATGATAACAAATGGGATCATGAAGCCAAATAATAACCATTTGTAGAGGGTCCTCCAGCTACGTTACAGGGAAACTTGCTGCAGTACCTGGAGCTGTGTCCTTGATTTTGTCAGGTTGAGGAAAAAAGAAGCAAACCCATTACCTGCTCAGAATATCCACAGAGAGCTAAGCTGAGTGACAAAGCCTGAATCCTGCTGCATGGGAATATTTAGAAGTTTATTGTGCACAGTCATGGAGTACACACATATTAGGTGGTTTTCTATAACTCCAGTTAGTTGTGAACTCAGCCTTTATCTCTTTCATTCTTGCGCCTTGCCTGATATAAAATTCTGAGCACTGTGAGTGTGCCAATAAATGCTTTCTGAAGATAAAAATCATAGGACAGTAAAAAGTTTTATAGTCTTAATAATGGCCTTCCTCAAAAGAAAGTTGGTATATAAAAGTCTTCTAGCTATATGTGTCTATGTATCTATGATTTTTCACATTAGAATAAAAAGTACCAAGGTGCCACAATCTTTCCAAAAAGGGAATATACTCAAAATGTTCTTTCCCTCACAAAATTAAAAGAAAAAAGTAGAGCCAATGCAAAACACTATTTTGATTTAATTTTTGTTCCTAGGGAAATCATTAAACTCCAATGTCAGAATATTCTTAAGGAGCTACTGGGAAAGGAAGCATGGAAACCTCTTATCAAAATGTACTCACAATACCCCCCAGCCAGGCATGGATGCTGTTTTCATGGTATTTACATCTCATTTATTCTACCTCAGTACCTCCATCTGGTGTACCCACATTAAACATATAGGACAAATGACTCAGCAAACATATCATTTATATCAGCCTGCAGGTGACCTCAAGTTTTCTCAGGGAAAATTACTATATCTGTTGTAGAAGCGTACATTGGCCTTCTGAAATTAAGAAGCAAATGAAAACTTTGGCTTTTAAGTCAGAAATACTCAATACCTAATCCCTGCTCAGATATCTAAGGTACTTAGCCCCTGAAATTTGGTTTCCTCTTCTAGGAAGTGGGAACAAAGTGTCTAATAAATGTATATTGAGGGGTAGTGTGTATATATATATATATATATATATATGTATGTGTGTGTGTGTGTGTGTATATATATATATACACCATATGTACATGGTATATGTGTATAAATATACATATATATGGGGTGGACATACATATATATGTGTGTGTATATATGTGTGTGTACATATATATGTTTGTACATATCAGAAAACAAAGGTAAGATGCTTTGGAGATATAAAGACACTTCTATAAGATTTTTTATGATGTAGAGACTAGGAAAAGTCTTGAGTTTTCCATCTGATTAAAAATTTTGCTCCTGTACAACACAAAGGTTAGGGGTCAGTGATAAAGACACCAAGGAAAATAACATACCTTATAGATGCTTTTCCAATCTGCTTAAGAGCATCTCCAAGACCAAAATCTTCATCTCATCATTGCAGGCATTTGGCCAGGCACGTATAACATTAAAATTCACCCAATTTAGTATGTTAGTATTCACAGTATGTCTGTATTATTGTTTTCCCTCACTCTTCTTTCATGGTATCATTTAGTGCTGTCTGGTATTGGTTTCTCTAGACAAAAACACAGGTTTCCTCCAGGAGGAGAAGTTAGGTTTTTGTGTCTTTTTTTTTTTTTTTAGCAAAACATGTCATCCAAATCATTCAAATCATTCAAGTAGATCTCCAGTGTCTGAGGAACCCCTCAAGAATTGTGATTTTATCCGTTACTTTGGGAATCAACTATTCTCAGAGATTCTGTAGGGACTGTGCCCCAGAAACAGACACTCATACCTACCAGATTTGAAATGTGTCTCAGATTCTTTTAGAGCCGGGTATAAACAGATAGCTTGGACCTGTGGAAAGCTAGCCTTGCTAGCTTTGGCAGTCCCAAATGTTGGAGCTACCTGCTCCAACATTTGGGACTGCCCATTTTGGTGACAGGACCACTGCTAAGGCCATGCCTAGACACAACAGCCACCTGAGAGTGGAACTTTAAGACCAACTAGAGAAGGTCATTTCTTCAGGTGGAAAGACCTGAAGAAAATTTCAGAGGTGTAATTAGCCATGTCTGACACCTAAAAGCAAGTAGAATTACTTCACAGAAAGCCACTAGCTATATTTGTAAAATGTATCTTACGTGTTTTGAGCAAGTTATACTTGTTCACTTGATATACTGACAGTAATAAGAGAGACAGAAATTTAGGGTCAAGTCAAAATTGACAATGGTTGAAGCCTAAAACCCATCATCTTCCTAATCTATGCTACAATTACTGATTTATCTTCTTTTCTTGCCCCATGCCATGAAGTCCTCCAGTGGAGACAAAATGTTTTATTCCCAGCATCTTTCACATATTAGAAATCCATAAGAAGTTTTGAGGATGTGCTAATGCAACAAAAATCTCAATAAAAAATGAAAATTGGCAGATAGCTGCTACTTTTTAATGGTTCCATGAAAATTATTATAAGCAACTTCTAATTTTATGCATCTTATTTAATTATACTTACTTGTTCATATAAGGCATGTGCCAGTTTTATACTAATTTAATGGCTTGTCTGTATGTATTACTGAATTTAAACAAATGGCCCGGCAGCCTGAATCTAGAGGTAACTCAGGTATGACACAATAAAAACGACAACAAAAACAAAAACAAACACTGGATTTAGAGTTGGGAACCCAAGATCTGATCCCAGTTCCACCATGGATTCATGGGATGAGACTGGAAAGTGATTTGAACTCTCTGAACCTCAGTTTGCACATCTGTAAAATAGAGGAAATGATACTTTCCCTGTTGATGCCATAGAGTTGCTGTGAGAATCAGGTGGTCGAATGGATGAGCAATCATGTCGAATGCACCAGGCAGTCAGTATCTATATTCAGTCCTAGAGTAGGAATCATGATTTAAATTAAAAGAAGCTACTTCTTTCACAGTAGAAAGAGTCACATCCTAGTATTTTCAGGAATGTTGACTCCACTGTCATTTATATTAGAAAATAGCTGCATTTACAGTACTGATTAATTGAAATCACACACATGTTAATGAAATGCTTCCATTTTCTCCCACCCCCAGGAGGAACAAAACGTTACAAACTGTCATCACCCTCCCACTTATATCGCCCTGGTCTCCACAATGAACACACTGTATGAAATGAAATAGTACTTTCTGTAGAACTTTTAGAGAACAAAAATAGACATAATCCCTGAATGAACTATTGGAGGGAGGCAATGATCAACCGTGACTATGAAAACCATTCACTGAAAAGCTAAACAGAGACTTTATAATAGACTGATCAGACTGATAATATCAAAATCCAATGGCCAACCTAAATATCCCCCAAAAGAGATAATATTATGTGCTTCCTGGTGGATTACAGTAGAAAATCTATTGCCCCACTTGTATAGCTTTATCGTAAAAATTCACACTTGCATCTCATCAAATTGGGACAAAGAATCATGTTAAATAATAATACAAAGATACAATACACCGTGCATAGGAAATTCTAGTTTCTTCCATATACAAATTAAGATAAAGAAGAGCAGGAAGAAACTACTGACTTGAATTGTCTTGGAAACATATGAACCAAATGCAATGTTTGGAACTTGTTTGGATTCTGATCTGAACAAACCAACTGAAAAAAATGTGTGACAATAAGCGGAATTTGTACACTGGGTATTTAGTAATACTAAGAATTATTTTAGATTTTACATATGATAATGCTATTATCATATGTAAAAGAGTTCTGATATTTTATGGATAGAGACTGAAGTGTTTATGGATAAATGACGTGATGTTTGGGGTTTGCTTCACATGTGGGTAAATTGCACTATTATTTTTTCTGGTGGAGGATCTATCCTACTGCTCAGAATGAACACTCCTGAATGATACAGCTCAGGTTTAAAGGACTTGTATGTACCCATAGATAATTACTGGTTATTTTATTATGTTATGTTGAATGTAACTAATATGTATTAATATTTTTGTATTAATGATGAGTTATTACATTAACTTTAATTTTTGCATTTAAAAAAAGTCAGTTTGTTTCCAAGTGGGGAAAAATTGCAGAACTGAAAATATGGGGTTTAAATTGCAGAGGTGATGAAGATCACAGATGCCAGATATGATGGACTATCAAATAGCCTTCCTTTCTCCTGCCGTTAACCACTCCTTGGCATGCACTTTTGCGCCCGTAGTTACTGCTGCTAAAACATTTTTTGGGATTGGAAGAATTATTATTTAAAAAGTTGAAGTATAATTCCGCATTTTAGAGCACTGCAGAAGAAAAAAAGATATTCCCACAAGCCATCTGTTCCTCATGTTGACTAAGTAGGTATTAAGAGTCAGTGACTAACAACTAGCAGTGATTTGTGCCCTTAAATCTTCTATGATACAGTATTCTCCATATTCTGTGAAATCGTAAAATAGTGTTTTTCTTAACTGCTTTTACACACACACACACACACACCAGGCTAATGAATGGCTATTTTAAAATCACAACATAAACACCAAATGCTAGAACTAGTCAATCACTCAGGTGTAGCTTGCAATCCATCTGTACCATATGTTAGAAGAACTCAGTATACATTAAAAGTCTGACTCAGTTCTTAGGAAACTATGTTCACTTTCCTTCTGGAACTTTCCATCCATCACAATATCAAAATCATAGCAAGGAATTTGTCCCCCTATAGAACAGGTGTTAACAATGACCATAATTTCAATCTTTGCCTTTGAGAATATTCCAGTTTTTCACATATCAGAAAGCAAGGTATTCCTTTGGATTCTCACCTCCACCAGGTTCCAGTGATTTTAAAGAAATATGTGACTTAAATACGATTTATGTGTACAGAGACCATTTAATCCTCTGAATCTTGTCCTAGGTTATCAAATTCCTCTCAATGCTAAATAGTGGTCAAAATGTATAACACAACCAAAAATACTGCTCTACCCGAATCCTTACTCAATAAACTCATTTATTCCTTTCTGTCCTTATGGCATGTCAAAGTCTTCTCTATCTACTAAAACAAAGTTTACATTATAAAAATGGTTTTAAAAATCTAAATTTTAATGGAATCTTTTTAAACAAAGCAAAGAAAAACCCAAAGCATCTATTTTTATTAGTTTGAACAAAATTAATTGAAATAAATGCTTAATAGGAAAGTGTTTACAATACAATAGGATCCTAAACCTAAGTGTAGGGGGAATCAATTTTAAGTATGACATTTACAACCTTTTGGTTCTTTTTATGTAATTATCTAAAAATTCTAAATGTAGTACATTACTGTTCAATTTTTGGGGTACAGTTCAGTACATTACTAAATAGAATGGTTAACTTCACTAAAGACACATATCATGGGAGAGGAGTAGAGCCAGGGCTAGAGTTTTAAGATGGACAAGCAAGGCCTCCCTCTTACTATCGCATCTGAGTGTGGTCACAAGCATGACATTCAGAGATTGAGGTGGGCTTTTCTCAGAGCAAAATATTTAAAACACGAAGCTTGATCTGAGACAGCTAAGCTGACACATAGCTCACAGATGGTAAACCCTTCAGTTCCTAAACGTTCAGTTATTGCAATGGAAGGAAAGCATGTTCTTCTATGAACTGTAACTGACATTAATTGTATATGTCTGTATTTCATCTTCTGGGTTTTCTGGGGGGAAAAACCTGTCAGAATATAAGAATTCATGAAGAGGAAATATTTACTGTATTATTTCAGAGTAGCCCATTATATACTTTCAGAATGTTACAGAGCAGACAAAAACTAATCGTTGCTCAGAAATCGCATGGTAATAAAGGGGGACGAACCTTCCAGAAAGTGATAATATTTCAGAAGTTACTACGTGTAAATTGAAAGAAGAAAAGTAATCCTTAACTTTCTCAAACCTTATTATGGTGTTAACTACACAAAGGTAGTTTGGTGTGGAACACTTACCTATGAAAAAACTAAGTACATAAAAACTACCCTACCTTTGAATCAGAGGAAAATAAGTTCATTTTTCACCTCTAACCAGAAAAGGATATTAAATTTGGGCAACCCTATGCACTATCCATCCAATCTGGATTTATACTGGAAAAGTAAACAAAGATGTTCTCTTGAAATACTGGGGAAACATTTCCTTTAAAGGGAGTGTGGGTGCAGCTCAGGTACGAATCTCACAGACTCACAGGGCTGGAAGTGGCCTTCGAAGGTGTCTAGTCCCATCTCCGGCCACTCTCCATTACTGGTTTCATATTTGAAGAAAAAGACCCAGGGAATATCTGTGACGAACCCGACGTGTTCAAGCTAGTATGATGGTGGCGTTAAAACTAAACTATGTAAATACGTGCCTCCAAATTTCACTCTTCTGATGAGAGCAATGATATGTTGCTGACATCATGAGAGTAAAAATTGAAAGCAACATTTAAACTTAGCTAAAAACTCAGTACATTATTTCCAAATGTTCCTGTAACTTCTACACCCCTGCCCTTCTCCTATCTTTGGAACAGCACAAGAAACTTTAGATGTTGGAGAACGTAGACACTGTCCAAAACAAGAGACAAGGCTGGCAGATAGTAAGTTACCACCGTAGAAGTATTTCTTCTTCCTTGCTATAAAAGCTATGCTGTTTCTACACTTACACAACCATGAACACGGTCATAAACCCTTAACAAATATTCTCAAAAAGAACTGAAATTGTACTTACTGAACAGCTGAAGTAATCACAATAAAGCTTTGCTGATTTTTTAAAATTGTTGCGAGATCCCCCTCCCAGTTAGAGCACAACCACTTTTTTACGTTAAGAAACCACATTGCTTCTAATCAAAATTTATAAAATAAAGGTAGAATTAACATAAAAATAACAAAGCTTTGTAGACTTGGGATATAAACAAATTTATTTTTCCTTGAGGCAGTGACCCCCCCTTAAAGAAGGGTTAAGTGAGATTTTAAGATAAAGTGTGTAAGAGCAGTAGATACATGCTCAGCTACGTATTCATGCTGGGATATATTAAGAACCTAGAGAAGATGCAAGAAATGGAAAATATATAAAAATATATATATAAAATATATATAAAAATATATATATTAAGGTTATAGGAGAATCACCACAGGTAGGGTTATTTGGCCTGAATAAGGAAACAAAACAGGATTCTACGTGGGCCTCAACAATGCTATGAAGATCTTCATTACGGGGAGGCTCCTCCCATCAAACTTCACTATCTCTAAAGAAGACCAAAGCCAAATAAAAGGGATTAGATTTGTGAAGAGAATTGTTTAATTAGACATGCAGAGATTCTAAAATACTTGCTGTGTCAGTCCAGGTCCTGCAAGAAGCAAACAATATGACAGAATTAGATGTTCAAGAGATTGATCGGGGCAGATGCACATGACTGAGAAAGGGAAAACCAAGCAGAACAGGTACGGAGAGACTTCAGGGCATAGCACAGTTCTGACACCTGGGAAAGAACAGAGGGAAGGAAGGAGGATTGGATATAGGAGAAACACCGTTCTGAGAGCGTTTCAGCCAGGCTGAGAAAGAGTCCCAGACAGAGGATGGCCATCATAGTGTGCCAAGCTGCAGAACGGCCTGGCTCCCATACTTCGTCCTCCACTATGCTCAGTCGTTGGCCAGGATCGGCCCCAGCAGGTGTGGCTTTGGCATGGACAACTGAGGCAGATCTGAAGGTGTGGACCCCAGAGGAGGTCTACCCACCACCTCAGCTTCTCTGGACAGAAGAAGTGAGCCGCTCACGCCCATAGCCACCACACTGGCTTTACAGAGTTTTTAAATCGCCAGGAAAGTTACAGTTGATTTAGTTTTCAAAGTGACAGGGATTTAGGAAGCAAAGACAGTAACCTTTGGTGATCCCGTCCATCACATTCAATTTGGTTTTGGACTTCTATTTGGCAATATGTTTAAACAAAAGAGATCAAATTTTAAACGGAATTATTCAGTCTCCGGCTTCTCCCTTTATTTTTTATAAATTAAAAACATTTTGTTCATGTTATGTTCAGTAAGCATTTCATGACAGCTAGTAGATTCAATTAAAATAAATTTTAATTCTTATTTGAAGACATCACAAGCAGAATGCCTTTTGTTCTTCTAGATTGATTTAAGGCAAATTGCTCTATGTACTACAGCAATTTTAAATGTATTTAAAGTTTTTTAAAATTGGAATTATGTGAAATAGTCTAACAGTTTAAGTTTAAACGAGGCAATTAGCTGGTTACAACTAGAACTACCAGGCCCTATTTAAAATAATGAGATCTGACAGTTATGGAATCTGAATTATTCATTGATAACTAGCTTTTCCTCATCTGCAAACCATGGCTAACATTAATAACAGAGGTGTAAGTGTGATAACCAAAGAGTCTGACATTAAGAACACACACGCGAAAGTGCTAAATTCTTATTTAATTAAAAAGGATCATGATAGCAATATTTTTCCTGAAAGAAAATCATTAGGCAAAATGTGTTTTCTCATCTGTTTCATCTCTCCCTTTTCCTGAGGTGATTTTGCATAAGGCAATAATTGTTTTTGATTGCATACAACGAAATAATTTCCTAATCATGTATTGTCAGTAAAATATAAGGAAGCATAAACATTTCTAATTGTTAAATCTTTAAGATAATCATTTTACAATTCTAGTTCCCTTACTTGTAATCCCTAGAAACAAGTAAATTATACACTTCAACTTTTTAATTGAAAGAGAAAAGTAGACCATAATAAATTACATGCAAAAAGGCAAATAACTCAATTGATGATCATTTAATTGAAGTGAATACTGTGATTACCATGAACCAATTTACTTATTGGCAGCACAGTTCAAAAACTAATGGAATAAATCAAGTTGTTGCTCCCCATAATTTTGCAGCAAAGAAAGAAAACTTGCAAGGGGTCACTAAGCATAAATCCATACTGTCCTTTACAGTCAGAAAGGGTGTGACCAAAGGAGCGACTACCTTTTTATGTGAAGAAGCATGGACAAAACTAAAAGGCATGACTATAAACTCTTCCTTCCCACACTAAAAACAGGTTTTGAAAAAAAGGGAAACGAAATTAAGCAACAACAACAACAACAATAACAACAAAATTCCAACCCTTGGTTTGTTACTCTGGTTGCTGTAAGTACCTCTCAACACTGGATCAAGATTAGTAATTCAATATCGAATTTCCTCATGCTGATACTGAGATTGCCTATAGTCCACAATATTCAGGTTGACCACATGTCCCACTAGACTCAGGATAACATTGGTTTATGCCTTTTGGTACCGTGTAATTATTTTGAAATATACAGGCATTTTGTTTACCAGTTATCCTGATTTGGCCATTCTGACACTCATAGGGATAATGTTTTCACGAATCGAGGACACACTATGAGGCAGGTCCTGAGGCTAGATATAAGCCCTGAGCGTTAGGTATGTATTGTTATTACTTCCACTCCGGAGTTGGGAAAAGTGAACTTCTTAGAGGGTGAAATAACTTGCCCAAAATCATACAGTTAGGCCGAGTGCCGTGATTCAGACCTTGTCACCCATGCTTTTAGCTATTACACTAGATTTCTCCTATTCTTTACCTCCTGACATGTCATGCTATATCACAGAAAGCTATAAACAGATGGTCACAAATACACTTCAAATATGCCCTGACATCAGAAATACAATGAGTTTGATAAAGCATGAATGGCAAATGATTTTAAGTTGAGGCATTTGCACAAATAAAGATATACACCAAAAGAGATGAAGTAAAATATCACTGCCAGCTAATAGGGCCGGAAAATCCCGTATGTTTCAAGTTTTCTCCGCGGTATTCATCAGCAGCACAACCTAGAAAAAAAGTGACTCTTTTTAAGCCTGGAGTGTCCCAAGAGTCCAAGTAAAGAATGTCCCCAAATGGGCTTTTAGATATGTCTCTGTTACTGGATTTATGGCTCAGTGCATATGCATTTGTAACACAGTGGTCTTTTTAGGAAGACTCACAAAAGGAGGATTTGAAAGATGGCTTTTTTTATCAGTGCAGATATATATGCCATAACCTGATTTTTTTTTTCTTTCAGTACAGATGTCAGTTACAATATACCTATCATGCTCTGCAGATTGTGTCATTGGTCAAGAAAGGAGAGAAACCCCAATATAATGATTAATAATCAATGTGTCTGGCCTTTAAGTCTACCCAGAGGAGAAATGAAACACTGATATAGAATCTCTCCCTGAAGGAAGAAAAACACTGAGAGTGGAAAAAGAGGGCAGGATGAGCTACCCTTAGAGGAATATAAATAGTGGAGCTGTCTAGTGTTGGGTTCTGCTTGGTTTGGTCTAAAATGTTGTAAGTGAATGATACATGAAGTTTACATCATAGTTTCTTTTTGTAATAAAACCATTAATATAAAATAAAGTAAGTAAAATATAAGAATGATCATTTTAGTGAGGGTTTTTTTTTTTTTTTTGACAGCTGCCCTGGTGCCCCCCCCCTTCTCCTCCCAACTGAACGACACAGCTTGAAACAGATTAAGGAAGCCTCTGCCATTGTGTCTCTTACTAATGATATGTGGGCAGGGAGTTACTACAGCTCTTTCCCAGACTGGAGTGGAATGAAACTATCTCTAAAAAGTAATGTGTGTGTTCGGTGTTGCCTATCTCCTTAATTTGTTACTCTTTTTTTTCTCCTCTCTTTCCCTTTCTATTTTCTTCTGTTGACTGATCACATTTGTCCTTTAAAAGAAAGTCTGGTGAAGGTATTTGAAACTCCAATACACAATCCCACTGATTATTTTATGCTAATGAATGAACTATCTAGCAATATAATATTTCACTTTTTGTGCCCTCCTGGTGGTAGCATAAGATAAATTCTAGAGTATCTTTAATTAACTAAGGGAAGCAGAAAGAAATCTCTGTGGATTAATAATATTTATGGCCCTAAAGTGAACAAAATAACAGATGAGGGTGGGAGGGGGCAACTAAATGGTAGACAAATCTTAGAGAGTTAATTAAAACAAAATTCATGCTTATTTTGGCCTTTTTATCTGCAAATGGTCCTGATGCCAGGGAACAACGAATGGAAAATTAAAAAATATCCTCGTTCTTTCTCCAAGCCTCTTTAGTCTAAATATCCCACCCATCCCCATTCCTCCTTCCTTCTATCCTCCACCACCAACCCACGTATCTCTGTACATAACCACTCAGACTTGGCCCCCAAACTCCAGATTTTGTCAAAATTCTGATGACAACTCTGAGGACAATTCTTTAGTCAGGGGCCCTTAATATTAGTTTGATATGTAGATTGAAATACATTACTTGGAATAAAGGAAGCTGTGTGCATCCTTGCAGCCTGACTGCTTTGCTCCCAAGCGTTGAAGGAGGATATCATTGAAGAATCTTATAGAAAGAATCAAAGCAACTCAAAGAATTTGGCCCTAGTTATTTGCCCCAAAACCCCAAAAGTAAAAATCAACTTATCATCAACAGACTGGTAATCAGAAATAACTGCTACTGTGATTGGATAGAATGCATGGCTACCAGGGACCAAGAGATCTGAGGATAGATAAAAGGAGAAACAGAAAACAGGCCAAAGACCCATAGACTGGACTGGCCTTGATATTTGGTCTGCAGTACACTTCCTGATCCTGAGAAGAAACAGGCAGCATCCTTCTGATTTTAACTAAATAGGAAGGAAGACGATGGCAGAAAAAAAGGAAGTCAGTACAAGTGTGGGATGAAACTTGTATCTCTTCGTGGGATTGAAATTAATTTCTATTTCGTTCTCAGTATTTCTGTGTTTTCAAAATTTTTTACGGCAAAATATAATACTTTTGTAGTGACTACAGCTGCGAACAGTATAAACATAGTGAAAGAATATGTCGATATGGACCACTGTTAACTAAATAACTGGTTCAAGAAATATTCAATGTTACTGCCTAAAGAGAAATGTGAGGTCCCTTATTTGGAAATTAAAATAATGCCTTCTTTCCAGAAGAATTTTGAATTCTTTGTAGATTGCTGTAAAGGAGGAGTCCCTACAGACTGCTTAGAATTCCACAGTAATTGATATTCCCTTGATAAATAACTAAAAGCACCTAGAATCTTTTCTAGACTCAGTACTCGAGGGAGGTCACCCCGACATCTTTGAATAACCATGATTGTGCCTAGATCAAATCTCATATTGTCCACATTAATCCCAGCACCTACCCAACTGGGTGGAGTCTCAGTGAGCCTCTTGTGGTGTAAAGCTGCTAGAGCTCCTTGGTGCCAAGATACCCCAAAGTCGAGAGTAAGTTACAGCCTTAAATAAAGCTGTTTCTCAATTCTACAATAAGCATATTTTTCTTTCCCTTTCTAGAGCCCTATGGCCTCATGCAGTGTAGTTGGAAAAACTGGAGCTGCCAAGTAAGGTTGTACAAGTTGTGCACAAAAGTACTCAGCCAAATGGAACATGTGGAGCTGAAGTCTAACTCAGACTTCTCTCACCAACCTTTGTGCCTTAGCTTGAGGCTATAGCATTTGGGGGAACAGAGGAAGAAGGTATCTTTTAGTAATTGAGGCTACAGTATTTGGGGGAACAGGAGAAGAAGGTATCTTTTAGTAATTCAACCACCCAGAATGAGTGTTTTTTTTATAATTTATCCTCACATAGAAAACTTTTATAAATTCACAGAAAGATGATGTATGTGCTAACAGTGACCAAGACAGACCCCATTTTGGTATCCTCTTAGCTGTTCACTTTCAAGCATTTCCCATGTCTGTGACTCTAAAATAACTATTGCAATTCCCTTGTCCTCTGTCCCATGCCCCTTGGCTCTATTTGGAGATGAGATCTAAAAAATAACTCGGACTAAAGTATTAATGGTTAAGACCATAATGTGCTTGTCCTAGGAAGCACTTTTGCACTTAACTGAGGGCTTTGACCATTCCAAAACACCTAGAGCCACAGAAAATTTACTTACTGGAAGGCTGGCAAGGTAGGGGCCTGGCCCTTTAGCCTTGCAACTCTACCTATTTGGGTGCAAAGCTGGGCCCTCCAAGTGTTCTTTGTAATCCAACAATATGCAGAATCTTATCTTCATATTTGATCCAGGGCCTATGCACTCAAAAATGTTCAGGTTGTGCAAAACCATCAGTTGAAGATGGAAAAAATAAACAGGCCAATGTCCGACTATATAGAAAGAGAATTTCAGAAGATTTCAGTTAAATCCTGCATACTTATAATCTGTGTGACATCAGCCACGTCACCTCACTTACTCAAACAATGTAGGATTATTCTGAAGAATAAATTAGACATTTATGGCAAAACCTAGCAAAATGGCAGAAAGATAGCAGACACAAATTAAGATGTATGGAATTAGAAGCAGAAAAATTCGCAGCTTCAATGGATGTGGCACCACATCTACTACTATTAATAATATAACCAAAAGATGTATTCATCAGATAGGAAAATTTTAATAAAGAGAAATGCAATTAGTCATACAAGAGTAGCTGTTTTCAATTTCTGTTCCTGAATTTATATATAGCACTACCGCATTAACATGAAAATCCAAGACTGTGAGCATAGGTATGTTAGCAGCATCACCAACCATAACGGACTTACCATGGGAAAATATTTCTTTAACATTAGGATTCCTTCTTGGCATCTTCCCTCATGGGACTTGTTCTTTCATTGAATTACTCATTTTAATTGAGAATTATAAACCTCACAGGGGGGTATCATCATGCCGAGATGAAAATGACTGAAGTTTTTATAGACTTCTTTTTGTGTGTGTTAGGTTGATGATAGCATGCTCCAGCTTAATTTAATAGATAAAAAGGTTCTGTTTCTTAAATACAGAAAATAGATGAAATACTGTTTGCTTTTCATAGCCAAGGTCTAGATAATTGTATTTCTAATTTTTATCTTCTACTAAAATATTCACAGAAACATTCATCGATTGAGCGTGCCTTTTCATAACATTATTGTCAGTCTAATTTTTAAATTGTTTCCGTTAACTTCAGGAAAACACACTCCCACTCACATTTCCTATGGATGTTCTTAAATCCTAAAATTTTCCATGATCCTATTGCCAAATTCCACTGTGAAAACCTCACCCTATAAACAAAACAGAAAGTCGATGAAAATGTGTAAAGAGAAAGGTTAATCGCATAACAAGATAGGTTTATATCAAAATATTTAAAGTCAGACTCAGAATTAACACCTACATATACAGAACATAAACATTTATATCTTCAAACTAATCTGACACACATAAGGTTGAGGTTGCCCAAAAATAAGATAGCAAAAGAAACATTTTTTAAAAATTAGTAGGTACTAAGACCCTAGAATTTCAGATATTTTGAAGAACTGAACCACAATAGCAGGAGCTGTGGAAATGATGTGATTCATACTTTTTCTTCTTAAAGATAAGGAATCTGAGGCTCAAGCATTTTGCCCAGATCAAATGAAAGGACACATTGCCGGATAGTTAAAGTTAAGGAAGGACAAGTGGCAGAAGCCTATCAGAAGGTAAGAAGGAGCAAATCAGCTAGCACAAAAGTCCTTCTTCCCACTCCAGGCCCACGAGTCCTTCTCAGACTCCTTTCATTCATTTTTCTAGTCTTTGTGTTTGTACCTTTTTTAAAAGCCATCTAATGACTTTGGACGAAGTCCCATTCACATTAACTTCCCATTTGTCAAATGGCCCATCTCCTTTAAAATCATTTCCAAAATGTTATCTTTTATTGGAAACCTAATACAATAATAAAAATAACTGACATTTATTGAACAGTCGACCTGTGCTCCCAAGTGAAGACCAGAGATTGATGACCACCTATCACTGTCGCAACTCCTCCGTCCTCACAAGGCCAGGACACACCGTAACTGTACTCCCCCTGTGGCACTCACTGTTCTGAGCGTGGAGTTTGAAGTTAGTCTGAGTTCAAGTCCTGGCTCCGCATCTTAAAAGCCAGGCGTCACTGTGCCACTTCCTCTTTGCTTTCACTGGATTGGTTTCATTTCAAATTCATTTCAATTCGTAATGGAGTCGCTGTGGCAGAGATACACGCCCGACATACTTCCTCCTCCTGGACATACGGCTACATCACAGCGGCCCGCCCTTTGCATCAGGGTGGAGCCCTTGACTCCATCTTTTTTTTATTATTATTATTTTTAAGATTTTATTTATTTATTTGAGAAAGAGAGAATGAGAGAGACAGAGAGCACATGAGATGAGGGAGGGTCAGAGGGAGAAGCAGACTCCCTGCTGAGCAGAGAGCCCGATGCGGGACTCGATCCTGAGACTGCAGGATCATGACCTGAGCCGAAGGCAGCCGCTTAACCAACTGAGCCACGCAGGCGCTTCCCGTGACTCCGTCTTGCCAATGAAGCGTGAGCTGAACTGACTGGTCCCTGGTGGGCTGAAGCAGTTAAGTGAGGGTGTGTCTTCTGCGCGCTTTCTCGCTCCTTGATTGGATGCCAAATTAGATGCTGGTTGGATGCTGAATTCCAAGTATTGAAGATGGTGGAACCTCCATCAACCTGACTCTAAGTACTCGTAGAACTGAGACTTCTCCTACCCTCTCCAATCTGCAGTGTACTAGAAGATGAGAAAAGGGAAAAAAGCCTTTGACATGTTAAGCCACTTAAAGTTTGTAGTTGTTTGTGGCAGTGACTAGCCTGCCCTGGGTGGTAAAGTGTCTGTCAGCAGCCATGACATGTAGGGGAAGAAGAGCAGCCACTGAGAAAGTGGGTTGTGGTTTCCAGTTTCCTAAAGTGCTACTCTCAGGAACTACTTTTTCCTCCCAGAATCACCAGAATAAGATATTTTAAACCCTTTCATATATTTTTCACATTCAGTGTCCGCAGAAAATATTGTTGGAGCAAAGGTTTTTAAAAATGGCTTAGAATCCTGAATTATACACTGAATTATAGAATTAACTCTGTTTATTTTCTTCATTATCATAGCTTATTTTAGCCCTTGGATGAATGTTAAGTAAACAGTGCATAGGACTAAAAAGGCACAGTTTTTTTTCTGTCTGCCTTAATTGAATCTTAAGAAAGACACCATATTCGTCTTAAAAGAGAAATTTGATCATGGAGCTCTCTTGTGTTAAAAGCTACAGTGGTGTTCAGTGGACAACCTACTCTCCTAGCATATAAGGCTTCTTATGTTCCGGCCCCACCTTATCTTCACCTTTAAAATATTATGGCGTTATTGGGGCGCCTGGGTGGCTCAGTCGTTAAGCATCTGCCTTCGGCTCAGGTCCTGATCCCAGGGTCCTGGGATTGAGCCCCACATAGGGCTCCCTGCTCGCAGGAAGCCTGCTTCTCCCTCAAGCCTGCTTCTCCCTCTCCCACTCCCCCTGCTTGTGTTCCCCTCTCGCTGTGTATCTCTCTGTCAAATAAATAAAATCTCTAAAAAATAAAGTAAAATAAAATAGTATGGCGTTATGGTTGAAAACACAACCTGGCATCTGATTTCTCAGGTGTGAATGCTGGCTCTGCTACTAAGACTTTGCATCATCTTGAGCAAAGTGTCTAGCTTCTCCAGCCTCGGTATCCACTTCCACAAAGATAGAAACGTCTCATGAAGGTTTCAAGAGTTGTAAATGGATGGAAAACACCTCATGTTTTTAAAGCAACCTAAGACATGGCATGGTCAGTAATGGGAATTGTTGAGATCGTACAACACTGTCTAATGAAATTTTATACCCTAATTTAGTCTTAAGGGACTATGCTGGGTGTGTAGGAGAAACAATAAGATATAAGACATAGTTTTTGTCTGCTAGAATTTGTCAGGCCAGGTAGAAAACTCTTAAACTTGAAAAATGTTAGCTTCAGTAGGTATGCAGTATATGCTTAACTTAATTGAAATTTTAAAAGGAAGGCTTATACTCTGCTTTCAATATATTCCTAATATCAAAACCCCTTTTCATAAAATTTTTATTACATTTTTTTAAACTACATATTCAGCATTTTGCCAGAAGGGGGAAAAAAAAGGAATTTTTATCTTCAGAGATTTAAAACTGTTTGGTATCAGAAACCATATTCAGATAAAAGTAAATATCAATTAGCCACATCTTAAATGTGAAGCTTGCTAAAGCTTGTTAATGTTGCTAAGTGTACTCGTTACATATGCAAACAAAAAATAAACTGTGTATCTTTTTTTCTGCACCAAGATTATCTTCAGCAGTTTTTTGAGTTTTGTTCACTCTGATTTAAATATGCAAAAGAAGAGCTTTCCCATATTTTACTCCCTTAGAATATTTTAATAAAAGATTAACTTCTTCTGCTATGAACACTGTTATGGTTTTTTTTTCTTACAATATCTTTTCTCCTGATTTTACTGTACCGTACCTGGTTCTATCACCTTGAATCAGAGCCTTCTCTGGCTGTTTTTTCAACCTTTCAAGTGCTTGCAGACAATGATGGAGACAGGGAGGATGCTGGCAAACACAGTTCTAAGACCTCTTTGCCCTACCAGCACACAACTCATTTAACAGTATACAAATGATTTAACAGTAATACCAGCCGCCTTCCCATAGGAAATCATTTCCATCCTTAGCACTGCTTGCAGATGGAGGTCATGTTTCCCCCTCTCCTTAGTCACCGCTCAGCCAAACTCTTCATATTTACATAATTCTCCCAGTAGTGTTAGGTAAACTTTCTTGAAATCAGAGCAGTTTGTGGAGTTTGCACCTCCAGAAAGCGCTGGGCAACCGCAGGACTGAAGAGAGATCCTGGGCCAGGCCAGTCATGAATTTGTATTTGTCCCGTCCCAGAATGTTCTCCATTTTCTCCTCCAGATCCACTCTCCTCCACTTTATCCATTCTGCTCTGTGCCCTTGGAGACTGACTTGTATGGCCTTATTCTCTGACTTTCCGTTCAGTGTGATCAAATTGAGGCACTGAGGAGATCAGAGGGCAGGAAAAAATTGGAGTTGGAGTATTTATAATTACTGGCTCCCTCCCTGCTGTGCCTCAGATTGGCAATGACTATATTCCTATATTTATAGCCACGGTTTATATCTGAGGGCCATCTCTTACATCTGCAAATATTTCCTCCAGATTCCAGGAACAATTTTTCCTCCTTCCCTCTTTAGGCCTTAGGTGGTCCACATCCCTCCTACCGTTGCTAGTCCTGGAGTGACTCATCATCCCTTATTAGTTTCCCTTAATCCCACCCACTTCTTTGTCAATAGTACTTTCACTGAAGTCTCTTCAATTGACCCTTGTAAGTGTGCTCTGCTTTTCCCACTGGGACCCTGGCTGAAAGCAACCTAAATCTGAATTACACAGATAATATCAGATGGTCTCGACCGGGTCAGCACTGGTGGGCACTGTAGATGGTATCTAAAAAAAAACAAAAAAGAATGAGGTTGGGTTTTTTTTCCCCCTTCTGAAAGCTCAGGGAAGTTTGCATTATGGCAAATCCAGAAGTGCAAATTTAAGGCAAGATTGCTCAGAAAAAGGTGATTAGAAGTCTATTAACTTCAAAGTTCCTCAGGGAACTTATCATTTCTTTCATGTGTTGAACTCCTTAGATGTCTCAAATGTCAGCAAACACCTCCATTTGACAGAACCAGCACATGGTACAATGGAAATGAAACTGGCCTGGGAGCCAGAAACCCTCGTTCCAGCACCAGCCCTTTCACCAATATGTTGTATGACCTTGGACAAGTCACTTAATTTCCCTGACTTCAGCTTTTTTTCTGTCTTCACTAGGACAAAGCTGTAATTCATGACCTCCTAGTTCCTGCTACATTTTCAACAGAAGCACAGTTTTTGACAGTAAAATCCACTTGTGAAGTACTGGCCTAATCATATGTGCCAAATCCTGGGGTCCATATTTTCATATAGCCCAGAGGCCATTCTATGTTGTCTTGAGTTATAGTCAATTGGAAAGGAGGGGGCTTGGGGCACTTGGGTCGCTCAGTAGGTTAAGCATCAGACTCGGTTTCAGCTCAGGTCATGATCTCAGGGTCATGAGACCGAGCCCAACATTGAGCCCCACATCCAGCTCTGCACTCAGCGGGGAGTCTGCTTGAGATTCTGTTCTTCTCCCTCTGCCCCTACCTCCACCCTTAAATAAATAAATAAATAAATAAATAAATAAATAAATAAATAAATCTTTAAAAAAAATAAAGGAGGGGACTTGCCATGTAAGATGTGTGCTATTGCCTACTCAGCTTATACAGGCACTGATCATGCTTTACCTCTGACCTCACATCACTCCATGGCTAATGGTGTGGTGTTAGTGAAATGAGATTCATGTGTGAATTAGAATTCCTTCCTGGCCTGGGAAAGGTGAATCAAGACTAGAACAACAACATCTGAGGTCTATCCTCCAGATGAACATTCTTTTTATTTGATCAAATCACAACAATTTCTTTCTTACTAAGCTAAGCCTTTTCACAACTTTGTTTGGGGACATAGTATTTCCTCTGCCCAAAATGCTTATGCTCAAGTTTTCAAACTTCTCCTTTACCTTCCAAACCCCATTCAAAGATTACTTTCTCCATAAAACATTTTCCTGCACCCCCACTTTCTTCTCCATTCCTCTACCCCTACCATCATCTTATCATATTGCACTGTGCTTATCCATTAACCTATGGTACGCCTCCCACCAGTCCCAAGGGGCCATGAGCTCTTCTGCATCATCTCTTGTCCCCAACAGAGAGTCTCGCTTGACAATTTATACTATAAATGATAAAAACATTAATGAATAGATGTCAGATGAAATGAAACACCTTTCCAATAATGGAAGTTCAAGATGTACTTGCCTTGGCTTTAAAAACAAAAACCACAAACAATGTCTTTTCCTTGGGAAGATAGAAATGGGAGATAGAAATATGCCCATGGTGAGATGTAGGAAGAGATATGGCCAGAGATGAGGTTTAGAAAAGGGAGATTGGAATGAAGTTGGTCAGGTCTTTGAGACATCCAGGCATCGTTGCCAAAAGTTGTCTCTATACTGGGCATTTGTGATTCAAGTATGGAAAACACTCTCCTGCCTTTGGAAAGAACACAGAGGAAATGATGTCAATATTTTTCTTGTTTCTGTTTTCCTTATGGCTCCTCTGACTGATTCTCATTCCTTAAACTAGCCACTCACTTGGTTGTCTCACTCCCTGTCTTTCTTGTCGATGCATGCCCTTACCATAATCCAATTCGCCAACTCGATGTTTTATCTGTTGACTGCATGGATGCAATTTTTAAAATCAAATAAATTGTAAGTACATATGAATTCTCTACTCCCTTGGGGATTCCACTTTTTGTTTTGGGGGGATAAACCTAAACCATTTAGTGGCATACTTTTCTTTATTAGCTTACAAGTTTTTTAAGAGTAGGAAATCAAGTGTTTATTTCAATAATATACCATCTCAGGAAATTCTAAAGCCTAAGCTTAGAATTTTTCATGTGGCTGAAGAGTCTTTGCTAAGGTCAAAAAGAATTTTAGATTTGGATTGTTCAAATATTAAATATGTTCAATAAAGAATATTCTAGGTTTATTAAGAATTTCAAAATGAATATATAATTGGCATATTTTTCAAGTTTTGAAATGCTTTCTCAATTCCATTAAAAAATTTTATTTCATGTCTTATGTCTTATTGTTGTTATTGTCATTATGTATTTGTAAAAGGACTGAATAACATTTTATCTCTACTAGTGCCACTCTTCTAACTTCACATAGTCACAACAAAATATGGCAGTTACAGCTTGGTAGCCTTCTCTCTCTCTCTCTTTTTCCCTTTTTATTTTTTTTTACTTTTCAGGAATATTTTAAGACCATCAGAAGAACCAAGCTTATACTTTGCTCAAATCTTTGCTTTATATTTTATTTTCCTGCAGTACTGCATGACTTGAAGAAGTAGGCTAAAAATTGTCAGAATATTGTCAGGGGCAATGCATGCAAAATCCAATCTAGTTTCACCACCCCTATTAGCTTTTCCACTTTCCATGCAAAAATTATTTCTGTCAATAGTTTAATTTCAACTAGATGGGGTGGAAGGAATGAGTGACATCTAAGCAGATGGTTGTCAGAAAACTGATGACTGCATACAGTGTGTGATTAAGAATCAGGGAATAAATACAATGCAGCTAGCTGTAAATATCTGGCATTTACATATATCCTCCCCAAAAATGCTATCTTACAAATTATATTTGATTAATAAAAACCTTATATTTTGATAATACATTTTAATAAATGACTAAAGTATTACATAAGTGTTGGCTATATCGTTAAAAGTGGATAAAAAAGTAAGCTTAAGTAGACATACATATGGCCTTCAAAATCATTATTCAACTTCCTTATTAACTTTCTAAACACCTTGAAAGATGTGCATTGGCTGCCTAAATAGAAAGAAGTATAATTAGAATCATACAAATTATTTGCTAGTCGTTATCAGGGTCAGAGAGGACCACCCCAAATCAGTATACTTTATACCATATTGCATCTTCAAATCAATATACAATTTTGCTTCGTTTTAGGGGTTAAAGCTAATGTGGAAAAGAAATGCCTACACAGAAGCTTTCAAACTTTTTTGCTGATAATCCAATTTGTGGGTTGAATTGGATCTCCCCAAAAGATATTGAAGTCTTAACTCCCAGTGTCCATGAATATGGCCCTATTTGAAAATAGGGTCTTTGCAGATGAGTTAAGATAAGGTCATTAAGGTGGGCCTGAACCTAGTATGACAGTGTCCTTATAAAAAAGGAAAATTTCTAGACAGAGAACAACATGCACATAGAGAGAAGGTCATGTGAATATGAAGGCAGAGATTGAGGTGATGTGTCTACAAGTCAAGGAATGCCAAAGGTTGCCAGCAAAGCACGTGAGAAAGAGGCATGGAATTAACTCTCCCTCACAACCCTTGGAAGGAATTAATCCTGCCAATGCTTCTATCTCAGACTTCTAGCCTCCAGAACTTTGAAACCATGCATTTCTGTTGCTTAAGCCACTGAGTTTGTAATACTTTCTTATGGCAGCCCTAACAAACAAAATACAATCCACAATCAGAAATGCACTGAAATCTACAATAGCCATACATATATAAAAAGCAAAATTTTCACAAAATAATACTTGCCATTGGGGTGTTTGGGTGGTGTAGTTGGTTAAGTGTCCAATTCTTGGTTTTGGCTCAGGTCGTGATCTCAGGGTCCTGAGATCAAACCCTGCATCAGGCTCCAGGCTCGGCATGGAGTCTGCTTAAGACCTCTCCTCTCCCTCTGTCCCTTGCCCTATGCTTACATGCTCTCTCTCTCTCTAAAACAAATAAATGAATAAATCTTTTAAAAAAAAACACAATATTTGCCATTGATGCACTGATATTTTCAAATCTACATATTACAAATTTTTGCTTGTCACAACACATAAAATTAATTTTTTGGAGTAAAAACCCACAGTTCAGAAAATATTAGCCTAATAAGAAGAGCAATATTTAGCTCTTACACACTGGGTCACTTTTATTTATTGTGACAGAAAAAGATTTGAGACAAAAATCACTTTTTAAAAGGATATAATATGCACTCCCAATGAAAAACAACATTGAATCTATAAAGCATTCATACAGTGAACATTATTTAGAGGAGTTCTTTAAAATCAGCATTAAAAACCCTAGGCCCAGAATTGATGTAGGATTCTAAGTAATCCTCAAGTATTGTTCTGACCTCAGCTGCCATTGTCCAAAGAATAATCCCTACCCCAATTCCCATTTTGGCTGCAGTTTATCTCAAACAACGTTGAGCAGGTTTAAGTATAAGATCTTTGAACAGTACTTAAGTCACTAACCAAATTGTAATTAACTCAAGATCAGAGGGTGATCTTACTCTTTAGCTCACAACTTGAAGAAGTGTGGCATCATTGGAGCCTCTACTTCTGAATTTCCAACCTTCTGTGTCCTTCTATCCATTTCTTTTCTCTCTCAATCCTTTTTGTTTCTTCAATTCTTTATAGGTTCTCTTCTCTCCCACTTTGGTCAAGTTTTTGACTCCTCCCTCGTACTCATTGTACTCCACTCTCTGTTCTTCATCTGCTTTCTTACCTGTTGTTGGCTAGGTTTTTTGTCTTTCCTTCCTTATCTGTCTCTGGATTTTTGTTATTTTATCTTTCTTTCCTTTAACTCACATTGATATATAGAACTGAGTATTTTTAGGGCTGCATATAATGAACTAAAATGAGTAACTGTTATTTTAATAGTAACAAGCAAATACATTGAATTTCTTAATTTTTCTCTAACACATTTTTAAAATGTAAATTGTTCCTTTTTATAACATAATCTTTAATTGATTTCTTCAATGGTCAGAAGGCTCTGATTGGAAAATAAATAAATAAATAAATCTAAATCAGGGCAACAAAATGGGCAACTAAAAAAAGAAGTTGATAAATTCGACTACATTAAAATTAGGGACTTCTGCTTATCAAACTGTATCATTAAGGTGCACCTCAGTGACTCTGTCAGTTGAGCATCCATCTGACTCTTGATTTCAGCTCAGGTCATGATCTTAGGGTCATGGGATTGAGCCCCACACTGGGCTCCATGCTCTATGTCTGGCTCTTAGCTCAGTGTGGAGTCTGCTTTAGATTCTCTCTCCCTCTGCCCTTGCTCCTCCCCTCTTTCTAAAATGAATAAATAAATAAAATCTTTAAAAAGAAAAGAAAAGAAAATATACTCAAGCAACAATTTAAAAAATATATATAATATTAAGAGAGTAGAAGGCAAGCTCTTAAGGGGGGAAATATATTTGCAGAATATACATATTAAGGATGTGGATCCAAAATATGTAAAGAACTTTTAAAATTCAATAAGAAAAATAATAAACATCCTAGTAGATACATGGGAAAAAATTCAACAGGCATTTTCCAAAACAAGAAATTCGTTTGGTCAATGAAACATGAAAAGGCACACAGCAACAATAATAACAAAAATCCCTCAGCTTTTTTAGGGAAATGGACTATGAGATACTACTACTATACACCAAACAGAAGAGTCAATATTTGAAAGTTAAGGCATGAAAATAATAGTATGTATTTGCACCAAGTGGAGCTACTGTAGCTCCCATATCTGCCAGTGGGAGTATAAATTTTGGAAAACTGTTTAAAAGTGTCTACTCATGCTGAGCATACACATAAACTACAACCCAGCAGTTCCATTCCTGGGTTTATATTCAAGAGAAAGACACATCTGTGAATATCAAGAGACATATACAAGAATTTTCACAGCAGCTTTATTCATAATAAGCTCAAATTGAAAAACAATCCAAAGGTCCATCACCTTTAGAATAGATAAATAATTTGTGATATTTGCATGTGATGAGAATGAACATATACTGATACGTTCATACATATACATAGTAATATGAATCAGTCTCATAAACACAAGCCAGACACAAATTCCATTCACAGAAATTCCATTCATAGAATGTTCCAAAACAAGCAAACTAATGGATAATAATTAGGAGAGTAGTGACTGAGGAGGCGGAAAAGAACCCACTCACATCATATTGGTGGTGATTGCAAAGATATATTAATTTTATGAAAATTTGAATGTAGCACACGTGATTCACTTTCCTGCATGTATGTTATAATTCAGTAAAGTGTTTACTTAAAAATTAAAATTTTAAAACAGGAACCTACACATTATTGCTTTTTGAGAAACACAAAATCATGTATCAAGAAACCAACTATCTTCACTTCCACCCCTACACATTTGTCAGCATCTTGTAGTAAATCCAACAACAGTGTTTATTGGTTGAGGGTTTCTATGTATTGGGATAAATTCATTCCAGGAATTAACATATTAAATTCCTCCAACTATGCTATGAGTAAATAGCATTATTACCTGACTTTTACAGGTGGTCAAACTGAGATTCAAAATAGCTACATAATTTGCTCGAGGTTACAAAGCCCACAGTAACACATTTCTACCACACTTGCTTAAAGCTCAATCTCATGATCCTCACAGACTTGTTGACAGTGAGAGCATTTGACCTGGGGCAAATTGGGAAGTAAAACATAGTGAAATATAAGAGTTCCTGGTCCTTGAAAGAGACGGACACGTGCGGGGAGCAGGGGTGTAACTTTTGCTTTTGTTCCAATTGCATCTTGAGTCCAAGGATAAAAATGGCCATGTTAAGTGTCTCAAATGTGAGCTCAGAGAAAAAGAGATGGGAGACTCAATTTGGGTCTCCCTATTTATTTGCCTCCTGGGTTTTCCATGTGGATGAACACGGGAAGCACAATTTAGTTCCTCTGAATAACGAAATCATATCTAAGATACACTTCAGTTCTAAGACTCTGTGGTTCTTCAATTCTCAGAAACGGTATGAGTGTGAGTTGCCATAACATTTTTCGTAAGCAAGAGAGCAAACAAGTACTCCTAGGAGAATGTTTAATTCAATATTTTTTGAAGCCTTCCCCTGTAGTGAAGAAATGATGCGCTCTGAATGGCAAAATAGTTTCAGGGCTGTATATCTTACGCTGTCTCAACCTCAAGATTCAAGGGTTTGTGCACGCTGATTCACAGAGGTCTTTCCTAGGGGTTTTGTAAAAGTAGCATAGATTTGGAATGCATACATAAGGCAATATCATGAAATGAGATGAAAAATGGATTGCCATTTCTTTTTCAAAAGAGTAAGTCCTTAATATCACAGGGGATGCTATAATCCCTGAAATATCATCTTATTGTGAGCCCAAATCTAATTTCCTTCCTATTTTCAAATTATAGACATTGATGAAATAAAATGAGCAAGAGAGTACAAGACAGGGAATTTAATTTACTTAGAATAAAAAAGAATTAAAATAATCTCAACAATTTTAATCTATAAAAGTTCTCTAACAGTGTGGAAGGAGTTTGCCAAGAAAGAGGATGTCACATGACCAGTTCTCATTTGACATCATTCTGGGAACTTTTGCAAAGAAACAAGCTTCTTTAGGGGGAAAAAAAAAAGGTTGGATTGAAGAAGAACACGGATTGAAATGATTAGGAGTTAACACAATCATTTTGAAGGCAGAAAATAAAATGGAAGAGTAGTGTCCAGTCTTGACAAGATATATGAGAGTCTAGAATTACTCTTTGGCATTTTCAAATTCTTACTATGATAGTAACTATGGCACTTGATATTTAAAATGATAGCTAATTTTAAGTTCTTAAAATGTAGATAATGCTAACACTGTTGCTATTTATTTCACAGAACTGAAAAACCAAACTAAAACAGGTGTGGAATTCACCTTGTTAAAACTGAAGCTGAATTTGTGATATTAAAAGAAGTTGCAGAGTTTTTAGAAAAAAAGCATCAGACGCTGAAGCATGTTCCAATGAGAAACAGAGCCCCACATTCAAAAATGTTGTTGAGAAGTAAAAAAAGATAGGGGCACCTGGGTGGCTCAGTAGGTTATGCGTCCAACTCTTGATTTCCTCTCAGGTGGTGAGATCCAGCCCTTCCATGCGCTCTGCACTCAGCAGGGAATCTGCGTAAGATTCTCTCTCCCTCTCCCCTGCCCCTCCCCAATGCATGCTCGTGCATGGTTGCTCTCTCTCTCTCTCTTCAAAATAAATAAATAAATCTTTTAAAAAAAGAAAAGAAGTAAAAAAAATATT
Organism: Neomonachus schauinslandi; assembly: GCF_002201575.2. Classification (NCBI taxonomy): domain Eukaryota; kingdom Metazoa; phylum Chordata; class Mammalia; order Carnivora; family Phocidae; genus Neomonachus; species Neomonachus schauinslandi. Next base: position 125,702,013 of record NC_058405.1, read on the forward strand.
CTGTGAAGACATGGCATTATAATTAAATAACATGTTTTAGTTAAATGGGAAAAAATCAATTTTAAGAAATAGAACAGCTTCTCAGATTCTTCATAAAAAGTACCTTCCTCATCAGGCTGATGAGAAGCTTAAATAAAATAACCCATGCAAAGTGCTCAGCACCTTGCAAGTCACATAGTAAGCACCAAATAAACCTTCAGTTCATTGTTAAGATCTTACTTGTTTTCTCATAGCGAGGATTTAAGAACAAATAAACAAAACATGCAGAGCGGTATATATTTAGTTGCTTTTAAAATAGTAATACAATTGCAATTGTAGAAATAATTGTGGAAATAATTCCTGTTTCTATTTGATAAAGTTAACCTACTGGAGCAAAATTCAGGCTCGACGAAGCCACATTATCAAAGAACGGACGCCGTAATTATTGCGGAACACACTTATTGAGAACCTACTACATGAAGGACTTTTTGCCAGGTGCTGTTTTAGCAACTCAAAACCCAGAATTGGAAAGTCATCACTATTTAGAATGTCCCTTAACTCTGAGAATTTTATTGAGGTCCTCCAAGAAAACATGTTTTCTTCAATAATTTTCTAACCACCACCACCATCACCTTTTATGATGGCTGAATTTAAGAAGGAAATTCTCATTTTAAACAGTGTGTTTTTACAGGAACTTATCAAACAGTGGCCTTTAGCTGTTGTTCAGTGACAGCCACTCTATTAAAATCCTGATGTAAACAAGTGGAGAAGGTGAACTAGAAGTGCAGATATTTGCACGGCATTACTGTCAGGTAAAATTTTAAAGATAGGTTTTATGAACCCATTATTTGCAGTCAAGGCTTTTGACTACAGCATCTGAAATCATTTATGGAGACAAAATGTTTTGTCAAAATATACTGCTGGGAGTCAGTGTGTAGCTTCTTTTTATGTAATTCAATTTAGTCCTGTTGTTTGCATGAAAGAGAAATTCTAGCTGAGAAGCCATAGTGAGCCAGTAAAAAGTGACAATATGGTGAGCATCACAGGCAATTAAAATTAAATGCTTTTTGTCTTCATTTTATTTCTTAATAAATGGGTAATTGCATTGTGGTGTACCCGGTGACAGGCTAAATTAAGAAGGTATTGGGCATCTTTACTAGCTTCTGTCTATCAAACTTACACTTATTTTTGAATTCTACATCAGGTGGAGGAAAACCTTAGGCAAGTGTTCTTTCCAAAATATGTCTGAGAAATGGGACCACCGTGCCATCAGCTGGAACTATTCTGACATGGGGGGACCCAGTTTAGAAACAACCAATGATGGGTTGAGATGAATGAAGATGTGTCTAGAGATGGGTCTTACGGAGCTGGTACCCATGATATTATCAAGCACCATCAGTATAAGTGCTCTGGTGGTTAAATAACACAGAATTCTCTGACTTTGCAGTGACAAACTTCTTTGTCTAGCAAAGTATCAGATGTCAAAAATAGATACATTCTTGTGAATTAATATGAATTGACAGAAGTGTGAGGAAATGAGTAATCTTTGATCATTTGGACCAATCTATTCAATAATGCATACAAGCCTTTATTAAGTACCTATTAACATGCCAAGCACTTTACTAGGATCTGAGAATGAATTTTAGATCAGATGTAAGATTCCTGCCCACAAGTGATACACAGTCTGGTGGGACAGAAAGGCTTGTAAATAAATAAATGCAACAAAAGTTTAAGGTATTATGGAAATAGCACATAAAGTTTGCAATGGGGACTCAAAAGTTGCTGGGTCTATCTTAAAAGGTGTTGTAAAAGACATTTCTGGGGGCTGTGGACACATTTCCCATATTGCAGTGTGGATGGAAAAGACATTGCTATGAGAAGGTTCCAAGAAGTCCAAGTGTGAAACAGTGTGGAATGTTGGGGAGAAAGATTAAGTAGCATGGTGTTGGGGAGGGAGATTTGGAACTATGGTGTTTAGGGCCTTGGATTCATTAGGGATAACTCAGGAGGGTTATGACAGAGGCCAGATCATGATAAAGAGTTTGGACTTCAACACTTAAATAATATGCAGCTATTGATTAAAGCAGAGGAGAAATATCAGATTTGCATATTTGGAACATTATGAGGTATTAATAAAAGCAAGATATGATCTAATGTAGGAAAACCAGTTATAATCTACTGTAATTAGAGGAAGAAGACAGGACTAAGAAGTAGCAGGTGGGCATAGAAAAGAGACATGAAGAACATGGAATTGACAGCATTAGTGGAAGGTGATGTTAAAGAGTTTCATTGGTGGTGATTGCTAAGTTTGGTGCTTGGGTGATCAACTGGATGGTGACAACCTTTACTAAAATTGCAAAAATAATAAAAACAACATCTAGCATTGAGAATTTAGACATTTATGATCTCATTTAATTTTTATAATATCTAAATAAAGTGGGCACAATTCCAATTGGTCTCACTGGAAAAAAAAATGAGGCTTATATTTATTAAGTGACTTGCCCAAAGTCTCTTCAGTAGTATGTGATGGAAACTGCACGCAAACCTAAGAATGTTTGACTCAAATGTATTATGTTATAGCTAAGAAATGAACAGGAGTTATTTTTGACATTCTGAGTCTGAGATATCTATTGAGATATTTTATAGGTGGAAAGAAAGGTCTGGGGTTCTCAGCATGTGACTGATAGTTGAAGGCACAATGTGTATATAGAGAACAAAAAGAAGAGAATTGAAGGTAGAAGCCAATCATTTTATATTTAAAAGGCAGGTAGAAGATGATAAGCACCTAAAAGTGTCTGAGAGATAAAAAGAGAACCAAAAGAAAGTGGAATCTTGGAGGTCAATTCTACCTTGTATTCTGCTCACATCCATCTCCATGTTCACAAATCCTATCAGTTCAAGAACTAAGTCAAATGTTACCTCCTCCAAGAAGTCTTCTCTGATTAATTCTCAAAATTAATCTTTTTTCCTCAACTCTTTATTCCTTAGTCATAATTGTCACTACTTTCTCTCTTTGTACTATTTTGATATGTATATTATTTCTATCTACCTGTAGTTTTATTGAAGGACAAGCCAATCTTTTTCAACTTGTATCTCCCCATAATATATATAGGTGGTTAATGGTAACTAGCTGGGTATATGGATTGATGAATAGTCTTAGTCAAAATGTTAATGAGATTTGGGGCACCAAGGAAACCATAGGAAAAATCAAATAACAGCCAGCCAACATGTTAGTCCCCCTAAAAGAAAACTCTAATGCATAAGCAACAAAACACAATGAAAAATTCTTATTACAGCATTTCACACATAGTATTATTGGACCAGAAAAGGCATATAGGAGAAAATTTATAATTATCTGAGAGCTGAAGTGACAAAAGTATAATAGACTAAAAAAGAATCAGTCCATCAAAGACTGCGAGGGGAAATACTTAGTCATTAACACTAGGAGTGATGAAGTGAGTTGAGGCAGTAAAGAGTAGTTTATAACTTAAAATTTGAATCACAAAAATCTTAGTTTACCTTTCAACTTTGCCAGCTGAGTGACCTTGGTCAGGTTATTTAACCCTCTGAAGTTTTCCTATTCTTCAAAATGAAGATAATAAATTGTGATTCATAGAGCTATGGTCAGGCTTAAATTTCAGTATGTGTCAAACACTTAGTGTAATGGGGCTCATGCTATAAACCTAGTAGTGTTCCTACTGTTGCTGCTTCTGTTGTTGTTGTTGCCAATAAATGTTCAGGGAGAAACAATTAGAACAAATACAAGTATCTGCTGCTTTGCCCAGAAGATAATGGACTTCTGCAATCCATGATCACTAAGATATGGTTAAACACAGGAAATAGAAAGAGCTTAGAAAAGATTGGACAGACAGCATAATACAGGGAAGAAGTAAGTTTATACCCGAGGAAAGTCTCGTGCCCTCCCTAGAATACTGGACATTGCCAATTACCGCCAACCTAACCCTGGAATACTGGCTTATTAGGCCACGTGTTTCACTCTTCCTAATAAATATTTTTATGCCAATTCTATGCTATTTGACTAATTGTATTTTTAAAATATGAATGCATATAAAAATTGAGTATAAAAATAAGTAAATAAAGGAGAGATCAATCTCCCATGCAGAAGAATTGCAAATAATTTATATAGATCCTCTGCCCTTGAAGAGGTGGAGCATGGCTTCCCCACCCCATAAGTGTAGGTTGTGCAAGAAAATTCTTTCCAAAAAGGAGAGCATGAACATGGAGAGGGGGAGGGGGTTACTTTATAGTGGGAAAACCTGATAAGACCTCTGCCAGATCATCAACACTGTAAGTCATATGTACCTTGATATAATGTGATGAGAATGGTACCTTACTTCTGTGGTCTTCCCCCTCAGAACTCAAAAATCCAGTCCAATCGTAATGAAACCATAAGAAAAAATCCCAGTTGAGGGATATTCTACAAAATACCTGACCAATAATCCTCAAAACTGTCAAGGTCATTAAAAACAAGGAATGTCCAAGAAACTGTCACATCCAAGTGGAGCCTAAGGAGACATGATGACCAAATGTGATGTGGTATCCTGGATGGGATCTTAAAACAGAAGAAGGACATTAGGGGAAAACTGGGGAAATCTGAATAAAGTATGGACTCTTTAAATATCATTGCATCAATATTGGTTCATTAATTGTGGCAAATGTACCATACAAATGTAAGATGTCAATAATAGGGAAAATGCAGTGTGGGGTATAAGGAAATTCAGTACTATTTCACAATAATTCTGTGTATATAAATTGTTCTAAAATAAAAATTTATTTGAGAAACAAAGAAATTCTGTATACAGCATGGATTTTAATTAATAAGGATGCATCAATATTGGTTTATAATTGTAACAAATATACCATATTTTTAAAATTTTTTATTGTTACGTTAATCACCATACATTACATCATTAGTTTTTGATGTAGTGTTCCATGATTCATTGTTTGTGCATAACACCCAGGGCTCCATGCAGAACGTGCCCTCTTTAATACCCATCACCAGGCTAATCCATCCTCCCAACCCCTCCCCTCTAGAACCCTCAGTTTGTTTTTCAGAGTCCATCGTCTCTCATGGTTTGTCTCCCCCTCCGATTTCCCCCCCTTCATTCTTCCCCTCCTGCTATCTTCTTTTTTTTTTTCTTAACAAAAATTGCATTATTTGTTTCAGAGGTACAGATCTGTGATTCAACAGTCTTGCACAATTCACAGTGCTCACCATGACACATACCCTCCCCAATGTCTGTCACCCAGCCACCCCATCCCTCCCACCACCCCCTACTCCAGCAACCCTCAGTTTGTTTCCTGAGATTAAGAATTCCTCATATCAGTGAGGTCATATGATACATGTCTTTCTCTGACTGACTTATTCCACTCAGCATAACACCCTCCAGTTCCATCCACGTCATTGCAAATGGCAAGATCTCATTCCCTTTGATGGCTGCATAATATTCCATTGTATATATATACTACCTCTTCTTTATCCACTCATCTGTCGAAGGACATCTTGGCTCTTTCCACAGTTTGGCTATTGTGGACATTGCTGCTATAAACATCGGGGTGCATGTACCCCTTCGGATCCCTACATTTGTATCTTTGGGGTAAATACCCAGTAGTGCAATTGCTGGGTCATACGGTAGCTCTATTTTCAGCTTTTTGAGGAACCTCCATACTGTTTTCCAGAGTGGCTGCACCAGCTTGCATTCCCACCAACAGTGTAAGAGGGTTCCCCTTTCTCCGCATCCCTGCCAACATCTGTTGTTTCCTGACTTGTTAATTTTAGCCATTCTGACTGGTGTGAGGTGGTATCTCATTGAGGTTTTGATTTGGATTTCCCTGATGCTGAGCGATGTCGAGCACTTTTTCATATGTCTGTTGGCCAAACAAATATACCATATTAATATAAGATGTAAATAATATGGGAAACTGAGTGCAGCATACATGGGAACTTTCTGTATTACCTTTGCAATTTTTCTGAAAATCTGCAACTGCCACGAAAGTTTGAAAAAATATTAATGTAAAAATAGCATTTTAATTTAAATAATTTTTCTTTTACCTTTTTTCAATTTTTATTTCAAAAGATATATACTGTTTGGAGATTCCAGATTTTCTGGCTTTGTTACATCTCTACATTTTTTAGACAGGTGGAGAAAATCTCAAAAAATTCCATGATTCATCCACATACTCAATGAAGTACTTTTATTTTGTGTTGTTTAAATCTATAAAACTCTACAGTTAATTCAAGTAGATCACCACAACTGATTGAAATAGAAACATTAGACATAAAGGAGGTAGTCTTTCTACATAATTATAGGAAGGTCATTTTCTCTTTCACAATTTCGAGGTTCAACGAGACTATCTATGTCATATATCATAATGTTGAGATGGGTGAGCTATGATTTCAGTTTAGGATACCGTGAACTGCAGTCATACCAAAGAAGTCACTTATCTTTCTTTGTCTCTTCTTCCACTTGCATGTTTATTACTGTACTTTGTAAATGATTTAGCCTTGACATGAGAACGCAGAGGTGGGTTTTTCTTATGGTGTTTCTTTTTAAACATAGAAGAACATGAAGCATGCATGTCTCCTTTGGACAAGAATTTCATTCCTACAAATCACAAGCTGCCAATGTAAACTTGGCACTGAAATTTGTCAGACTACAGTCTGATATCTCCATATCTCAAAGCTCCATTTCTCAAAGAAGTACTTGGTTCCTAAAAGAGTTTGAATAAAAAGCAAAAACAGTACTAGAGAAAAAAAATTATTCCTAAAACAACAATGGATAACAATGTCAGCTAGTAATATTTGAAAAAGTCATTTTAAATAAAATGTTATATTCTGTTTTATTGAGTGATCCAAATGTCCACAAAGTTAAATATTGGTTTTAATAACCATTACTGCTTATATGGTAGCCTGACAAGATGATTTTAGAATAGCTGCTCCTTCCAAAATCATTTTGTATGGCATCTTCCTCAGTTCAAATGTTGATTCCCAAGAAAAGGTGTCAAGCAGAGATAAATGATAGATGAAGAGATATAATACCATATATATATGACTCATAGTATATAGATAGATAGATAGATAGATAGATAGATAGATAGATAGATAGGTAAAGAGATAGAATATATATATGTAGAATGTATATATATATATATATAAATATATATGACTCATAATAAATGAGTCTTATAATACTCTACATAAACATGCAAGTGGAAGAGGAGACAAAGAAAGATAAGTGGCTGCTTTGGTATGACTGTAGTTCATAGCATCCTACACTGAAATCATCACTGGCCCATCTCAATGTTATGATATATGACATAGACAGTCTTGCTGAACCTCGAAACTGTGAAAGAGAAAATGACCTTCCTATAATTATGCAGTAAGACTATCTCCTTTATGTATGAGAGTATAGACTATAGAAATACTATATTATGTATACATTTGTGGTTTGCTTTTGGAGTATCTATGTCCCCCATTACCAGAAACCCATTTAAGGATTCTGTGGTTTCAGGGAAGCATACGTGATCTAGCCTAAGCCAAGTAGAACATTTCATCTCCCTGACCAAAGTGATTGATTCAGGGGCAGTCAGCAACTTAAACTGGCTCATTTAGAGCGAGTCTCAAGACTTTTGCAAGAAATACTGAGACCAAGACACATTTTTTTCTTGCTGAATGTGAATAAGGAAGTGTTTTCCTCTGACGCGGCTGGCATCCATCTTGGGAAAACAGCATTGAGACTGAAGGAAACTGGGTTCTTAGTGACATCATTGAACCAATAAATCAAGCCTTGCCTGAAGCAAGTGCTATTTCTAGTCTTTTTAATGATGTGAGCCACTAAATTATTTTTATTGTTTCCACCAGTTTAGGTTAGGGTGATACTTGCAGCTAAAGGCATCCTAAATAATACAACTTTCCTGAATTAAAAAAAATGGGGTTAGTTTAGCTCAATTGTCAAGAACACAGAATCTGTAGCTAAACTGACTGGGTTCGAATCTCCAATTTGGATGAGGTTTAGTTCACTAGGTTTACTAGTAAAGTAGGTTTAGTTTAGATTATGAGTTTCCTCACCTGAATAAAGGAGATAATAGTAGCAACTTCTTCATAAGGCCATCGTGAGATTTAGAAGAGCCAAAGGCATGTAGAATATGGTTCCTTACACAAAAGTATGTGCTCAGTAAGAGTTTGCTATTACTATTAACTACTAAGCTAATGCTATTTGACAAAAATAAAGCAAATTTATTACATATTCTGTGAAGCCTAAATTTACAGATGGTCTGATGCAGTTGTAGGAAATGATTGACATCAAGAAATAATAGACATGATTTAATTTCATTCACTAGAAAATCATGTAAGTAAAAACAAAATAAACCAAATCCTCCTGGGATCTAACCTATTTTCACTCTTTAACTACATAAAATGCTGCATTAATTCTTTTGAAGTACATGATTACATTTTAGAAATTTGTGTGTTAGTCAACTGTCTGAACTTACTCATTTTTAGCAGCCTGAATTGAATTAATTACAGTTGTTCCAGGGCATCTGAAGTCACATTGGTGTTCAGACTTGTTTACATGACAAGAAAGGACACTTGGTAATCATGATTTTGTTTCCAGAACAACATAAAATAAAAAGGTACTAAACTTAAATAATCCTGGTTTTGAAATTATCTACAAGAAGCTACGACATAAACAAACAGTAGCAGGCATTCAACATTTAAGAAAAACTAGCAGAAGAAAGCTCAAACTGATAAAATTCTGAGCCCTAACTTCTTTTCTAGAAACTGGGAAAAAATGCCTTCATTTTATTCTAATGGCATGACCCACTCAGCTCTGCTTAAAACACACCAGAAGCATCGTTTTAGAATAATAGCAGAGACAAAAACTGTATACTTGATATAGTTCTTTACACATAGAGGGCACATAATAAACGTTTTTGATTGGATGACTGGGAGAATCCGGTTTAACATTTATTCTTCACCTAACAACTGCAACTTGCAAAGTACCCACAGAGATGCTGTACTTTCAAATATTACACATGGCCCACTGACTACAATTGTAGTGATGCCCTTTCATAATATCTTCCATTATAATCTTCTATCAATGCTGAATGAAATATTAAAGTGAAGTATGTATGCGGTGATTAGTGATCTAGCCTTTCATTTCCTGAAGATTTGGGAGTGATTTGACTACTTGTATCAATCCAAAAGGGGGATTAGCTCTTGCAGACTGAAAGAAATCAGTGTGCAATATCCGACAGCATTTTCAGAACATCCTCTGAATAGGAGCAAATCCAAATCATTGTATTTGTAGAAGATAATATTTTTCTGATGTGCTACATTTAGGATCTCTTACATCCTGTGCTTAATATTGTAATAAAAGAAAATCTGTGAGCACTGAGTTCAGCAACTTCAATGTGTTTGTTTCTGACAGATGATGCTCAGCCTCATCATAACTGGTGAGGCATTAAGGTAGAACTGAGATAAGTTCCCAGTAAATTGTGCAGAAGATTGTAGATTTAAAATTAAAATTAGAGCATAGTCTTTTGCGTTTGTTGTTTTGTATCATCATAGGAAACTGCAATCAGGTCACCATTGCTCAAAAGATAATTGTTATTTTATCAATATCCATAATGATCAGAGTGCAAATTTAATGTTCAAATTCCAAATAAAGTTGCTTAGCAACATGTCTCAACACAGGTAATTGATAGAACTTTCAATGGCAGGCAGGAGAGGTTTGAAGATATGGGGCAGGAAAACACCTCTGGTTGAATTTGGGGTCAGAATTGCCATAAGTAAACTAAAAATCAAATGTAAATTCCAAGGGTTACTAAAATAGAGACTGTGGAAAGGTGTTCATTGTCAAAGACTCCTAAACAGGTACTTAGCTATTACATGTAAAATTAAGACTAAAGTATTTGTCTTATCCCAGCTTGATCTCCAATAAACAACACAATCAGGAACAGAACCAATGTGTGCTTATTTTTTTAAATGATTTTACTCAAGAAGTACAGTGTGAGAGCACATGATGTCAAATGGCATCACATGTCTCCAAGATCCAGCTGGAGGTAGATTTCATTTGATCTTTTCAGTGAATGAACATGGAAGCATCTAGTTATTGGGCGAAACCTCTCTGTGTCAATTTAGAACTATGGACAATGACAGTGATGGATAAACAGAACTGTGTATGTGCTTGAGTGATTTATTCACTTAGTCTTTACGATATGTAACATTAGGTATGTCACATGTTATGAATTTAATGTAGTGCTTATAGGGTTTTAGAAGAATTGTTTAAATAATTTAATACAAATTATTTAGAACAAAGGTTCCCAGCCCTGGAAGCATATTAGAATTACTGGGAGTTTTTAAAACTCCTGACACCTGGGATCTACCAAAAATCAACTGAATCAGAATCTCTGCAGGTCATCCTCTCATTCCCAGACTCCAATCCTTAAAAGCTCTGTACTTTTATTTTTACTTCCTGTCTGCATCTCCCCCAACTCCTGAAGTCCTTTCACTTCCGGAATTGATGGTTTATAATCAACAAAACCTCTTACTCTCAACTTTTCTACTAAGCCCTTATGACACCATGTTGTAAGTTAGAAAGGGGAGTTTCTCCTGAAGACACTTCACTACCCTCTGATGGAACACTGCAAGACTACGTGCACAAAGCTGTGAAGTCTGTACAGAGAAGAAAACCTTCTTAGATGTGGCACTTCTGGGCAGTGCAGGACCCTTCCCTTGCAGGCTTCACAGAAGCCTGGCTCTGCAAACTCTACCTCATGTCTGGCCCTTTTATGTTTCTCCCCACTTCTCTCCTACCTTCGAGCCTGACGTGTGTTAAGTGCTTTCCATGCTCCCCATTGCTGCTTTCAGACTAACGTCCCTCCACTAGAAAAATCCCAAATTTTGACTCTCTCAGCGGATGGTACCACACACTACCAGTCCTTGCTCTGAGTCACTCCTCACTCCCGGAATATTTTCCCTGGCAGGAATAGGCTATTCCTGTCATAAGTTCAATTCTCGTGTGGATGGTTCTTTCTAAAACTCAGGATTCAGAGTCCCAGGACATCTTCTCCTCCAGTGATCTTAGTTACCTTTTCTCACTTCTTAGAATAACTCCTAGACCCTGTCATTACTATGGTAACTGCAACCTTTCTCATTGTCTCTCATCCCGTAAGATTCTCACATCCCCACTCTCCAGTTTAAAGGTAGGGTCAGGCTTCAACATTACTCCCTCACATACAACCCTCAACTCCCTGCTCCTCCTGCTTCATCGTACAACTGTGTCAAAACTTCAGCCCTGCTTAAATAAAACTATTCCCTTACTCTGCACCTGCACGTAAACCGCCAAGAGCAGTTGAGAGAAAATAGTCATGCTATGCACCTTAATGTTAGGACCACTAACCTCAAGTGTGACCTCAAGGCTACCTGTAATCATAACACATTTTCATGATCCATTTATTATCTCACTGCTCTCTTCTCCCTCCTTAGACCTTTAGTACCACCTCCTCCTTCCTTCATTTCAGCTTCTTAGTTATCTAAGGAGATATAAGTAACAGAGGAGACCATCCAAGTTCCCATTACTGAATGAATCAACCCATTCTCATCTGGGCCCATAGATTCTTCTTACTCTCATAACCAAGGACAACTCCATGGTTTGTGTACTAGATAGCAGCTCCTCCATATAAGAAGATATGCTCTTATAATTTTCATCCCTCTCCTATAGCATCAATTATCCCCTCACCTACTGAACCTTTCCCAGCAAAATACAAATGAGTTATAAAATATATTTAATTTGGATGTGGACTCTAGATCATGTAGTAGTATTGTATCAGTATTAGATTTTCTAATTTATGGTCATTATATCACAGTTATGTAAAAGAATGACTTTGTTCTTAGAAGATACACAATAAAGTATTCAGAAAGGGGGGCATGGTTGCTCCAATTGACATTCACTTGTTTCAGAAAAAAAGTGGATGGAGCGGGAGGAGGTGGGGGAAGGAAGAAGAAGGAAAAGAGAGAATGAGAAGAGGGAATAAATGGGAGGAGAAGCGAAACACTGGTGAATAAGTAAAGGATATAGGGAGTTCCCTGAACCTCTTGCAGCTTGTAATTTTTCTGTAAGTTTGAAAGTATATGAAAATAAAACCTTACAATATAAAAACCTTAGAAAAATGCAAGTAGGTGAATAGATAATTTGTGTTGCTTTACATGGCTTGGCTAGAATTCTCTGTATAATGTAACAAATTACACTATGTTACACAAGGGGTAAATATATACTTCAAACTCTTCAGCAAATATCTTAAGTGTTTCTTAGAAGTGTATGGTAGCCAGATCTGCAAGTGCTTGTTTGGCTTTATTATATATACAATAGAAAATATCTAAAAATTCCTACCAATCTTTTTACCACTAAAATGAGAATATAAATTCCATAATGCTTAATGTTGTTCATTTTCTTTAGATTATAATACAATAGAGGCTGACCTTCCAGAACCTTTCAACAGCAAGAGTCAAGAAGCACATAAGATACGAACACATTTCTTTATGTTGCAGACGTTCCAGAATTTCTTTCATCTGAGTCAAAAAGTGGTCCAAGAGATTACCTTTCATAGTAAACCAAGCCAATATGAAATTTTTTAAAGTATGAGGATTGCAGTGGGTGGGTTGATAGGGAGACTCCCTAAAATATGTCAAAAAGCAGAGAGTAGATGCCCAGAAGTTCCTAGATTATTTAATAAATATACCCTCATTTTGTGTGTTCAGGGGGCCCATAAATAAATGTATTCCTTGAGGTAATGATAACAATAATTTTAGGACTTACAAGTATTAGAAATCTATAAGCTTCTAAGGGCTGCATGTAAAGATGTATTTTTGCCTTGTATTTTCTTTCATTCAAGCTGGATTTATAATAAGTTCTTCCTAGTCATTCATTTTCCACAATATCAACAAATAGGGAGTTGGGGACGGCTAATAAGTGGTGGTTGTGCCCCACTTACCTACTGCTTACTCACCAATGGAAGCCAGGGCTCAGAGTTCACAGAGAACCCTGGACCTGGCTTCACATGCCTTCCCAGCACAGGACTCTAGGCAGCCACTCATCAGGAGCTGATTGATAGCCATTTACATCTTCATAGAGAGTAGAAATCTGCTCTGATGAACACTTACTTAGAAAGCTTAGTTGAATTACATTGATACAATTAAAGTAATCCTTTGTCAGTTTTCTGCGCCCACATTAAGAAGAGATGAGCACTACTCCGTAGGATTTGTCATCATAAAATAATAATTACTACTATCCCAGACTAGGCATGCTCAGAACAGTTTCAAGCATAGAAGAGACCTCATCAAACTCTACCTCTTTATTTTCCAAATAAGAAAATTGAAGACCAAAGAAATGGACTGACTACAATGAAACCCACACACATAACAAACATAGAGCATGAGATTCCTGCCTTTTCTGAATCCAGCCAAGCACTTTACCCCTTGCATAATGCAGCCTCTAAGAAAAATCCTTCCTTGTGTGTGTGTGTGTGTGTGTGTGTGTGTGTGTGTGTGTGTGTGTGT
>NC_058405.1:125715580-125730580 GCF_002201575.2 Neomonachus schauinslandi
TGTGTGTGTGTGTGTGTGTGTGTGTGTGTGTGTGTGTGTGTGTGTGTGTGTGTGGAGAGAGAGAGAGAGAGCGAGGGAGGGAGGGAGGGAGGGAAAGAAACAGGCAGAGTGGGAGAGAAACAGGCAGAGAGATAAAGGCGAGGAGAGACAGGAAAGAAAGGAGAAGAAAAAGAGTAAGGAATTATTTACCCAGGTCTTCATTTTTTGTAGTCATCTTTCCACTGATGAGCTGAATTCACATCAGTAGGACTCAATCATTTGAAGAGCAGACAGAAAGAAATTGCTAATCTTCTGAACATCTAAAATTTCCTTAGCTAAGGGGTAACAACCATGGGTATCATAGGAGGTGGTGACTGCATTTGAGCAACACTTAAAATCTAATGTAATGTTCTTCCACAGAACAGGGGAAAGAGTTAAAATATAGACATTTCAAGGTAAGTTTCCCTTTCAATCAGACTCAAAAAGTCAGATTTGAAAGCTATTAGAACTATGATAGATGATCCTCTTTCAGACACCTTTCTTTTTTACTGACAAGTTGTGGTTAAAAATTAAAGTAAAAAGAGGCCTCCTTTTTTGCTGCACATTTTTAATGGACCTGAAGCCAAAATAAGTCAGACTAAATTATGGGAGTAAATGACCTCCCGGGAAGTATTATACCAAATTCCAAAGTACTATAAAGACTTTCCTTTGATCTTTTTAGCTTCACAGCCTGAAATTCAAAATCTGTATTTAATTTTAGATTGCATATACCAGCTTTTAAATTTTCTCTCCAAAATGATATATCATTTTAAATGATGGGACACCTTTAACTTGTATTTCCTCAAACTGCTGACTGTCATTTCTCTATTCTTTTACTCTATAAAAACAGATATAGATATAATTAATTGCAAAAAGTATTTGGGGTTGGGCACCGTAATGGATAAACCATTGACCTTCACTTAAGAGATAACACTTTAAACTCAACCTTCGTTCCTAAGTAAAATGACTCTGATCCAAAACGAAGTTTTCAGTCCACACCTGAGAAAGAACACTGAATACAGAAAAAAATAAATAAATAAAAAAGAAGGCTGGAAAGAGATGAAGCTTTCTAATCCCTGATTTTAGGACTATTTTGGATAACTGCATCTTATTCTCAAAGCATCTTTTAGCAGGTTGCAAACAGGTGCACTCATTTTCGACACAGCCCTTTCTGTAGTTCCACAGATGCCTTAATCGAGCAGCATTTCAACAGTAATGCATGCCCATTAACACCTGTAAATCATTCCACATTCTTACACAGAGCCCACTGCTATAGAGGGAATCTCTTAAAACTTTCCTGTGCATGCTGACTGCAAATGTCTTTGTTAACATGTTTGTGGCAATTAGTGCTGCATCTGCTAAGGTAAAAAAAATGAGTACACAATAATAGTCTGATTTTCTAACTAAGGCTCGTCAAGGCTGGAGGACAAAATTTAAGTATCATTTGTTAATTCAAGTTTAAGCCTAATCGGTGTGGCAGAGATCAACAACAACAAAAAGCATTAAAGTCAATGTGTCCCACCCAGAAACCAAAAATACTATTCTTTCAGGTCATGGAGCATGCTAGATATATGGGGACTGATCCTAGGAAATTGACTTTTATTATTACTGCTCTAAATTACTCACATGGCTTTGATCTAAGTTTGACTAGTGTTACTCATGGTTCTGTGACACTACACAAAGAATTGTATATCCTACCTATTTACCAAGGTTGTTTTTTACTTACTTTGATCAGTCTTCTAGGTTCCAATGTGGCCCTAGGGGAATCAATTAGTTTTCTCTGCCTGCTTCCACAATTACAAAATCATGAGAGTAAATTTTGCTCCAATCACCTCAAAAGTAGGTCTGAATGTCAGATGAGACATGTAACCCACCAAAGGCATACAATTTAAGGAGTCACTCACTCCCAGGGGCATGCAAGTAGGGGGTAACCTCTTCTGTGACCTTGAGAGTGAGTACGTCCTTAAATTGTGTGCTCTTAGTGCTTCCTGTGTTTCACTCTCATCCCAACCCTCTTGATGTGAAGTTGATATCAATTTGGGATTTGAAAAGGTTTTGAAGACTAGGAAGGACTCTGACCCAAGTACTATTAATAGTATAGTTCACAGAAAGTATCAGAGTACAATGTCTCTCCATACCACGATTAAATAAGGAGCTGGTAATTTACAAGTTTCTTACCTTTTAATCAGACGATTTCAAGGGCATCATGACCACTTGTAAATTTAAAAACAATTTTTCTTACTTGATTTTATTTTTTGGGAGATAGTTTCTCCTTGTTTCTCCTCTTCTGGGCAGAGTGTGGGAAATAGATTTTGAAGAAAGATTTAATTTACTAAGAGTCTCTATTTTGGTTCAAATTTGCAAGGTCAAAATTTTTTTTTTTTAAGATTTTATTTATTTATTCATGAGAGACAGAGAGAGAGAGAGAGGCAGAGGGAGAAGCAGGCTCCCAAGGAGCAGAGAGCCCAATGCGGGACTCGATCCCAGGACCCTGGGATCATGACCTGAGCCAAAGGCAGACGCTTAACCATCTGAGCCACCCAGGCGCCCGCAAGGTCAAAAATTTTTCAAAAAATGACCTTTTTACATATCTTGCACCTCTCTGTTCCCATTCACCTTAGGCTTTCTCATGAGCAAGAGTCCTTGAACTAATGTTGGACAGGCAAAATGTTTGTTCCTCCTTTATATTCACGAAGTTCTAGTACAACTAAAATATCCATTATGAGATTCTTAGCACAAACTCAGAATTTAGTACATTAATTATTTCAGTTGAAAATATTTGTTGAACCAAAACTATGGGCCAGGAAAAGGGCTAAATTTTGTTGTTGCTCTTGTTTTGTTTTTTAGGGAATTTTTTTGTGCAGCTTAGTTCAGATTATTTATCATCCTAAGTAAAGCTATAGAAGTTGGGCAAAACACAGAGAAAGAGAGAGACAAAGAGATAGCACTATTTTAGGACAATGGAAAATAACCAAGGCAACCAGAACTTGAGAAACCTATTTCTTAAGAAAATGGAAAATCACTGACATGACCATAACATTTATCATCACGTTTTCTTTTTAAAGCATTTGCCAAGTCACATCAAGGAGAAGGGAGGTCAATGATACTATTATTAATATATAAACAATAATATGATGAAAAGACAGAAAATTTCACCATAGAAAGTAAAGCTATAGTAAGGAATCACTAGAAATTCTAAAACAAAAACACAACTAAAGTTGAGACATCAATATATGGATTTAATAACAATGGAGCTCCGTAGAAAATCCAGAAGGAAGCACCAAAAGAAAAAGGAATGAAATAAATATAAAATAGTGTAAGAGACATCAGATTTGAAGAAAAGGTCTAACATATGTGTAGATGGAGTCCAAGAAGGAGAAAAGCAATAAAGAGGTAGGAGCAACATTTCAAGAGACATGGGGTAAGAATTTCCCAAGCAGATACGAGAAGGTCTACTAACTTTAAGAAGGATAATTATAAGCAAACAAACAAAATCACACCTAGTCATATAGTATTAAAAGCTAAAAATCAAGGACAAAGAGGAATTCTTAAAAGCAGGTTTAAAAAAAGACATTGCCTGCAAAGGAATGATAATAAAAATGTTTCACTTTTCAATACAAATGAGGAAATCCAGCAGAAAAGAAATGACATCTTTAAGACATCAGAATAAAATTGCTGCCAGTCTACAATTACTTATGCAGTGCTTGGCTAACAAATGAGCCTCTCAACAACTTACTCTGGTTGTAGACTCATTTTTATTTTCAAAAAGAAGAAATTCTTCTTTGATGAGATACTTCATACTAAATTTTCTGATTTTTTTCTTAGTGTTGCTTTCCTGTGTGTTGTGATTGTTGTGTTGAGTGCTTAGTCTGGTAATGTTGATGTATGTTGTGATTTTTTTTTTTTCTTTTTAGCACAGCTATAGTGTTAATGCTAAAATACACAATGCTTTGTCATCTAATTTGATGACAAAATAATCCATACTCCACTGTGTCTTAAAGCATGATACTCAGAGTCCACTTTTTTCTTTTTTCTTTTGCCATGGTGATCATATGTATGTATACATATATAATATATATATGTTATATATATTATATATATATGGTCCATGTGTATACATGGCACACTGGTATAAAAAATAAGATGTTGCAGTACAGCAATGTGTATACACTTGCAACTCTGATGAGTTAGAGCTGCACCACTGAGATTTTTAGTGCATGGAGAAGCAGTGCAAAGTAATGGGAACATCATGAATGATCTCTGTCACAATGGCCACCAACTCTGCTGCTGTGCTGGGTTAGCAGCCATAGAAAACATAACGAATCAGTGTGTCTATTTTTCAATAAAATTTTATTTATGGACACAGAATTTAAATTTCATATTACTTTCACATATCTTAAAATGCTGTTTCTTTTTTTTTATTTTAAAGATTTTATTTATTTGACAGAGAGAGAGACAGCGAGAGAGGGAACACAAGCAGGGGGAGTGGGAGAGGGAGAAGCAGGCTTCACGACTGAGCCACCCAGGCGCCCCAAAATACTGTGTCTTTTAATTTTTTCCAGCCATTTACAATGTAAAAACCAAACCTGCCTCACAGAACATTAAAACAAAAAAACAAAAAATCAGGTTGTGGGGCAGGATGTGGCCCACGAATTCTACTTTTTTGTTTGCTTTTCCATATTTTATTGAGAGTAAATCTCAAACTGTGGCTGTGGAATTTTTGGTTCTTCCTTTGTTTCTGCAAGTTTTTGCTTTTTTTTTTTTTGGCAAGTTTTTGCTACTTTGCCAAGTTCTACTTTATTATTATTTTTTAAAGATTTTATTTATTTATTTGAAAGAGAGAGAGAGCACAAGTGGGGTGCAGGGGCAGAGGGAGAGGAAGAAGCAGACTCTCTGCTGAGCAGGGAGCTTGACACGAAACTCGATCCCCGGACCCTGGGACCATGAACTGGGCTGAAGGCAGACGCTTAACCCTCTGAGCAACCCAGGCACCCCTACTTTAAACAATAATAAAAAATGTTAAATTTTTTAAATAGATACAGAAATAAAGCAGGTAAATGGAGATGAAATATTCTAAAGCCTTTGCATTTTCTGGAAAGTGGCAAAAGTAATAAGATAGATTCTAGTAAGTTAAATGTGCATATTATAGCGTCTTGAAAAACTACTGAAAGATCAATAAAATAATGTATAAATAAAAAATCTAACAAGGGAGGAAAATTATGTAATAAAAACTATTTGGTTAATAAAAAAGGCAAGAAAAAAAGAAAAAATTAAGTAAGTAGATTTAAGCCACTCAAAATATGTAATTCGTTTGAATGTAAATGAACAATATCTATACATTTAAATCAAAGATATCAGCCCAGATAAGAAATTAAACACAACCATATGCTGTTGATATCTTTTTATATAAGAGAACAGAAAGGTTGAAAGTAAAAGAAAAACAAATCATAACAAAACAAAGGTGGGTAGCTATAGTAACAAAGCAGGTTTAAAATCAAAAGGTATAACTAGGGATTAGGAGAAACATTTTATAATAATTAAAAGGTCAATTCAATGTGAAGATATAAAATCCTAATTTTGTATGCATTAATAAGAAAGCCTCAATATATAGAAAGCAAAAACTTGCAGAGACACAGGAAGAACCAAAAATTTCACAGTCACAGTTTGAGATTTACTCTCAGTAAAGTATGGAACAAGCAAACAAAAAATTAACATATAGAAGTTTTTCAAAATAACAGAGTACCCCTTTTTTTAAGTTTACTTAGAATATTTAACAAATTGACTTTATTCTGGAACACAAAGTAACTCTGAACAATTTTATTCTGAGCACAACAAAATTAAGCTAGATGTAAGTTACAAAACAATACTAGAAAATCCCCTCAAATTAGGTAACTGGGCGATAAAATAGTAAATAACTCATGGCTCAAAGAAGTCACTATGGAAATTAAATATAAATTTTTATGACATATAGTAATGATCTATGATATATGATATTGAGCTAGTGATATATATTAGAACACCGACTTCAGAATATGTGGAATCCAGCTGAACCTTTACTTACAGAAAATCTATCACCTAAATGTATATTATAAAAGAAGAAAGGTATAAAATAAATTATCTGAATATGATTCTCAATAAGCCAGAAAAAAAACAGTTAAGCAAACACAAAGTAATAGGGGAAAAAAAACCCTAGTAAAAATTAACTAAATAGAAAACAAATGTGCAATGGAAAAATCAACAAAGCAAAGGTCTGTTATTTTAAGAACAGTAAAATTTGTAAACTCCTAGAAAGTCTAATTTTAAAAAAATGCAATTAGAGGGACATGGATATAGATGTTACAATTATTACAAATATAATAATAGGCATTGATGAATAACATTATGACAACAAGTGAAACTACTTCCATTAAGTGGGCCACTTCCTGGGGGACAAATCATTATTTAGGACTTTTGACAATGAGGCAAACTCAGGTCTCCCAACACATTTCTAAAGCTCTATAGAATTAACAAAAAACAAACATTTTAGGGCTCTGGAAAGCACATAAATGCACACAATAATCTGAGAAGCATTTATGCATGAATGCTGCTGGGATTTGAGAAAGAAGAGTGGAATTTTGTGCATTCTATCTTGAGTCAGCTTCCAATATGCCCCCCGCCCCTGTCCCACCCAGCTTTGTTGGTGAGCCAGAACAAGGCAGACCATGAGAACTGACAGCTTCTGCCACAGTCAGAGGTCTCACTCATGTTTGGAATGGTGGGCAACACCCAACAACATTGTCAGTTTATTTCTTGCAGGCAAGCAAAAGTGAAGGGCCAATGACTCATTACAGATATGCCACGTTCATGATCAGACATTTCAATATTGTAAAGATGCCAATTCTCCCTAAAATTAAACTGTAAATTCAATGCAATCAAAATCCAATAGGTTATTATATGAAAATTGACAAGCTGATATTTATGGAAATGCAAGGGACCAAAAATAGCAAAGGCAATGATGAAGAACAAAACTGTTGGATCTACATTATCAGACACCAAGATTTATTTTAAAGACACAGAAATTAAAATGTGTGTTATTAAAATAGTGGAAGAGAATAGTCTAGAATCAAATGCATATATATGTGTGTGTGTGTGTGTGTGTGTGTGTGTGTGTGTGTATAGTCACCTGATTTATAACAAAGCACTGCAGAGTGGAAAGGAAGATGCAAAAATAATTGGATATGCAATAGAGAAAAAAGATATATAACTTGACTCTTATTTCACAGCACCAAAAATACATTCCAGGTGGATCATGAAACCAAATATGAAAAACAGAGGAATAAAGCTAGAAAAAGATAACATAGAAGAATATCTTTATGACTTTACTAGGTAAAGTCTTCTTAAATATGACACAGAGACAACAAACCAAAAGGTAAAGATAAGTTTAGACTTCATTAAAATTAGGAAGAATTGGGTGCCTGGGTGGCTCATTTGGTTAAGCGACTGCCTTCTGCTCAGGTCATGATCCCGGAGTCCTGGGATTGAGTCCCGCATTGGGCTCCTGGCTCAGTGGGGAGCCTGCTTCTCCTTCTGACCCTCTCCCCTCTCATGCTGTCTCTCTCTCTCTCTCTCTCTCTCAAATAAATAAATAAATAAAATCTTTTAAAAAATAAATAATAAAATAAAATTAGGAACAATTGACCATCAAATATATCACTAGGAGAGTGAAAAAGCAGACCTTCAGGTAGGAGAAAATATATACAATTATGTATAGATAGCAAAGGATAAAGGTACAGAATATACACATTATATATATATATATATACACATATATATATATGCATGTATTTAAATATATATATTTAAACCACAGATCAAACAAGAAAAAAAGGACAACCAAACTAAAAATGGGAAAAAGCCATGAATAGACATTTCCAAAGGATATATCCAAAAAACCAATGAGCATAACAAAGTCTTTAATATTAGACATTAAAACAATGCAAATTAAAATCAAAATTACATATCAATATGCATGCACACATACCAGAAAATCAACAATTAAAAATAATAACAATGCCAAATGTTGGTAAGGATATATAACAACTGGAACTCTTCTGCTGCTTATACACACATGCAAACATCCTAGAAATCCATTGGGAGTATCTACTGAAGCTACATATGTGCATACCCTGTGCATAGCAACTGCATTACCCCCCAAATTGCATATATATGTGCACCAAGAGACATGCTTGAACAATGTTCAAGCAGCATTATTCATCAGAAGTAGAATGGATAATTCTAATTGTCATGTACAGTGTAATGGAAAACTACTCAACAATGAGAATGAACAAACTTTCTCTACATACAACAATGGATGAATCTCAAAACATAATTTTCAATGAAGAATTTAGGCACAAAAGAGTACATACATATATAATGTTCAAAAGAGGTTATAGTAATCTATTATGATAAAAATCACAATGTGGCATACTACCTTTGTGGGGAGCTGGAGGGAAGTTTGGTAGATAGGTGCAGCTGTCTCAAGCAAGGCTGGCTGGCTTGCACACAATGTTCTATAGTGTGACCTGGATTCATGGATGTGTTCACTTTGTAAAACTTCATTGATCACAGTATTTGTATATTTTTGGAATATATATTTCCTTAATAAGGTATACATATACACATGCATTTAGACATAGGGAAAGATATAGACACAAAGACATATTTTTACACACATAAACATATATATGTGTGTGCATATGTATGTTTGTATATATATGTTCGTAAGTTCATATACACACTATGAAATTACAAGCCAAGAAATTCCTATAAAGATGCTTTGATAAGTAGTATGGGGGTAAGGGTGCAAGGAGGAATTACTAAGGGCAAGGTAATTTTATCTGAGTAGGTATCTTTTAAGCTGAGACCTTTAAAATGAGGAAAAGCCATGCTGGTGAAAAATTGGACTTAACCTTCCAGGAATAGGATGCAGAATATAAATGGTCTATAAGGTAGGAAAGATTTCATCTTGGTCTGTGAACTAAAAGGGATCCAGCCTAACTGAAGGCCAGTTAAAGATGAGGAGAAGGGTTAGTGAGAAGAAGGAGTGTGGCCCTACTGGGTCTTATAGGCTATAATAAGAAATTTGATTTTAAGACAAAGTGGGAGTCATTGAATGATATTAAACAGGGGCATTACATAATCTCATTGTTGTTCTGTTTTGTTTTAATCATTCTGGCTACTCTGTAGATAATAGATTGAAATGAAGAAAAAAATATTGGAGAGATCAGTTTTAGTACAGATTAATGAGTAATGTAGGATTTTGTAAGCTAAAACTTTTAGAGTCATATTTGACTTAGGGAAGCGACTTTGCAAAAAGTATTCCCAGTCAATGCTTGTTTTTATTTGTTTTGTTTTGCTTAAATTTTGCATCATTATATGGCATTTCTTTTTCCTAGCATGAAGAGCCTGGATCAACCAGTTTCTGGTGATGATGTATTAACAATAAATCTCAAAATTGCTCTCAATGTTTAAACTTTCAAAATTCAAAAAGTTGGAGATTCTCATTGGAACTATCCATTATTTCATGAATTAATAAAGTTTTATATTTCAAGGATTCCCTTAATAAATGTGTGAAATATATTTGATTTCATTAGCCAATGTGAAGAAAGTGTTTTCTCACCTAAAAATAAAGTGTGAAAAAAAATTCCATTGTTTCTCCTATTCTTTTTGAACTTTTGACAAAAAGTGTTGGGGGGGATATAAATTAATAGATCTTTTCTCCTTTTAAATCTGACAAGGATGCATATACTACATGGATCATGTAAATGGATATTGTAAAAAAAATCTCAGCTTGCATACATTTATTGGTGACTCATTTTGGTATACTTTTTTAATCATCAAAAATAAAATGTTGATAATATGAAACAATAATTTGAATTTCTGTATTTCTTAAAGCCATCTTGGAATATTTTTTTCTATTTTCATGCAGGATTTTCTTTGTCAGACATTCTGTGTTTTAGCACTGAGGCTTAAAATAAACAATTTATTAAAATGAATGGTACTCAATGTATTCTTTGCCTTTCTCAGTCTTACATTCCACTATAGGTTCCAGAATCTCGATAGGGTATCTTTATTTAGATAGATAACTGCCACCTCAAATTCAACAGTTCTACAATTCAAGTTATGTTCACATTAAAAACTACCATTTCTATACCACCAATTAATTGGTAGCCAGATAACTTAAAATTGTCCATGTTCAAAAGCTTGAAGTTCACGTTTAGCTTTTGATATCCTAATTTCACCAAATTCACTACTATTAAATAATCCTGTCTTCTAAATATTTTACAGATTTGTCCCTTTCTCTCCATCCTCATTGCCATATCTTCATCTTGTTCTCGTTGGATCATTCTAATAGCCTCTTGGATGGCTTTCTAACTCGACTACTGTGGTAGCCAGTTTTCAAGGTGGCCCCCAGTGGTTTTCATCTGGCATTCATACCCTTTTGTTATTCCTTCCCATATATTACCAGAGTTGGTCTTGTGAACAGTAAAATATGGGAGAGGTGAAGGTATGTGACTTCCAGTATTACATTACAAGAAGATGGCAGCTTTCATCTTGGAAACACTCTCTCTTGCTTCCTTATTCTCTCTTTCATTCCAGGATCATTCCCTCTAGTGGAAAACAGCTGTCATGTGAGAACTTTGAGATAGCCTATGTAGAGGCCCTAGTGGCAAGGAATGGAGGCTTCCAGACAATGGCCAGTGAAAAACAAAGGCTTACCAACAGCTACATGATCAAACTTAGAAGGAGATTTCCCAGTCCCAGGAAGCCTATTGCTCCAGCTGATGGCTTAACTGCCATTTTGTGAAAGAACCTGAACCAGAACCCTCAGCTAAGATTCGCCCTGATTTCTGACCTTAAGAAGCTGTGAGATAATAAATGAATGTCTTCCAAGCTGCTGGAGGGATTTTGTCACATAGTATCAGATAACAAATATGACCTCTACTTTATATATGGCTGCCACTTCCTCATATTATTGCCCTGCTTAAAAGTCTCTGGAGGCTTATATTTATCTGTTACTTTGAATCCAGATTGCTCTGCTTACATAATTGCAATTTTTTTATTATCTGATTCCATCCCATCTAACATAAGACCTGTGAAAAACTAAAGTTTTTCTGAATCTAATTGCTCAGTCCAATGTCACCCTTTGCTTATATCATTCCACCTTCCTCAATGTCTTTTCTTATCTTTCCTTATCGAACATCAAGGACCAAGTCATGTAACAATTACCACCATTAAAGTTTTTCCAATGGCTCTGTCCTATGTACTGATTTATTCCATGAAATTAACTAAATTTTGCTGTAATTATTCATATAAGTTGATTCATCATAGTTCATTTCTTTGAATCCATTCTCCAACTCCCCCTACCTTCACAATATTGACCTTCCCCTCATCCAGTTTCCAGATAACTGCTAATTAATTGGATGTTTAATCCAGTCACTATTCACCCTCCTAGGAGTTTGCCCCAACAGTTAGTTCGCAAGAGCATTTTGAAACCCATGTGTATTTCTTGTGATCCTAACACTGCTGTTATTATCTCATCTAATTGTGCAAATGCTCAGAAATGTTATCAATAGCTTAGAATGAAGAAAGGTGGTCAGTAGATTGAAAGCACACAAAGGAAATTTGCAGAAGATAGAGCTTAATGACCTTCTTAACAACACAGGCACTTGAAATAGGAGAAAATGGAAAAATATCTTAATAGAAATGCCAATTAAAGCATTATTATGCTTTAATATTTAGGTCATGGAAAATCTAGACAGAAAGTAAAAAATAACAAGATGAGCTGATAACTATACTGAAGTGACCAAATGATTTTATCTGTTATGAAGTGATTTCATTCTCTGATATTAGAAGACACTCAACTTATTAAAATAGTCAGTCACTATTTAACCATCTTTTTTCTCAGTTTAATTCTTGCTAGGATGTCTAAGTGTGGTGCCACTGGACTTATGTAAATGGAAAATGTGACTGCAGGTACTTTTTAACAGAACTTATTAATTCGTGGTTGCCTTTTGGAACTAAGGTTAAGATTTCATCTTTTTATGTGCTTCATCTTGGTGTGACATATTTACATGACTGCATTTGTATATTACAGCTAGGAAATTCTGAAATAAATTAAAGGAGGAAGAGATTTGTATCTCTCTGAACTTGGAGATCATGGTAGCAAATGAGGAATTTTTCTATAAGGGCCACTAAACTGACAGATTCTGGTACATTGTGAAGTTCTAAAATCTGCTCCAAACTATTTTGTATCTTAAAATATCTTGGGGTTTTGTTTTTGTTTTAAATAAAGAAACCTACCAGAAAATAAGGATTTGAAACCTAGAAGATCTATTTCAGGCTATCATCAAGTATCTGTTTTAAATAGAAATAATCAATGTCACTATCCAGGGAAATATTTTCTAAATCCATAAAGAGTTTTGAAATTTCTGAAAAAAGAAAAGAAAAGAAAAAAGAGAGGAAAAGCAAGGAAAGAAGGAAGGAAGGAAGGAAGGAAGGAAGGAAGGAAGGAAGGAACTAAAAATTCCGGGTGACTTTAGGAAAAGCTAAAAGCAACTAATGTATCTCAAGAACGAGTCTGAAATACCACCTGTTCAAAGTGAAATTTTTCCTTAGGATCCTGAGATTTCATGCTCAAAAATCAGGCAAGGATGCTTTTGGTGAAGTGAAACTTCAGGAAGACAAAGTGGACTCAGAATTGGTTTTGCAAAGGCTAGATGTTTGGTGATGGAAAGGCACATTAGAACATTCAAGTCTGAGTCAGTACTCCATGGTGCAGAGGGCCATATTTAACCCTATCTGAAGGCATGATAGAGGGAGGAGAGGCTTGCTAGAGAAGATAAAAGTAGAACTGAGTACTAAAGAATGAGTAAGAATTTCCTAGGTGTGTAAGTGGCAAGAGGAGAGTACTTGGAAAAGGAAAATAGTGTGAACGAAGGCACAGATGCAAGCAATGGCATGGCTCCTTCCAAGAAATGGGAATAATTGGTTCACGTTGGGACACAAAGTGCAAATATGTATAATGCAGGGTATAGGGCTGGACAGCCTGTCAGTGGCCAATCATTAAGAGAAGCATTTACCATACAGTAACTTCTGACCCTAAAAGTGGGGCAGAGGCCACTAAAAGATTTTTTAACAGAAAGAGCAATGGGATCTGTACTGTGGAAATATAGCTCCGGCTATGAAGATAAATTGGAGTGGAAGTGGCCACCAAAAATAGGCTAAAAGTAGTAAAAATAGTCCCAGACAGAAATTATCAAAGCCTGACCTGATGCAATAAATGGAGAAAAAGATTCAAATTGGAGACTTATGAAGGAAATATAATTAATAGCACTTAATAACCAACTGGATGTCCAGACTTAGTAACTCTAGTTTGACTCCCACATTTCAGAATTGGGTGCCAAGGTAAATGTTACCATCCTGAACCAGGTTTTGGTGAACAAAGAAGAGGAGCCAGTTTGCACACTATTCTTTTCATCTGACTGGGGTACAATCTGATGAAAATAGCCAGTAAACAATTAGATATTTGGCTTAGACTGTCAAGAAAGAGCCCCAAGTTCAAACTATAGATTTGGGAGATAACAACATAGCTGACAGTTAACATCTTAGAAGTAGATAACATGTCTAAGGAACAGTGACCAGATTATAGGCACCATTTCAAAATCAACAGGGATAATTTTTCAGAATCTACATATGCAGGCCTTTATACACTAGGCATGTTCAATATCCTCCAGTACCTATCCTAATACTAGAGTCAAAATAGATCCTTGTGATGGAATTAATCATTGCATCAGTTGACCAAATGACTGGACCAGAGATGAGGGTACTGATGTGCATGTGATTTGGTCAATAATAGATCATGAGACATATCAACCGAGGGATGGGAAGAAAGGAGGCTAGATGGCAGTGTGCTTGTAGTGAAGCTGGGAAGTGCACTGAGGAGTGAAGAAAAAGGACAAAGTAGAAATAGTCACTCTTTGAAAAAGTTCAGCCCTGAAGGGAAAGAGAGAGATAAGTTGATAGGAAGACAGAATTTCAGAGAGGGTCACACATATCTGACAATATTTATAGGCTAAAAGATGAAAGATGCCAACAAAACTTTTAGTCTACAGTAACCATTGACTCTTGAGGGAATCAACCAAATAGAGAAGTATTTTCAGGAGTTGGCATTCTAGCTACTCATTGTAGCTACTATTGGCCCAAGAGCCAATCATTATCCAAGTTTATTATTTGGTTGGCATCTTGTGTATATCACCTAGCGATTTATTTTCCCCATGAACTACACACTGAAAATTATCACATAAATTTTAGAAGGGAATAATCGTGCCAATTCTGTGTTTATTCAAAATCTCCACTAGATTTTTTTTTTCTTGGAAGTTTCTCCATCTCTCCCACACATATAGTGGCCCAACCATACTCTTCTCATTAAATTCTTAGGGGCAAGGAGGGAGGTTGAGAGAAATGGAGGTGGGGTGACCAAACAGTTCTTTAACTTTTCAGATTCCAAGCAACAGCAGGAAAATCTGATATTTTGCTCCAGGAAAAAAAGGGGGAGAGGAAGAGAAAGAAGAAAGGGGTAGGAGAGTAGTACCATAAAGAGACTGTTTTCCCATTCACGTATTTTCTCGAATAGTCTAGAAATGGTCAAATTCAAATATAAAGAAATCTTGATACACATTATCTGTATCTGAGACCTATTTTTTTGCTTTGAGGTAAAAAAAATAATTATACCCTCATTTCAAAGAGAGTAACAATGTGAGTTCTTAAAGCCAAACATCTTTACCTAAGTAATTAGATAATGATTAAATAAATTCATGAAAGAAAATGAACATTTCAAATACTGCTTTTTAAGTTAGTGAAATTAAGGCAGTATTGAAAATGTATTTATTTCAGTTTTTAACTTTCTAGGAATCTTTTAAGGTTTCTGAACCAAAACTTTGA
>NC_058405.1:125733080-125816782 GCF_002201575.2 Neomonachus schauinslandi
GCATTTGTACTAAAACCAAAGCTTCAGTCCATTTCTTTGATCTTTATTAAAATACAGGCCTATTATAAATATTGATTGAAGAAATAACTAGAAATTTGATCTGATGTAATATGATGCAAATTAAGTTTAAACAGTTTGAACTTTATTTGATATTCCTGAATGTATTACACTATTTTGAATGTTTTTATAAGAAGTGAAAGTGTTAGGCTAAAATTAACTGACAACCAGCCTCCAATTTTTCTTCTAAAGCCCATCTCTTTCCTTTCACTATTGACTAAGGTTGTTTATTCTGTATATTTATAGGGAATATACAGAACTTACCCAGCTTTGAGTATAAATACTAATCATATAAAAGCTGGCTGTTTAAATTGAATCATAGGATGTCATTAAAAGAGCATTCTTTCTAATTTCTGGATACTTAGCAACACCCTAAATATGCCAAGACTCATGTTGTATTAGGTATTTATTTTCTAAATGTTAGACATGTGATCATGTTTTAAAAATTAACAGTAGAAGTGCTTGAAAAACAAAAAGCAAAAAGAGTCTTTTTTTCATAACAAGCCATATGTGTCTGCAGTGCAAAAAGTCAATTATAAACTTTAAAGTAGGTTTAAAATGGTTATACACAACCTTCTTGGTATGTGTTAATAAAACTGCTTAAAGGAACAATATCCAGACCTAAATGTGCTGTGCTTATTCTTAGAGGCAAGAAGCAACACTGCTCAAATTCCTTTTACTCCTATAATTTTAAGATTTTATTTTGAAAGAAAGAATAGACCATGTCTTTTAAAATGGGCCCAGGAGTTACAAATGGGAGATATGAGAGTGATGGCCTGTGAGAACATTGGTGATATGGAGGGAAGGTCACAAAAATGTCCTTTTACATTCTTGACCAAAAGCATCATTTGCATCACTTTTTTACATTCAAAACAAAATATGCTAATTTTCATTTCTTTTTATCTCTCTGTCTTCAGTTTTCTTGCCTGCTATCTGTTTGGCTTATGGATTGACAGGTTTGACAGGCAAATATGGTGTAAAATGCATAGGATAGTCCTTTTAAAACAAATAAATTGCTAAGCATGTCTAATAATTGTACTTTCACTGTAATCATTATATCATGAAGTATCTATCCTCCTTCTGCATTATTCAGTTATCTCAACAAATTCTGAGCCCATGAAGTTAGTCTTACTTGAGTAGATGTAAGTAATCAGAACTTATGCTTTTTCTGAAAACTTTCTGTTGCTCACATATAGAAAGACTACAATGCACACATGCTAGTAATACAATATGGCATATATCATGGATGACATACATGTGTACACACGCCAGTTGATCCATTGTTGAAAAACTAGGTAGAAAGTCCACTATCAGAGGCAGCATAGTGTAGTGGTTTAGAACATAGATTCTAAGTGGTTTAGAACATAGACTCCAAATTTTGAGTTTTTCGCTTTGCCACAGTGAGCTCTGTGACTTCAGACAAATCTCTGGACCTCCATTTCCTCATTTGTAAAAGAAATGACAATTTTACCAATCTCATGAAATGTTTTTTGAAGATCAGATAATTTGGTAATATATATATTTTATATATAATATATATATAGTATATAAGAGACTATATAAGACTTACATAATATATATGATATTATATAAGACATATATAATATAATAATATGTATTACTTATAATAGTGTCCAACTTACAGCCAGTGCTCAATAAATATTCTCTATGATGTTAAGTATTATTATTATTACTATTTTTATCACTTATAGTCATTGCCTATTAGAGACAAGACAGAAGCACAGACAAGGTTTAAATACTTTACTTCTATCACTAGCCACTTTGTTCTACACATAAGATGCATGGCATAGGTCTAAATAATAAATAGATGCTAACAAGAAATGGGATCGACGTGGTATAGTTTGAGGGATGTAATAAAAGTTTTCTTACTCAAGTTTGCCACCCTATCTATGTGAACTTGAGCAAGTCACTTCAACTTTCTGGGACTTGATTTTCTCATCTAGAAAATGAAGATGTTGAAATAGATGATTAGGAAACTCTTTCTGAACCCAATGATATTTTTCCTTTGTCATCATTCAGTAACAATTTCCATTACGACTCGATAATGCAAGCTTTTTAAATCCCCAACATATAAATGTCCCAAACAAGACATCCGTAACTTCTTAGTTTGTGCTTTGATTTCTTGAGTTTTAGTATAGAAGGGCATAAGAACAGCAGTATGACTTGCACATAAAGGGAAGGTGAGCTGACTTACAGAATGTGGGGAAATTATCTTGATGTGGAGATGGGGCCCCCTAAGCACAAACTACACATGCTTCCCGCCAACCCCAAGAGCTGGCAAGCATTCTTGGTTGTTAGAAGTCTCTCAGCCAACTCAGCAAAGAAAGGAGAAATAGAGGGGCGCCTGGGTGGCTCAGTTGGTTAAGCGACTGCCTTCGGCTCAGGTCATGATCCTGGAGTCCCGGGATGGAGTCCCGCATCGGGCTCCCTGCTCAGCAGGGAGTCTGCTTCTCCCTCTGACCCTCCTCCCTCTCCTGCTCTCTCTCTCTCATTCTCTCTCAAATAAATAAATAAAATCTTTAAAAAAAAAAAAGAGGAGAAATAGAGCAAAAAAAGGGCTAAGTCTTCTAGAAAACCAACTGTGATCCTGGGAATCATAATAATGTCTTTCTGGCTGGAGCAAAAAGATTGAAAACAAGGGAAGATGGAAGCAGACCTACTGTTTCAGGATCAAATTCAGTTGTGAAAACCATGTTGTAAGAAGACTTGCGTAGAAAACACCCCATATTTTCAGTAAAGAGAAAAGAGTCAAGCATTATCTGTGTATAAAGCAAGCCTAATAATTTGATAGATTCAGTTTTCTAAATTATTTGGAAAGTTTCCTTCTCTTGCTTTTAAGTTAATGTGACCAAAATAGACACAGAAAAGCATATGCTTTTGTGGTGACAGGTAAATATATGACTTATCCTTTTCCAGACCCAGAACCTTGTACAAGGCAGAAACCTATACTTTTCAGAAACTAAGGCACATCAAATGGCAATAGAATCTAGATACCAATCTGGGTTTGCACTTGGCTATGCTCTTTTTCTACCTGTGTAGACAAGTCATCCTTTCCCTTGAAGACTCCTTTACTTATCGGAGAAATAGGAATAATAATAGAATTGTTGTGAGTAATAATCTGACCTAATACAGCGGCTGGCACTAGGTATTCATTAGGAAAAGTGGTAGCAGTAATAGTCAATATTTTAACAACAATCTTTCAATTTACTGAGAAGTGTAGTCAAATTGCTTGTTTGCACTTACCAATGGTCTCATTAAAACCTGCGCACTTTCAAAATTATCTCAACTTGCTGAAACGAGGGATTAAAATCAACAAGATGACATTTAACAGAGATAAATTAAGTGCTTCACAGGAGATTATTATAGAGGAGACCTGAGAGTTTTCTTCATGGAAAAGAACATAAGAATGTGGCAGAGCCCAGCCCCAGGCTGCATTAGGGGCACATGGTGTCCAGATTAAAAGAGGTAAAGCCCAGGCATTTGAGGAATGGATCAAGTCTGAAGAAGACTTAGGAAAGAAGAAATAAATGTATAGCAGATAGCTATTGTCCCTCAATAGTTAAAGTGATGTCATATTAGAAAGACCATAACTTGAACTAATAGAAGAAATTCAGAGGAAGCAGATTTTCCCACATGTAAATTTGTTAGTCAGGGTCTAGATTAAACTGCTATAAAAAAGAACCCCAAAATATGGTGGCATCAAATAAGATGGGATGGTCAATGATAGGAAGATGATCTAGGGCAGTGGAAAGTTCTGCTCTGTGACGTCATTCACGTATTCAAACTGGACAATCAACTTAGTCATCTTCATCATAGGGCTCCATCTATAAATCCAAACTTGTCACCATGTCCCAACTACCAGAATATTCAGGATGAATATTTTTGTCTTTAAAGAGATGACCTAGAAGTTGTCAATGTGGTTCCCCCTAACCTTTATATTTTGTGATATAAAATTGGCCCTTCAACAAGCCCTATCTACTTCAAACACCAAATACACTACTGAACACACTATTGGGTAAAATTTAAAGGTGACAACTCTATGCCCTGACATCTTATGCCCTTCTTGTATCACTAGGGTATATGGCTCTACCCTTAACTTCTCTTAGTGCAAATACTACATTTCATTCATCATCATAATTCAGAGGGGTACCTGTTTTTAAGATAAGTATAAATGAAATGTTAATCAAATCTCAGACCTCAACTCAACCAAAACTCATGGTACTATTCATCTAACATTTATTTTTTTTTAATGGCAATTGAGTAAGGATGTAAAAACAAGTGATTAGATTATTTTGTAGTATATATTTAGGTTTAAAAAATCTAAAGCTACTGCTCCCTTTAACTATTAAGTTATATGAGTAAAAAAAGGATCTATTATAAATATAACCCCGATTTTAAAAACAGGTAAAAGTTTCCTCCAATGAGATTATTCAATTTTTATTAGGTATAATATGTAAAGGGTAAAAATGAAACCTTAATCCTGGTTGAATTTTTCTGGATTTAAGTTGTTACCTTATGACAAAGTCAACAAAATGGGGGAGGGGGACAATCAAGTCCTATTTGTTACATTCATTCTAATCATTACTTCTTTAGAATTCAAACCTAATCAGATTATTAGAATGTAGTCCTAGAAAGCTGACATTAAAGCTAAAACTTAAACTTGAATTGAAAGTATAGAGTGTTGGGATGTCTGGCTGGCTTAGTTGGTAGAGCATGTGACTCTTGATCTCAGGATCATGAGTTTGAGCCCTACGTTGGGTATAGAGTTTACTTAAAAAAAAAAAATGCAGTGTCTATATGAGATGTTTGTAGGAAGTAGATAAAGTGGTAGTTGCTACCCCAAAAGCAAAGGTATGATCAGCTGAAGACAAGGCTTGATTTAGAGTTTCAACCAGATCCTCAAGCAGTCAATTTTGTGCAGTACACAAACTGTGCAGCAGCCCTGTATCAGTTTTTTGGCTGAGAAAAGAATTAAATTAAATGTAAAGCTTTTCATCAAAGGGTTTATGCTGTTTCTAATTGAGTACATTTATTCTCTTCCTAATGTAAAATAGAAAATTGTGGCAAATAAGCACCATCGTTACCTGGATTCATCTTTCAAAATAATAGCAAATCCAATAAGAATTTTAAATTACTCAAAAAGATAGATTCTTTACCACCTACACCAGAGAGGGGAATCTTTATTCTCACTCAGACTGTATTTTTAAAGAATCGGGTCTGTGTTATGAAATTTAAGCTCTGGTAAATATTGGGAAACTTATCCTTAGCAATTATTTTGACTATTTTCTCACAATACAAATTAGTTTACTCACATTAAATCCATACCTTTCTTCTGATACACCGTAGTGGGAGATGAATTAGATATATTTGCACTTGAATTTTAAAAGCTATAAGATGTGTGTGTATTTATGGGTATACACACATGCACAAGAATTTCTTTCTCTTTAGAATAAACAATATTAGAGAAAATTTGTCATTTAACTCTAGACTAGGAGCTAAGTAATCTAAAAAATGATTTATTTCAAATAAGTCACAGGATGTAAAGACAGCGGAGGGAATATAGTCATAATATAGTAATAACTTTGTATGGTGACAGATGGTTACTAGACTTATCATGGTGATCATTTCCTATTGTATATAAATGTCAAATCACTATGTTGTACACCTGAAACTAATATAATGTTGTATGTCAGCTTAAAAAAATATATAAAAATTTACATCACAAAGACACAGATGAAGTGCAGGAAAAAATAAAACAGCAAAAAATATTTATTTCTAAATAAGATAGACAAGTGTTTAGAACTAAAATTAAATAGTTTTTATAATTTTTCAATTTAGCTGCAAATCAACATATTCATTTTTCCATGGTTCATATAAAAATGTCTGAAGTACTCATGAAAAATTGTGCTTCATGTGTGATTAAATGGACTTATTTCTACTTCTAATTCCATTTACTTTAACAAAATGCTAACATTCAAAGAGAGACCAAGGCTTTAGAAGCTGACAGGAAGTTTAGTTTTCAAGTAAAATCATGGGATTGGAGCACATGCTTGTCTACACCATGATCACTGGCATTTACAGGGAGGAATTTGTGCAATGGGCAGGAAGATTATTGCTAACGCCTTCCAGAGATGATGAGGCTTGCATTTAACAAACATAACTCTATACTTTCCAAGGCCAACCTCTGGCTAAGAGTCAGGATATAACCCCTTGGCAATTAGGCTAGGGATGCAGGTTATTGACTGACCTACCATGAAATACCACCAGGCCTTAGAAGGATGGTTCACTGCAGAAAGTGCTAACTAAACAGACACTTAATTGGGACAGTAAGATCTCCATGGCAAATTGTAATATGTAATTTACGCCGTTCGTGTATCTGCTGCAAACACTCTAATAAAATGGATTATTCTCTAACACTAAAAAAAAAAAAAATTACACACTGCTAAATCTTTTTTTTTTTAAAGATTTTATTTATTTATTTGAGAGAGAGAATGAGAGAGAGAGAGAGCAGGAGAGGGGGGAGGGTCAGAGGGAGAAGCAGACTCCCTGCCGAGCAGGGAGCCCGATGCAGGACTCGATCCTGGGACTCCAGGATCATGACCTGAGCCGAAGGCAGTCGCTTAACCAACTGAGCCACCCAGGCGCCCTACACTGCTAAATCTTATATGAAAAGCACAGGACTTACCTCTACCTGTGGCTTTGGAGTTTTGTTCCTTAGTCTTGCTTGGCAATCTTCATGACCGGTATTTGACTTCCATTCAATATTTAATGTGCATGCTGATATTTTTGTCTCGATATCTCCCTTGTAAGACTTAACCTGACAGTTCTTTCTGCACAAGAATGCCTAAATGAGTGGCACTCAACTTGGAAGGGGAAGTGGGTAATCAAAGTGTCTACAGAGCTCCTCTTATTTGCTTCCTACCCCATACCGACCGACTCTTCCAGTTCTGTAATTGATGTCTTCTCCTGGTAACCTAGGAGCAGGGAAGGAAATGTACAGATGTGGCCGTTTTAACCTCTATCAAAACTCCCACTTTGATGTATTCTTGAGTTTATTCCTCACTTCTTATGGTGGAGGGAAGGAGTTCAACACGTGACATTTCTCCCCCCTTTCTAGCATTCTTGCCAGCTTTACAGAAACAGCCAGGACTAGTCCACAGCGAAGTGAAAATTGCAGTCAGGGTCTTCTCACCACTTGACGGCAGAACATTCCCAAGTGCTGGAGCTCAGAGCGTCGGTACCATCACATTGATCCTGGCTGAAGAGAGAACACCACAGCAGCCCAAGGTCCACCTGATGGGTCGGGCTCGCACTGACAGGGTCCCAGATTATAGACCTTTCCCTCTTTCTCTCTTACTAAGCTTCCCTACTATATCTCATGTACCCTTTGGGTTCTGATGTTACAGTTGCTAGTATCAAAAATTACTTCACAGGACTGTGTTAGGGGTTTACCATAGTTTAAAAGTTTTCTTTTCTCAGGAACATCAAAAATTCAAGGAAGACTTCCAGGGATGCAATTTCTTACTTGTCAGTGTGAATGCCTAATGGTAGGAATTTCCACCAACCAGTAAGTAAGGCAGGATGCTGGGTGACATTTTGGGTGCTTTAATGGCTCCTCCTCGCTATGTCATGGCACGTATTAATTCTGCTTAATGAGCTCCATGCCAAGTGTTATGCTAGGTATATTAGAAATAAGACCTCATTAAATAACCTACTTGTAAGCTTGGTGCTGACCCAGCAGCATGCAAACAGTACTTGGTGCTAAGTGTCACTTTCCCAATCCTAGGCTACAAAGGTTTTCTCACCCGAGTGGCTTAAAAATCACTTATTCCACAGAAAAGCTTTGTGGGCTTTTTATGGCCTATGCCTGAACTGCTTTCTGATGATTCAAAAGTGAATTATACATGATTCTTAAATTCAAGGACTTCATGGGGGTGCCTGGGTGGCTCAGTCGGCCTTCGGCCCAGGTCATGATCCTGGAGCTATGGCATCGAGCCCCAAGCTGGGTTCCCTGCTCAGTGGAGAGTCTGCTTCTCCCTCTGCCTTTTCCCCTGTTTGTGCTCTCTTGCTTGTGCACTCTCTCTCACTCTCAAATAAATAAATAAAATCTTTTTTAAAAAAGGATTTCTTGGTTCAGTAGATACAGATATATATGTATATATTATATTACATAGTATATTATATATATATATATATATATAATTACAAGGCAGGTTATGGAATTACTCAACACAACCTCTCTTATAACTCTTCCTGTGTTAGTGAGATCGTTTGTTTACCTGTCTGTTCCCTGCCTACCCCCAATCTCCTTGTGGCCCAATATTGTGTCTTACCCATCTTTGTAACTATCCTTACCTAACTTCAGGATACAATACACATTAAATAAGAAAAACAGGTATATCATTCCATATTATGGATAGAGAAACTGATACTCAGAGACTTGGAAGTCTTATTCAAAAACTAGTAAGATCAGAGATGGGTTCAAATCTAAGTTCTTTGGTACCAAAAAACATGCTCTCACCTCAACATGATCATCTGTTGACATTCCTTTTCAGGAATCAAACTGTTAGCAATGTATGTATAAGCATGAA
This sequence comes from Neomonachus schauinslandi, assembly GCF_002201575.2. Classification (NCBI taxonomy): domain Eukaryota; kingdom Metazoa; phylum Chordata; class Mammalia; order Carnivora; family Phocidae; genus Neomonachus; species Neomonachus schauinslandi. Next base: position 125,741,750 of record NC_058405.1, read on the forward strand.
TTCTAAGCACATACACTACAGTCATTTCTAGTAATCTACAGATCACCCAAGTGTAAATTATCTACTTTCTGGCTTATCTGTTAGAAATGAGTGCTATCAGAGTGGCTTTCATTTGCCACCTAATACACCTCTGAGCCTTTTCCCTCTTATTATGGCTTGCACAAGAAATGCAAACTACTGAGATTCTAATATGAGCTTAGATGCAACATAGTTTAAATAATAAATCTAATACACCCCACCCCTTGTCAATTGAGAGAATGTCATCTAAATTTAATATAAATGGTTTTTAACAGATGCACCCTTGTATTAACACAGATAATTTAGAGTTTATTGCACCTACTTTGTTGTAATTTACATTCAGAGATTCTGTTTTGTGTAGGGGTAATTGAGAATATTGGTGTGTATTTTTCTCTCTGAAGCAGCCCACCTCCAGGTGATATTTTGTAACCTTCACTCTTAGGGGCTCACAAACTCATGTAATCTTAGAAGGTAAATCTGGGAATGTAGCCCTCTCTGTTCAAATTGTCATGGGATGATGTCATTCTATGGAAAGGTTTGCTAGTGATCTGCCAATAGCAAAGCTCCCAGGTGAGCAGTAGCATCTTTCCAAACACAGAGCAAATTTAGGTTTGTCACAAGTGGCCATTCAATCAGGAAACCATTCTCTAGACTTTTTAGACAGTACTCATGTGATCTATTTTTCAACAGGTAAGCTCCTACATATGACTGTAAAAGACTAATCACAACAAAGCTATAGAAATTAAGCATACAGAGGGAGAGAGAGAGAGAGAGGAAGTCAGGAAAGAAAGAAAAAGAAAGAAAGAAAGAAGAAAGAAAGGAAGGAAGGAAGGAAGGAAGGAAGGAAGGAAGGAAGGAAGGAAGAAAGACTAAGAAAAGAAGGAAGGAAGAAAGAGAAAGAGGAATGGAATAAGCATCTGGTGACATTAAACAAGTAACCAAAAAAAAAAAAAAAAAAAAAACCTTTCCCTTCCATTTCTTTTATCAATTTTTCCCCTATTCCATCCAGATGGAGAGCACCGCAGGAAACCCTGAAGGTAGTAGAGGTCTCACCAGCACAGTGCTGCTCTGAAGATCACTGGTGGAGTTTTCATGAAGATGTAAGAAGACACGAAGTCTTCTCTCCCTTCAGAATAAAAAGTACAATGCACTTGACAATGAATCTGTCATTTTAAACCTTCAGGGTTTTAATCTTACACATAATAGAGTTTGGAAATGAACCAGTTGTATAGTTTTGCCCAGAATTCAGATTTATATTATGTATTCCCACAGATATCCTAAAATGTACTAAAGCAACAAGTTGTTGATGACATATATTAATACAGTGATTCTAATAGCTATCTGTATTATGCAAACTGCTTCAGTAAACTACTACAAGAACTCGTCCCATTCAATGCTAGAGACAAGCAGTTAAACATAGATAGGAACCCAGCTGATTAATCGTCATCTTGCCCTCTCTGAGAAAATTCAGTTATCTTGAGAGACAAGCATATGCAATTTTTGGAAAGAGAGAGGGACAGAGAGAGAGAGGAAGAAAGAGAAAGAGAAGTATATTTTCAAGGTTCTTTCTAAGGGTTATATATTTAGGATGAGATAATTGCCCTCCTATTACATGGTTCTGAAGATTACACAGCAAAGACTAAATAACCCCAACATATATATTATAATCACATACGGCAAGTTGTAGTCATTAATTGGGGAATAGAACAAGTTAAGTATGTAACCATAAAAGAAAAAGACAAGATAAGAACCATTAATTAAGTAGTATTTAACCTCCATTTACATCAGCTGTGTATAAAAGTACCCCAAAACTGATATTTTAGCAATTTAAACAAAACCATAGATAAAAGCTACAGTGTCAGACCACGTAGTCCTTTATTTTTAGTGTAACATTTGTTCAACTTATGGAACTAATTTTTTTTTCTCTCCTTAATGTTTGCAGAAAAGATCCAGTGGATCATTTCAGAATCGAGTTTGGCTCTGCCACCCCAGAGTTAAGCACAGTAAAATGTGCTTAACAGATTCAGCACAGTAAAATGTTCTAATGTAATGGTATACCAATGCTTCTGGACCAATTGGCAAGATGAAAATCCAAGAACACACATAAAACACCCATGAAGAAATGACAGAGGGGCGCCTGGGTAGCTCAGTTGGTTAAGCGACTGCCTTCGGCTCAGGTCATGATCCTGGAGTCCCGGGATCGAGTCCCGCATCGGGCTCCCTGCTCGGCAGGGAGCCTGCTTCTGCCTCTGACCCTCCCCCCTCTCATGTGCTCTCTCTCTCTCTCAAATAAATAAATAAAATCTTAAAAAAAAAAACATTAAAAAAAAAGAAATGACAGAGCTTGAAGTCAGTTTGAATAATTTCTAAATCATAAATTCACAAAGGGAGGAGGGAGAAGAAAAAAGAAAAGGAGAAGCTAGGAGGAGGGGGGAAAAGGGAAGGTGAATGGCTTGTTCCAACCACCTCAAACACTAAATTTAAGAGTTTTATGCACATTCATATTTCCTACTGACAGGACTCCAGGTATATATCAACTGGCCCACGAGCACAGATGCATTAGAAGCTGTGTTTCAATGGTGTCGAGAGGGGAGTGTGCGCCCAGTTTGGCCATCATGCATTTTTCACTTTGGCTACATATGTACTTGTCATATGCACAGTTGTGCTTAATGGAAAACATGCAGTGTTCACAATGGCTTCTTTCAACCTTCATTTTCTTTCCTGAGATATCTGCTGCCTGTCTTTGCTCCTGCAGAACGTCACCATTTGATGGGAGCTCTGTAAATCTATATTTAGTGACTGAGATACACCCTTTTCTCCCAACACCCTCAGGACAGCTAAGATCAACCCTTCTGTTAATAGTTTCCAGGTTTGAACTCTGGGAACTAAGCTACCCCCGGAATTTACTTTTCCCTACAAACAAATAAAGCTTGAGAAATACTATAAAACCCACCCTTTTTGATTGGCACATCCAGATAGAAACTCTTTTGTATCTTTGACCACTCCTTTCCTTCTGGTCAATATTTAAATTGGAATTTAAGATGGATATGCTGTTAAAAATATGAAATTGGGGGGCATCCAGGTGGCTCAGTTGATACAGGTCTCTTGATGCAAAAACTTTTCTGTAACTTAAATTCTGTATAACTGCATGTTTTATTTTCAATACACGCTCGTATAGGGATCTTGGAGGCATAAGAAGCCTTAAATAATGCTAGGCAATGAAAGACTCAAGGGCAATTAGAATGTGCAAGTTTGTCATTTTTTGCTTTAAAAAGAAATGTCAGAAACATGATTTCTGTAATGACCTCATTTTCTGAAAGGGATCCGATTGCAGACACAGGAGATTTTCTCTAGAAGCAAGGGATGTATAGCTTGAAAAATATTGATTTATAGGGCATACTTAAAATCACGTTAAACATCTCTCCCCCAAAATATCAAGTTAATTATTGATAAACTCTCTGATGTCAACATCATGCTCAATGTCCAGGAGCTCGCTCAAGTTCTGTTTCTTGGTGACCTTCTACATCAATAGCTATTCAAATGTTCAGGTAGCTTCCATTTTAGGTTGTACTTATTTTGCTGTACATTTTGTCTCCTTCATCATAGAGTACAAGGTCATTCTTACCTGCATCATTCCACAACGGTTACCTGGCACACATTATAAGCACATGGCCTGGGAACTAAATATAGTATGTAGCTGTTTTGTTTTGGCTTCCAGGTGTTTGAAATGTGTGGATTTCTTTAGATAGGAATACAGTGTCCAGTTTGCAACAGCTCTTACTACTCCCTCTTGTTTTTACCCATGCATTTACAATTAACTTATTGGTCCTTGTAGGCATTTGAGCTGGTAAGCTCTAGTCTAGAGCCTGGACTTCCCCTGAGGCGAGGAATATTTTTTATTCCATGTTATTCTTTACTCCACACTTGTCTATTCCTTCACTTGACCAGTTTGGTTTATCACTAAGTTTTTTCAGGCATTCATTTGTTCAGTATTTATTGAGCTGCTTCTAAATGCCAACTACTGTCATGGGCTCTAGTGACGAGGTAGCACCTGCCAGTGATACATGGTGTCTGCTCTCATAGAGCTTCTATTCTTGGTGGGGATGAGAGAGGACATCGACAATAAGTAAATACACTTCAAGTAGTGATAAGTATTATGTAGAGAAAAATAAAGAGGAAGGAGCTTGAGTGCGACAGGGGAAATTATTTTCGACAGGGTATCAGGGATGTTCTCTCTGACAAAGTGACATCTTAGCACACACCTGAATAAAGTGATAAGCCACGCAGGTATCTGGTACAAGAGCTTTCCAAGCAAACACAGATCTCCTCTTAGAGAGAGCTATCTTTACACAGGTAAAAGCTTCTTCCTCTAGCATACCTTTTTGGTTTTCTTAGCTGAGGATAGAAGGAAAATGATAGTGATTTTATGCTTAATTCTGTCAGCTTTTTTTTGCACTTGGGTTTTTTAAACCAAGTAGAAAATAAATTTTCAAACTCTTCTTTCACGATTAAGACTTGACTTGATCCTTCTGTTATCACTGAAACAACAGCAGTAGAATTTAGCTACTCAGGAGGAAAATGTCTATTGAAAAAAAGCTACTTATAGAAAACCCTCTCACCAAAAATCCCAAAGTTACTTCACACAGCAACAATAACGACTAACAGACAATGGCATAATGTTGTAAAAAAAAAATATTCCTTTTGTATTTTTTTAACAATACAATAAATGGACATTCTGTTTAGCCTTTTAAAAAGAGTCATGGTTGTGAGTAGTTAAAGAAGCATAATTTTTGTTTTTTTAAAGAGCAATTATTTTAGAATTTTTAAGAGATTTATGAGATTATATCAACTCCCTCTTTTGAACATTAAGAAAACTAGAACACCGAAGAGTACGTGGCTTGTCCAAGGACACAGAGCCATTTATTGGTCAAGCTGGAACCTGAACTTAAGGTTCTTAATTTTTAGACTAGTACTCTTATATATTGTACATACCACATTCTACTAGTGAATTCAAAAAATTAAAAACTCCTATTGAGACTTGTTATTTTTCATGTTATGGGCTAATACCCAATGATTGCAAAAAGTTCATTTTTTTAGTGTATCTACCATGCCTTGCACTCCTTGACTACCGGAATGTGAAAGCAAGTTCTATCAGAAAGGCTATTTTTCTCAATATTAACCTGGTTACAACTCTCTGAACCAAACACTCTGAGCCCTGGTTTGTGACTGTAAGAGCTAGATTGATTTAGGACCTTCACAAATGCTTGAGAAAAGCATGAGTAGGGCCTACTGGATTAGAAGGATGATGTCTAAGAATCAACACTCATTAGGGTGGAGTCTAAACCCTGTTCCGGATCTTTGCAGATGGCAATCATAGAAAAACCTAAGTGTCTGCCAGCTGGCTAAGTTTATGCAAAATCATTGGATTAATAAAGCCAGTCTGATCCCCGGCTTGTGAATGTCTGTTAATCACTTCACCACTACAAGAACAGTTACCAGCGATTTCTTTGCTCATCTTATTTTTAAGTGAAAACTGTTTCTATGAACTAATATTTTAAAATATATTAGTTGAGAGTTATAAAAATAGCAATATGGAAGTAATTTTAAAAAGCTCTTCAAATTGGGGCACCTGGGTGGCTCAGTCGTTAAGCATCTGCCTTCGGCTCAGGTCATGGTCCCAGGGTCCTGGGATTGAGCCCCGCGTCGGGCTCCCTGCTCAGTGGGGAGCCTGCTTCTCCCTCTCCCTCTGCCCCTCCCCCTGCTCATGCTCTCTCTCTAATAAAGTCTTTTAAAAAAAAGGCAGGTCATGATCCCAGGGTCCTGGGATCGAGCCCCGCATCGGGCTCCCTGCTCAGCGGGAGGCCTGCTTCTCCCTCTCCCACTCCCCCTGCTTGTGTTCCTGCTCTCGCTGTGTCTCTCTCTGTCAAATAAATAAATAAAATCTTTAAAAAAAAAAAAAGCTCTTCAAATTAATTTGATTTTCAAGAGTAACCTAAAATAATTTAGCCACTTGTTTTGCTTAGCCTAAAATTAAATTATTGATTACTAAAAATTTCCATCACCATACAAGACATTATTAAAACATGCTATAGATATTACTATCAACATAATGGCATGCTATTACTCTTTATATAGTCCCCATTAGTCACATAAATTGTCTAAACCATGAGTTCGAATTTCTGTACTATAAACTAATGGAAATGCATCAGTTGTGGATCTTGGTGTAGGTTCAGCTTAGTTCAATGGATCTATATTGAGCACCTGCTAAATACTAAGCCTAGATAATAAAAATACAATTAAGAAATAATCGTTAAATCAAAGAGCTTAGATTTAATTTAGAGTTTCCAGTTGTAGAGGCTCAATAATCCTATATTTATTTATATTTTATTTACATTGCAGTAAATGTCTTCCATCTGAAACTAATCCAACAGCAAAGGCCTTATGCCTTAGGTGTATGTTATAGAGCAGTATAATCCCAATCCTTTGAAGAGAGTGAAACATTATGTTCCAAGGAGGACATTTGGAAGAAAAGGACTAGTTTGTACGTAGAAGGCTCTCAGTAATAAAATTCTGATGATTGAACAGTAACTCAGCTCTTGTTTTAATTTGAGACCCGAGGAGGACGTGTCCTGCAATAAAAGCCCTCCAGTGGTATCAGGAATCTCCATACTGTGGCAAGGGATTCTGAGACTCCAGTGCTGCAGAAGAGAGTAGGAATGGAGCAGGACTCTGTGAAGTTTCTATCAACAGTGAAACCAGAAGTGCCTGGCAGTTGTATGTAAGAGCCATTTGAAATCAGACATTGGTAATTTGGGAATGGTTTGAACACAGACTTGACAAATATTCATAAGATTCATGTTAAGTTTTAGGGCATACCCTTATTTTCTGTAAATCTTGAGAAGCAAACCATTAAAATTTGAGATATGACTTATTCTAGAAATTGGACTATCAGAAAAAACAGCCAACTCATTTTCTAAAGGGAAGAATTATAATTACGGAAGTTTGAAATTAAAGAAACCAAGCTTAGTTTTGAATATATTTTTAAAAAACAAAAAAGCAACAACTTTGAGAAATGTATAAGACAATCTCTTAAATTGAAAAATAGGATGGGTGAGAGATGAAATATTCAGTAATGTTCTCTTGCTCCAAACAATTTTTTTTTGAAAAATTTGTGGTTTGGAGAACGGGGCAAAATTTCTCACTCCCCCCAAATTTTTATTTTGTTAAAAATCTATGCATCTATATTTTTATATTTCTAAAAGCAACATATATAATGTATTTGATTGTATTGCACTAATAATAAAATCTAAAAGAAATCTATTCAAGCATAAAAGCTTTACAGGGATGCCTGGGTGGCTCAGTTGGTAAACCATCTGCCTTTGGCTCAGGTCATGATCCCAGGGTCCTGGGATTGAGCCCCGCATCGGGCTCGCTGCTCAGCGGGGAGTCTACTTCTCCCTCTCCCTCTGCTGCTGCTGCTGCTCTCTCTCTCTCTCTCACTCCCTGTCACATAAAAAATAGAATCTTTAAAAAAAAGAGCTTTAGGGCGCCTGGGTGGCTCAGTTGGTTAAGCGACTGCCTTCAGCTCAGGTCATGATCCTGGAGTCCCGGGATCGAGTCCTGCATCGGGCTCCCTGCTCGGCAGGGAATCTGCTTCTTCCTCTGACCCTCCCGACCCTCCCCCCTCTCATGTGCTCTCTCTCTCAGTCTCTCTCTCTCAAATAAATAAATAAAATCTTTAAAAAAAATAAAAAATTTAAAAAAATTTAAAAAAGAGCTTTACAATTTTTTTCTAAATTATAATGGCCTGAAGATTCTGAGCTATAGCAAATATTCTGAAATTATAAATCAATGATATGAATATTCAGTTAAAAATTTGTGATGATAAGATATTACCTAAACATATCCTGCAAGGGTGCCAGGTGTTTGAACATATACAGACAAAAAAATCAGATATAAGATAATGCTAAAAATATTAATATAAATATAATATGAAATAATAAAAAATATTAAACCATGGAGCCTACAATCCAGTTCCTTCACTTTATTTTTTTGTTTAGTTTTTATTTCATAATCAGAAAATTAACTCTGCATCCAGCTAGACTTGGAGGGGAGTAAAGAAATATAAAACCCATAGAACTCCAGCGACAGCACAGAGATTATAGGATATTTTAAGCAGATGGGGGTGAAGGGGTGCTCGCCTGAGCTACAGAAGGAATGATCTGGTAGTTAAGGTACAATACAAGAAAAATTTATTAGATTTGTCCACAGTCAGCTATGGTGATCTTCTTGCTGGTCTTGCCATACCTGAACCCAAAGCACTCCATGGCTTGCACAATATTCATGCCCTCTTTCACCTTGCCAAAGACCACGTGTTTGCTATCCAACCATTCAGTCTCGGCAGTGCAGATGAAAATCTGGAACCCATTTGTGTTGGATCCGGCATTTGCCATCGACAAGATGCCAGGACCCGTGTGCTTCAGGATGAAATTCACATCATCAGATTTCTCCCCATAGATGGACTCGCTGCCAGTGCCATGATGGCGAGTGAAGTCATCACGCCGGCACAGAAATGCCGGAATAATTCTGTGAAAGTGGGAACCTTGATAATCAAATCCTGTCTCCCCGGGGCTCAGAGCAGGAAAGTTTTCCACTGTCTTTGGAACTTTGCAAACAGCTAAAGGAGACTCGGTCCAAAGGCTTGCCATCCAGGGCAAAGTCAAAGAACACAGTGGGATTGACCATGGCTGGGTTGCGTGGGCAGCTCCAGGGGCGGACGCAAGGCCCAGTTCCTCCACTTTGAAACTGAAGAAATAGAAGCCAGGTAATTTTTTTCATTCACTTTCACAAGATTGTAAAATTCACTAGTGGAATCAAACTCAGCTTTTGCTGATGCTTCCCACTAAAATATACCACCTCCAATGAGAGGTACTGGAATCTTCAGTAACAGTGAACTACTGATTTCTCTATACCTTACTCAAAAATAATAACCTATTTTGGACTATTCTAATAAGAATTCTTTTTTAAACAGAGCGTCAGCAGTGAAGCAAGAAGTAAGAGCAAGAAGCTCCTAGTAGAAGTCATGGAAAGGAAAAGCAGAGAAAATTTTCATCCGCTTCAGTATTTTGACCAATGCTGGACCTGTCAAAAATTTAGCACTGGGTCGCTCAAGTCAGACATTCTATCCACGAGGCTAATTCAGTTGGAAACAATGATCATTGGTGAGTAGAAAATCCTCAGTATTGATCGAGACAGGATTTTTTAGTAAGTGTTAGAATTTATATCTAGTAAACATTGCAGAAGATAAGCTAATTTTGATGTAGGTACATTGAATTAAAGTCCATAGAGGCTAGAATATTGAAAGAAAAATGAATGACCATATTTTGGAGGTTGTATATGGTTGGCAGTCTTGGAATTTGGAGCCACAACAAAGACTCCAGTGTACGAGGGAGAAAAAGCACGGCGTTCGCTAGCATCTCCCAGACCAACCCTATCGCACCAGATTCTGTTTCCAGCCTCTCTGTAACCCCACTGTTCCCCTCAAATCGCACTCAGCTTCCATGCCGAGTTTTTATTCGGCTGCTGTTTTCTGTCCATATCATTTGTTTCCAAACCAACATCCATGTTCCACTCAGCAACCACTGCTTTAGAAAGCTTCAGGCTGGATGGGCAGGCGTGAAGTCCTGGCAGGTGGTGTAGCCGTTAGCCAGCCTGTGTATCACCAGAGATCTGATGCTATCAAATTCCTTTTCCCCCAAAGACTAAAGAGAGCAAGCCTTTGTGAGCATGCAGGAGGGGGATGAAAACAGTTTGTCTCCTGAGCAGCCAGGCTTTGTCATATTACAAATGAAATCACTTTGGAAATTTAGAGAATTAATATCATAATGAAGACGGGAGTGCCCATTAGGGTGGTCTAATGTTGCTCTGGAGAAATGTGATGGATGCCCAGTGGCTGCAAGCCCTTATTTGCAGAGAGTCACCTCTGCAGTTGCCATTATTAGGAAGATGTCTGAAGCAGAGGATCAGACACAACCATTGCAAGATGAGATAGTGTTTGACTGGTTTCCAGGGAACCGAAGGATACAAGCTTAGTTGTACCTGTCACTATGGCTCCCAGCATTTTTCCCCCTTAATGTCTTTTTTAGCTGTAGGAAGTTTCTCTTTAAAGATTCAGTGCTTTCCTAATGGCGTGAAGTGAGTAATGGCGAACATATAAAAATGTTATATAGATTACAAATGGATTCAGTCTATTTTAAGACAATGTGTGCCAGCCCTAAAGAATGATTTTGTTTAGCTTTACTTTTCTCTTGAAAATAGATTTAGCCAAACATTCTGAAATGAACACACCACTGGCATCCCCATGCTCATTTAGTTTTCTATGTAAAACATCGCTGGCTTTCCATGGCAATATATGTGCCTACCCAAAATCTGCTCTGCATCTGATGCTCTTTCCTGTACTAAAGTCTAGAATACAGTACTTCCAGGAATTATTGTAACATCTAATTGAATCATCATTCTGGTACCCAAATGTCTCTATCACTTGTACAGCTTTCCAGTGACATTGGCGTACGTAAGGAGAAATGAGAATTTTCCAAAACCCCTTACCAATTCCAGACTAGATGAAAAAAAAAAAGAATAATTACCCTGAGAAAAAAATTGGAATGATGTAAAGGAAGGGAAAGGCTAAATATTTCCCAGAAAGTAAGATTATACCCGATTTTCTTCCAATTCACGACTAGTCCTTTTGTGTCTCAGATCTGAATTTCTACAATTTGCATTTCCTGTTCCCATGTCTGCCATTTACTGAGTAGAACCCCTTCTCTGCAATATTTGTCTTCCAATATCCCTCCCTTTTCAAAACAGGTTTGTAATACTTTTTAAAAAAATTTGAGACTGCTGTGGAGACATAATCAGCTAGATTTGGGAAATCTTGGTCAACCATAAATGGAAACAACTCAGGAATTATTCCAGTTCTTTCCCCAGGATGAATGAAAATAAAATAGCTAAACTTATTTACTAATCAATTAGAGAGGAAATTTAGACTATCTTAGGATTTGGTTCAATGAATATCCAGGTTCTTTCTGTTGAGCTGCTTTTAATTTCCTGCTCTCTTCTGCATTCAAAACATTTTAGGCCAGCCAGCCTAAATAAAGGTCCAATCAAATCTCTCTCATGTGAAATAATAAACTGGAAGCAAGGGTCACCAAAAAGCTGAGCTAACTACTCTCTGGGTTGTCTCTGGTGCCTTTTGAAGGGGGCACAATTAATTTAACTCATAAAGCCTTATTATCTTTCCAAAACAGTAAATTCCATTTGCTCTCCAAACACAAAAACTCGCTGATCATCCATATGCATACGTTACATATTCACATTGGTGCTTGTTGTATTTCAAATCTATATTTCATCACATATCTTACTAGTCTTTAACTTTATTATGTATCCAAGTCATTTTTCTCCAGCTATATTTTAGTCTCTTTAAAAGTAATAAATATTTATCTTCATAGTATGTCACCCAGGGTTAGGCATATAGTGAGGACTGTGTAAGTACACGCTAAATGAAATCAAGTTGGTCTGGCCAGTAGGTGCTATGAACTTCCTAAAACTCAATATAGATAAACAAATCCCATGTGTGGAAAGAAATGTATGTGGTTACTCTTCTGCACTGTTTTAAATTTCCTTCCAAACTGTTACATACGCATCCCCATAATAAAGATATCCATCCTCCCTAAAGCAAATAAAAGGGTCCTAATGAAAGTAATGGACCCCACTAGCATTCAGACTCTGAAAACGACAAATGTGATCTTGGACAGAGAAGAATCTAATGAAAACAATCACATTAAACATAGCTCTTCCCTGCTCGGTGCTCAATAAGTGAGCAGCAGGCTCTCTCTGTCTAGCTTACAGAAAACAGGAGGTAGCAGTTTGCAAGGAGCAGTGTTTTAATGTGATTGGACTATAACAGACAATCTATTTACAGCATGCTCTGGGGAGCTTATAAACAAATGTTGAGTAATTTCAGCCAGCAGTAATTACCCTTGCAGCTGACAAGGAGAGCAGGAGACTTTCTCCTTCACCTTCAGCCCAGTCCAGAAGGCAGTGTACACAATGCCACTTCTAATTATTTCTGCATTTCTATGGCTAAAGACCAAAGTATGTTATTAGAGAACATTTTAGAAGCTTTTTAAAAGCTTATTTATTAGGACAATTAAAAGTCATCACTATGACAGCAAATAAAAGGTTCCATTCTCAGGAATGGAGTATCAGATGAGCTTCTGTCCAGTTACCTTTAAAGCAATGTGGACTTGTTTTGTGTTGTCTGTTGTTAAGGGTCGAGACTACAGCTTGGTAATAAAAAGAAATAGTATGTGGAATGCATTTGGTTTAATTCTGAGATGTGCCTTTTGCTCTCAACGATTTTCAAGCAATTTAGAGCATATAACTGAAGTTATTTCTCAAAAGGCACAGAATTTTGAAATGTGTGTGTGTGTGTGTCCCGTGATTACAGATGCTATTGGAGATAAAATGCATGTGGTCATACTGTCTCCCCACTTCTACCTCTCACAGGAGGCACTGGATTACCCTGGCTGGTTAAAGGATTTTATCTGGAGAGGTCACTCATGTTGCATCAGTGTGACATAAGGAAGATGTTAAAAATTCAAAGACCTAAAAATAAACCTTCGGCAGATAAGCTTCTAATGGAGTACTGAAGGAGTAAAACAATTATGCAGAGCAATCACCCTGAGCGTTTGTAATTAACAATCAAATTACTTCCCAGAAGTGTCCAACAAGAGAACTTTTGTTGAACATTTCTATACGTGCCAAACTACCCCAAAGTAATTGGGGAAATCAGTGAACTGTGGTGTGTGTCGGTTCTCAAACACCACGGCCGGTTTGGCATTCACTGAGCTTCTGTCCGCCTCAGTAAGTTCAGTTCAGATCCCTACTATAGGAATTGACAGCAGATATCTAATCCTGCAAAGTATATTATTTACATTTTTTGATACATTACATTACATTCTGTCATGTTGCATTTCATCAACAAGGGATAGAATGTTGCATAACTTCATATGACGTGATGACAGATCTCTCTCTCTCTCTCTCTCTCACACACACACACACACACCATAAAACTCTTAGATTCAGAATTGTGGGTCTGAGGGAATGTTTTTGGATTTTGGCCTGAAAAGGATCCTAGGAGCCTTCCAATCACCAAAGCCATGGGTCTTTCATGACAATAACATCATATTGCCCTGCACAGTGCCGCCTAAGCCTATTCGATATAGATTTTGCCACCTGTTTGTAAATATTCTTAAATGTGTCATTACGGTGTACAGTGGACCACAAAAACACAAGTTCAGAATGTTAAACCACAATACACTGAGAATTAACGTCCTTGAAAGAAACATCTCAAAAACAAATTATAGAGTTTAACAATACACCCTTAGAAGCCCGTGCCTACCATTGCTCTGCTCTCATTGCTGAGACGCGGTTGGCCGACAGATAATAATTTGTCCTTGTTCTTGAGACTGGCAGGTGTCACTTTGGCCAGAGTGGGATGTGAGTGACAGATATTTTACGGCTGAAGAAACGAGAATGCAGAAATTCAAGAGTACCTTGGGGATTTCCCTGGTCATTTGTGGGCAGCGCGAGGGCAAGGCAGGCCTCTGTGCTAAGGCAGGAATGCTTGCTGTCGCCACTGCTCCGGGCTGCTGCCGAACCACGGAGTGCTGGGTAATAGTTCTAGTAACAAAGGTGGGTTTCTGCTTTGATGGAAAGCAGCTCTCTAGCCATTCATGGTATACCAAACTGCTCCGATTGCTTTCTTGCACTTTCTTCAGAAATCTAGGAAAAGCTGATTTCCGTGTAAAATTGCTTACAGATTTAGAATTTTGGAACATGCAGGTTTTCATACGCATTAATATAATTTATCAAAAGCTGGAAGTTTGTTTTCCTCCCTACCCAGAAGTGTCGAATTATTATAGTTTTGTAAGAAAGAAAGGAAAAACTTCTCACTGGAAAGCATTTAGTGACAAGAGTAGAAGATCCTAAGGGCAGCGACAAGAGCAGAATGCAATACAGAAGCAACAAGGAGACGGTGTCTCTTTTCTACATAAGGTCCCATTGGGAGCTTATGTTTGCTTGGGTTTGATGTAATTTGCATATATGCCAAAGGGAAATCGAACATTCAAATTATAATGTGAAAGAAAAATAGCTATGAAGCTTCAAACACATCTACACTATATTTTAAATATGATTTTTAGGTTCACCTTTCTCCATGAGATAAAAAAAAAAAGTTTTAAAAAGTGTAATTATCGGGCGCCTGGGTGGCTCAGTTGGTTGAGCGACTGCCTTTGGCTCAGGTCATGATCCTGGAGTCCCGGGATCGAGTCCCACATCGGGCTCCCTGCTCGGCGGGGTGTCTGCTTCTCCCTCTGACCCTCCTCCGTCTCGTGCTCTCTCTCATTCTCTCTCTCTCGCAAAAAAAAAAAAAAAAAAAAAGTGTAATTATCCAAATACATGACTATGTACATTTAGTACTGTTTGAGCATTATAATAACAAAAAAAAAATGGTTGAAACCAGCAAACTGCCCAAAGATTTTACAAACAAAATATTGTCCAAAATTTACAGGCATATGTTTAAAATGGAAAGATAAAAATTAGTTCCTTTAAAAACATGGTGCCAAACTCTGAATGTTCTTATTTTCCAATGCTGTTTCTGGTGTGAAGACTGCAAAGGAAGGGATTTCTCTTGTTCTAAGTCTGAGTCGTCCCCGACACTTACACACCATAAACACAATATTTGAATTGTCCTTTTTCTTAAGACTAGACCAGTTATACTAAGATGTACCCAGGTCCATTACACTTCCGGAACTCATGGGAGTTCACTCAAACTAAGCCGATGTAGAGAGGGTACATTTTTACAAGTCAAAAATTTTAAATTTTGTGATTGCTTAAAAGAATTATTATATGCAATGATATACAAGCAACATGAACACTAGGCTTTAGTTACAAGGATAGTTATCTGCCTTCATTTTCCATTAATTTCCTCCAGACCGCTGCTGAAATATTACCTTGCAAAATGAGAATGAAAACCATATGTTGGTTAGGGAAAACATTAATGTGACAGTACATTTCAACATTCACTGAAAGAGTTAACACGGAAACTCTCTCCAAAGAGAAAGAAGATACGTTGATTCAGATTGATGTTAGAATATGTTGTTTTATATCATTTGCCAAATGTTGTCTCATTTTTAAAATAATTACTTATGTTAAATAAATTGAAGTGTGCATGCAAACAACATGATATGATGTTAGTAGTTCACCACAATTTCAGGAACAAAAATACATTTTTCCCTATGAATGGAATAAAACCTCTCCATAAAAACCAATAACATGCTGAAAAACATGCAGTCACAATTACTTTTTTCCCTCCTTCCTAATGAAAAGATAAATTGTTCTCCTTTGGAAATCAAATATTTTTCTAACCACCGTGTTTCTTTAATTAAACTGTATTCTTTATAGTGATCAAATATAATTAGCAGTAACAAGTATTTAATGAAAACAAACTGCTACTCCCAAACCTTTACTACATGTTTTGTTTAAATTCCACAGATACTCCAAGGATCACTGTATCTCCGCCACAAGAACAAATGCACGCCCCCTCCCCATTCTGCCCACCCCTATTTGCCAGTAGCCTTTAAAACAACACAAAAAACAACAACAAAAACTTCTGCAATTCCAAGGACAGTAGTTTGAATTCAATCCCCGCTCCTCAGCTCAAAGCATCTCTTCCAAAGAAGCTTAACGCTTTAGCACTTTAAATATTTTATAGATTTTTTTCCTTCAAAAATCCCATTTGGTATCATCATATACTAAAGCATTACCCTGGTATCTTTGATTATTAGTAAGTGACCAAAATAAGAAGAAAAGTGCCCATGCTGGACTCATTGGCAACTAGGTGCTATAGCAAGTCTTCTGTAATTAATTGTGAGTGAAAGGGGGTTTGGTTTTGCAGCCTCGTAAAACTTTTCCCACATGGCTGAACCCACGGTCAGAAGACGTTAGGCAACATTAACTGCCTGCACATTTCTGCAAGGCTCTGGAGGAACAGCTCGACGCTGGGGCTCCCATCCCGAGAACCTTGGGACATAAGACATCAGCGTCTACCTTTCATCTTTCCCGAGATTTGGAGTGGGTTCAGACCACAGAGGCTCCGTAATTCTCACTAATTCATTTGCTTTCCTGATTCACTTGGCTTGGGATAACCTGAGAATGATAATGAACCTGTGAGAGGAGCTCTTAGTCCCTTGCCTTTGAATGTGCTCGGCATGGATCTAGGGCTTTCTGTGAATCTTGCAAGAGGAAAAGAATCTTATTAGCACTGATTGCTAGTCATAAGGTTTCCTCTAAAAACTACTCTTGTGTTTAACTCTTGCTTGTTTGCTGCAAAGCTGAGTAGTGGTGGCGGGGGAAGGGGGATAGAATATTTATGCAAATGATGTATGCTTCTGGAAGCGAGGGTGATATTTTTAGGGTGTGATTTAAATCAAATCTCAGCAGCTAGTTTTCTGTTGTTTCCCAAAAAGCAACGTCAGTGTTTCCTACTCTTTTATGCAACTGACACAAAGTTCTTTCCTCATTTTCCATAGATATACACACTCTTGTAACTGAGGTAAAGGTTTTCAAGGAACACCTAAAGCCTCTTTAAAAAAAAAAAAAATCGTTTTCAGGCTTAATTTACACAAGAGTTGTCAAGTTCACAGGCATTTCCCGTGGTTTCGGAATTCTGTTGAATTGGCACTTTTGCTTTTACAATTAGTGTGTTGTGGACCTTTAACTTCTACCTAGGTAAGAATTTGTGCTTGAGATGAAAAAGTCAATAAATGAACTGGGCAAAGTGGTGTGTTTTAGTGAAGCAATAAAAAGGGCAATTTGGGTCTACTAGTCTAGCCGAAGGTGATCCTTCTTGAGATCTTGAGATACTAAACTACTGGCCAAATTATTCCCTTGTTCACTTGTAATTATACCTTCGCATTTCAATTGCACAGACTGTCCGTCCCCTGCCCATGCTAACCGAAGTCATATGCAACAGTGCAAGGAGACAGATGCGCCAAGGAGTGGAAGGGGGTTTGACTCAGGAATTAGAAAGGGATCTTGCCCGCAGAGCAGAGTGTAACACACTCTGGTACTTTACAAAAGGCGTGTAACCTCTGATGTCATGTGCTTAGGCCCCAGCTGGGGACTCTCTTACCAAGATTTTCAGTTTTCTCCACAGTCTGAGTGACCAGAGCAACCCGTGACATCCATATGTAATGTTAGTAAATGTGTAGCATAGGTAGCAGGCCACGCACCTAAGCTCTAAGTCCTCACCACATTTTGAGCTGATGGAACAGCAAAGGCTAATGCAGGGAAGAGTCTGAGAGCTCCTACAGCCCAACTCCCGGGGATTTTAAAGATGAGAAATTCAGGAACAAGAAAGCTAAGGGATCTGTCCAAGATCAAGTCGCTGTTCAGCGATAGAGCTAGGAAGAGAATTCAGTATTTAGATCCCAAGTCCAGGGCTCTGTCTCAGACTACACACAAAGAGGGCTAGGATCGCCATACAAGTGTTTTGACGTTACAGTGCACACGTTCAAGGGCTTAATGCTAGTGGGAAGTATTTCAAGCAGTGACCTCTTCTCCTAAACCACGCCACTGCTCCTCTCCATTGACTTCCTTTTGCCTGACACCTTTAGCTTTGTTTCCATTTTGACTCTTTCCAAGGACACCCCTTTTATTTCTTCCCAACCAGAAATGCCCCCACTGATAAATAAGTTGACAACACTAAAGATTAAATTTTCACCTATTTCCTTTCTATGCAATGTCACACTATTCCCTTCTCTTGGCTTCTCTCAGTATTGGGACTATTCTTATTTCTGGCTAATACTGAGTGAATCTTTACTAGAGTAACAATTTATTTACAATTTATTTCTAATTCCACGAAATCCCTTGTCCAGTGCAATTTCACAAGATCTGTGGTTAGAAAGATAACACAGTTTGAAAAACATTTATGAAAAACACACAAATGCTTCCATCAAGAAAATGTGATCATTTCAAACAAAATAAAACAGTGAATAAGAGCATGGGTTTGGGAGCTGACAAATCTGAGCTTAAATCCCTAGCTCCAGTACTTACTATGACCTTGAGCAAGGTATTTCACTTTCCTTAAGCCTCAATTTTCTCTTTTATAAGAGATGAAGCTTGTAAAGTCTTGCCAGAGTGTCTAGCACACCATAGGCCCTCAACAAATGTTAGCTGTTGTTGTTGTTAGTGACATTATTATTCTATTGGTATGAATAATAAAAGAAAAGATGCACGTATGAAACTTTGCAAAGCTACAGTAACCTAGGATTGAATGGATTTGAGGGTTGTCCTAGAGAAAGAGGAGGGGAATAAAGGTGAAAATCTAATTCAAGAGCTTGAGAAATTGAAAGTGATGACATCACCTGTTAGACCCAGAAGGGGTGAATCTCAGAAGCAGGTCCCAGTAAGGTGGCTTTGATAATTATGGAGTTGTGTCAGGTGAGGGCAACAGAAAGCTATCTAGGGAGGCAACTCAGGTGGCCTGGAAAACCATGAACTTGGGTATCAACTTCTAGAGAAAGAAGCAAAAGCAGAGAGAGCTAAGGAGAGAGCCAAGAATGGACCCAAACCAGGACCCAAAGTCTCTGTTGGGCCCAGAAGGAAGTCAGGGGTTGAAGTCAGGACCAAGCCAGGTTACCAAGTAAGAAAACATAAGATAGAGTTAGGATGGAATCAGGAGAGATACTAGTAGCCACAAATATGGAGATTCCTTAGAAAAAACTTTGTCCATGATCCCTTCTGATGATCAGCAGTCAAGAGCTTCCCAAGTGAACCCAGGCAGCCTGTTACTGGCCTTTGTGGAGGCCAAGGTGACACTGAGAGAGAAAGAATTGGAGAAGAGGAGGTTTGGGGTGGTGGTCATGAGAGGAAAAACAATGTGTGTGCCTTCCTCTGCACAATCGAGGTGGCAGTAGGAAGGTCTAGTAGAAATAAGCAACTAAGAGAAAAAAATATGACCACAACTTAGCAGGAAATTCAGGAGATTTTTCAGGAAAATCAAGGAAACTTAACATTTATTGAGCATGTACTGCTCATTTTTACCTGATCCTAGTTATCCCATGCAAAAGGCATTGTTATCTCTACTTTTTAGATGCAGAAACTAAAGTTATAAGAAACAAAAAATGGATCCAAGATCTTATAGCTAATAAATGGAAGAACCATAGAGAATAAGACTTGATATCTGCCTGATATCAAAACCCTTTCTCCATCCATCTCTGATGCTCAGAATTGAAGCCATGAGCATGCACAAGTTCTCTGAGGGACAAAGAAAAAAAAAAAAAGTAGGCAAGAGTCAAAGAAGTCAAGTAAGTGTTTAATGCTACAGTGATTTCAGGAATTAGGACTGATAACACACTGTTGGATTTGGCAATTAGGAAGACACTGGTGACCTTGGGAGAAGGAGTTCCTGTAAAGTGATGAGGCTGGAAGCCAGACTGTCAGTGAAGGGGCAGTGAGGGAAATATGGCTGGGATTGTAGATTGCCCTCAGGAGAAACTTGGCAGTAAAAGAGTAGCAACTCTGAAGAGTACTATGAGATGAGAGACTTCTTTTTCTTGTGTTAGGGAAGACATAAAAATATCTGTGGCTAGTGGTGATAGAGCCACTAGAAATCAATGCTCATTCAGAAGAATCAGGAAATAATTACAAAGCACAGCGACATAGGAGGAAAATGAAAGCTCTGACTCATAAAATTGTCCTTACATGGTAGGAAGTAAAGAAAAGGGAGCTGAACGTATATAGACTTATTGGAGTGACAAGAAGGATACAAGCATAAAGATATTTGGGAGTTAGAGTGAGATGGGAAATCGGAAAACTTGTGTCAGAAAACTTTGGTCAGTCAAATAGGAGGCAAGGGTATTGGCTGTAAATCAGATGTCTTAAAGAGGATCTGAGGGTTGAAAGAGGATGAATGGATGGATGGATGGATGGATGGATGGATGGATGGATGGATGGATGGATGGATAGATGACAGGAGAAAATCTAGAGACACATTTTGGTTAGCATCAAAGGGAAGGGATGCACCAGATAGGTAGAATCTCACTACTAAGTGAATTTGGAGTATTGAACAACTCTAGTGTGTGTTGCAAGTTGATAGGTCAGAGCTCCAACAGGGTCATCACAGTCCACCTTAGCAAGAGATCTTATTGCAGCCACTGTGGGAGACAGACACACTGATGATACAAGGGGCATCAATCTCTCCTCTTGGAGACGTGGTGCTTAATATGTTGCACTGACACCAGAACAGATAAAACAAATCTGCAACTACCTTTTCTTCCCACAGAGGAGAATGGCCAGTGCATGAGTATGCAGAGTAAATGGCCAGTGCATCACTTTTATAGCAGAGTATAACAGACTTTACCTTTGTGCCTAATCACCACTGTTAAAACAAAAGCCTATTGGTAAATCTAAGTATACTAGAGAAATAATGAAGTTTTGCAGGACTCCTTGGGCATTTGAAAAATCTTGACCATCGTGAATAGTAGATTTGATAACTCCCTTGGTTGGAAAAGCAGGGAAGCCTGGCTAATGTGTCAGCTTGTCTATGAAAGAGATGAGGCAGTGCAAGGATCTGTTTCCTTTTTCTTTTATCCTTAAAAATCGATAACAAATCAATTTCTCCTTATTGATAGAGTATTATCTCACAACTCAGTCAACATCCAAAGTACATACTTAAGCAAGATAAGAAAAAAAATGACCTTTTATCAGTCTGTAACACTGAGTTGCTTGAATTCTGAAATTCAAATCCAACTTGAAGAAAAGGAAAAACAAAAGCCTCTTTTTCTCAGCACTGATGCCATATATTCTGATGCAGTTGGGATTTCATAAGATTCTGTTAGCCTAAAGTTCTAGACACATCCGTGAATTCAGACTTTTTAAAAAACACCTCGACAGAAGGACATGTTGATTTAGGAAGTGTCCACGTGACAGTGAAACAACCAATCAATTCACCAAAAAAAAATCAATTGATTCAATAAAAACATCAAACAGGCTGTTTGCTGTCATGAAGATCAAACTACTATTTGACAGAACTTTTACTTTTTAATCAATGGTATTGATGTCCATAAATACTGTCGTAAGTTAGCCAGACCATATGCACCTTACAAGAAAGGACTAAGCAGCTGAATGTGAAGTTATTTCAGCAAGAGAGCACAAATGAAAACCTCAACTTGAGGCCAAGATTTCAACCTCCACTTTGCAGCTCTTCCCACCATGTTCAATTTTTTTCTTAATAACCTCCTGCGGAAAGAAATTTGTTTTGGAATGTGGTGCTGCTTCTCATGCAGCACAATGTACCCCAAATGATGTCGCCATCATACTGAACAACATCTTGTGCTTTTACCCTTAAAACAAAGGTAGTAGATTTTTAGCCTTCCTTTCTTTATATGCATCATTCATCTCTCTTGGCTGATATCTCTGGAATTTGTAGCATATCCATCATTATCTAACTGCCGACTGTTTTCAGAGGAGCTGTTGCTTTAAGCTCATTATTTCTTCCAATTGGAGAATCTGCAGAGCCTCTTTCTACAACACACAGCAGCCAGCATGGTACATGTGTACAGATGAATGGTCGGGTTTGTCCTTCAGAGACTCTTTGTACCCAGCTTTGCCCCAGAACTACAGCACGTAATGAGCAGCAAATGCATACGCATGTGCCTTAAAAGTGTACAGTGAAACCATTTAAACAATTGCCAAAATAAAGACCACATTCCATAAATAAGCTGTTAATGTAGCCGCACAGTTCCACGGGGTCTCCTACTTACCTAAGAGTTTGGGGATTATCATGACTCTCCTATAATTAGTTTCCACAAAACTTCCTTGAAGTCAAGTACGGTTGATTGGGCAGTTGCCTTTCAAGAAGACTTATATGAGCTACACTTTGGGAGATTTCCAACTAAATCTGATAGTGGATGATGAAAGAACCAACATGCAGATTGTGGGGAAAGTAGGCAAAGACTCTGTGAATGCTATTAGTTTAAAGGTCTATGCAATCATATCCACAAGGCACTCAGTGATCATCAGAGAAAGAGATGTGTGGCCCATGTCTTTCCCTGTGACTCATTATTTGACAACCTATGTTAACAGGTATAGATATTTCAGAGTTTCTGAATACAATTTTCAGACATTTAAGGATGGAATGGTGTCTGGAAAGAGTGAAAATGTAAAACTTACCGTCTGTACTAATCTCAAAAGTCTTTTGGGCGACATGAGATAATGGCGAGTAGATATGGAAATAATTGCTAGGTAACCCAAATAAAGCATCTTTTCCCCCTCCTTTTCCTTTAACATAGGTCAGAACAAATACACATAACACTCCACCATGATTAGCCTTGGTCTTGTCCAGTATGTACTGTTGTTGTTTTCACTAAAGCAAAGAAAAGCCAAGAGGATTAGTTATCTCAGCTGTAAATATCCGCATTACAGAAACACAGCTGGAAAGCCATGGTTTCCTCCCCCTCCACACTCTTTCCCATGGTTAAAATCAGCACGGCTCTACTGAGGTCTAAAAGACAAAGATGTACTGTCACTGACTCCTGCCATGCTAACACTCAAGTAGACCACCTTTGGTGATCTAGAGTCATTTTGGATCTTTACTATTGATAACAATCTTTTATGCTCACGTGACTGGATTCAAATCATTGTTACCATGAGAGACATGAATCTGCACACCATGATTTTAGCAAGAATATTAAGAAAATCTGACATAAAGACTAAACCAGCGCATTATACCATAGGCCATGGGACATTAAAGTATCAGAAAGGACAATCAGAAAATAACTCTTTTTAAGCTCACAGCAGGAGTATATGTTGCTGTTGCTAATGGTTATATACATTTCACAGTTGAAAGATGGAAGCTGATCTAAAATTTTCGATTTTGTCGCCATGTATCATTCTATTTTAAAAATAGATCAATGAAAGATGCTCTTCTTTTGAAGACATTTCCAAGCCTCTTTATACGCAAATTTCTTTCGTGGATTCTATTTATCCTCTGGCCAATTCTTTTTAAGTCCAAAAGTAAGGATTGTCCCAATTTCCAAGGTTCGTTTGAAAGAAAGAACAAGCTGTAGTAGTTTAGCCACTTCACTCCATTTTTCTATGAAATCTAAAAAGGCTGTGGACCAACTAATGGTTTGATTGTAGAAAACATCTCACTTAGATGTTACACAAAGCAATGAGCAGTTGAAGGTGTGTCGGGAAAAAATACTTATGAATCATTCTGAAGGTATCTATCCTTCATATTTTTAATTAAGAATTTTATTAAGATAATTATAAATTCACATACTGTTGTGAGAAATAGTACAGAACTATCTTTCCTCTACACTTTGCCCAATTTTCCCCAGTGGTAACATTTTGCAAAATTATAGCATAGTGTTACAAGGAGGATATTGACATTGATGCAATCAACCTATCTTATTCCATAGATTTTTCCCAGTTTTACTTATACTCTTTTGTGTATCATTTATGCGCTAAAGTTTTCAATATTCTAGCATAGGAACCATTTTTATTAACTTTTTTCTGAGTATGTGATGGGTAAGTGCCATTTGGTGCCTGAATCTAAAGCTAGCTATCTTCCTGGTTCTATAAAATTAGCTAGTTAATACGTTTGATAACATTTAATTTCAAGAACTGATTTGCCACATGTCAGTGATGGTAGCAAACTCCAAGACCAAGACAGATGTTAAACAAGAAAACATAAAAGCTTACAAGCAATATGGCTTACTTTTCCCCCAAGAAACCGGGTGCTTTGAAGAACACTAAAAATAATATGAAATCGATCTTTTAAGTTCACTCCTGTGTGCAGCAATGGGTTGATTTTTCATTATTTTTATTGAGTGCCCTCTGGGTACACAGTTCTACATGAGTCAAAGGAAATACAGCTTTATGGATAGAGACACATCTGGAGGACCCAAAGTCCTGAATTCTTGGTTGAATCCTATTACAGAACTCCTGAATAGAATCACCAAATAGCAATTTTAATTTTCTCTTTACCTTTCTCCACCTGTGAGTTAAAAATCACAGGGTATGATAAAGAAGAAAGTTTGGGTACAGTAAAATTGAAAAGAATCATTCAATTTAATTTTCTCCTTTGCTTTTAGAAGAACTTTCTGTCCTGTTAGAACAGTAGTATAACATAACACTTAAGTATTTACTATTTGCCATGTTTTGTGCTCAGCCCTATATATACACTCTCTGGTTTAATTGTTACCGCATCCCAAAGTTACCTAAGAGTCGGACATGATTTTCTCCCTTTGACAGTTGACAGAACAGGGGCTTAAGGCATTGGCCTCAGGCCAGTAACTGGTAATTGGCAAAGCTAGATCTTGAAGTACAGTTTTTGTTTTTGTTTTTGTTTTTTTACCATGATATCCATGCCATGCTCTTGCCCATTACATCATAATGTTTCTCTTTCTAGAGTCCATGCGTTCCATCCTACATTTGAGTCCAAAGGAAATATGACTTCTAGGATCTATGATCCCGTTCTGGAGCCAGTCATTGACATTTCCCTGTATCACAAAAGTATTACAAAGGCACCTGAGAGAGCTAACAATATGAGAAATGTCCCTCACCATTCTCCCATTTCTACCCGGAAAAGGAGGAGAAGACTTTTAAAAAAATGAAAATGAAATTTCTGAGTAACTTTGATAACCTACCAATTTGAAGCAAAGTAAGAGTTACAGGGCCTGCTAAAAGAAAAAAAAAAAAAAAAAAAAGCCCCAAACCAAAAACTCTAGTAGGTAGTAAGTCATTTGCACACCATTTGACAACCAGCGGCAAGAATGAAAGTAGAGCCTTTTGCCAGGAACAGACCAGAGCAGAAGGGAACAGTAGGCACATGCATATCTTATGCTTTAATCCAGAAGCACTGAATTTTTTAGTCCTCAGAGGCCTTTTAAAAGCTTGAACAAGAATCTGGACCTGGTAGTCTTCAGAGGACACTGTGCAGAGAACAAAACCCTGATGGCATCAAATCAAGGGATCCCACCTCCCCAAAGAGGTGTAATATATCCCAGGAAGGACACCCACAGTACCAAATGTATCTCTCTGGGCACATACTTAAATATCTTCATTCTTAAGGCATCAGCATTACTGCCTAAAGAGTCTTCGTTATCAAAGAAGGTAAATACACACTTCTGTCAGACTCAAGAACTGGTTGCCTGCAGCCGACGATACTGAGAGTAAGGAGTCCACGCAGCACAGGGTGTTTGATGAGTAACTCAGCAGCAAACTGAACCTCATGGCCAGAGCCTGCTGGTGTGCATGCCCTGTCGTACAGAGAGACAGATGGAGGTGATGGGCTGGGGATGGCTTCCAGTGCAGATGGGGTGCGGGAAAGGTGGCTTGTTAATAACACTGCTGCTCCAAGCAACTTCTTGTCAGCAGTCAAAGTTTCAGGATCATGGACTTGCGGCTTCTTGAAAATTGCTGCAGGACTGACATAATTCCTAGTGTAATTCCTGGTGTAGTTCCAATAAAAAAAATAAGAAAAGTCTTATAACACTCCAAAGAGCTGTGGCAAGGCCGGTGGTGTGAAGTGACTGACGTCTGATGAAATTTTACATCTTCTAGCCTTGCAGTATCCCTCCTGCTCAAGAATGAGATTTTTAGAGTTGATATTCACGTTAACCATGTTTTTTTTTTCTTTACTTTTCTGTAAAAGCAAACAATTGACCACAAAGCATTCTCTTCTTGGAGATCTTTTTTTAAAAAAGAGTTCCGGGGCGCCTGGGTGGCTCAGATGGTTAAGTGTCTGCCTTCAGCTCAGGTCACGATCCCAGGGTCCTGGGATCAAGTCCCGCATCGGGCTCCCTGCTAGGCGGGAAGCCTGCTTCTCCCTCTGCCGCTGCCTCTCTCTATCTCTCTCTCTCACTCTCATGAATAAATAAATAAAACAAACAAACAAAAAAATTAAAAAAAAAAAAAGAGTTCCAGTGCATGCCACAAAGAAATTTTTGGTGTGAGAACCAGGCATGTGGCTTATTATGGGCAGAGGAGTTGGTTTTCAGACAAGATATTGGGCCAGAGTACTGAAATGTCTGCACAGGGGTAGGTGATCTTTATTAAAAATATGATTAATGCAAAACCAAATAGGAAGATTAATTTGAGCATTGTTGGAATTTGACAACGTAATTACACACTAGCTTTTTTCCCTCATACTGTCACAGATTATACTCTTACAAAATGATGATATTCTTTTCAAAAAATGAAAATCATAATAAACATTCTGAGTGTCTTGCTAGAACAAGCAATAATGAATAAATGGCTTACTAAGACATTTCTTTCCGTGAAAGTTCAGAATTGACAATGAATGTGACAATAATTTGCAAGTGTTTTAGTGATCCTACAAAATGGATAAAGCTTAGAGTTTCTAGAATCATTCTAAATGGAGCTGCCTCTTGTCAAAAATTAGATGCCAGTATTCATGTATTGATAAATTGTTAAATGTATTCCATAGTTTCCCTTTTTCTGCCCCCTGCTTCCCTCTTACTACTATCATGAACTCTTACAAATGGATAGTGTCCGCAGAACTGTAGATAGACCTCCATTTATATCCCCCGAGAAATAGGAAAACTTTAGTTTTTCAATGCTTGAGACTTCGTGAAAACAACAATAAACCCTTGTATTTTTGGTGGAGGGTTCACATAGGTCAGCCACACACTGGCTTATAAATGTATTGCTCTAACCAAATGAAATTTATGTCCATTACCATCATGTTGTTAAAAAGAACGTGGTTGGGTAGAGGCTGTAGAGGGTATATATCCTATCAGTCCAAAAATCACCAAGGAAAATGCTGTCAATTTAGTTAGGTAATTGAAAATGGCCTAAACTGTGAGATGAAATTAAAAGCCACAATTCACACACTGTATTTTCACTTACCTGATGACCACCTTAGCCCAGAAAAATGTTAGCTTCAGTAGACCCAGTAGAATACGGCTGGTGCTAAAGCTGGCAAAAACTGGCATCTGCTTGATTTGGTTGCTGTAAGCATATCTCATTTCCTACCTGCTTAGTACTATATTAAAATCAATAAACACTGATTCTAGATGGGTTCTAGATTCTGAGTTCCAGTCCCTCTTCTATTGCGTGATCCACGTATGACCCTGAGTGTATTTTTAAGCTCTAGAAGTTTCAGTAATCTCATGTTGAAATAGTCTTAGGATCATTGGAAGGGTAAAGTGAGATAATGGATATTATATATCTTCGATATCTGTAAAGTGCAATGTATATACAGGTTGCTTATTAATATCAAGATTTAGGGTTAAGGCATTTGCCTTAGAAGAGGCTATTATGTGCATAAATATACACGATAATTGTAACACTTTATTCTGTTAATATCAATGGGGGGGGGGCTCATTAGAATCTGTAGGAATGGTTAAATTCCTAAGATCCCAGATTGCCTAAGGTCGGGTTACATGGTCTGACCAATACCAGAGTCTTAAAGTGACAATAGGACTACATATTTTTACATTTTTTTTAAAGATTTTATTTATTTATTTGAGAGAGAGAGTGAGAGAGAGAGAGAGAGAGAGCACAAGAGGGGGGAGCGGGAGAGGGAGAAGTAGACTCCCTGCTGAGCAGGTAGCCCGATGCGGGACTCGATCCCGGGACTCCAGGATCATGACTTGAGCCGAAGGCAGTCGCTTAACCAACTGAGCCACCCACGCACCCCATATTTTTAAATTTTTAAATTATTTTTTTCCTGTTTTAAGTATAGGACGTCAGAGAGAAACATGGCTTCCATCCCTGGCTCTTTAAAAATTAGTACACAAAACCATCTACTATGAACTAGTTAGGCTCACTAGAGGGGGAAAAAAAAATCTACAGACTTGTAGTCACACTCCATGCTAGATATTTGTTGAGAGTGACCACAGCTGACTAATCTGTGGGGTCTATACGGTGTGTTTTGGAATCACAGGACTAGCAATCAAAAGTTAAAAAAAAAAACCAACCACTTAAGTAAACATAACCTACTAGGGCATTTTATCAAGCTGTAAGACAAATAGACTTCTTTTTTAAAAGAAAAAACGTTGACATATTTTTCTCTTTCACTTGATCTTTGATTGCCTTTCAGGTTGGGGGGGAAGGGTTGAAGTTGGAAGTGAGAGCAAAGTGATGAAGGGAAGCAGCCGGAGCCTGTCTCTCAAATATTCCTGCTCATCTGCTCCCTGTTGCCAACCCTGCCATTCAGCAGACTCCTCGGGGCAGAGCAAGTATTCTGTAGAGCCCAAAAGGGAGAAGCAGCGAGGAGAGAAGAAAAGAGAGAGAAGGAAGAAACCGAAGGCACGGTTGGGAAAAGAGGGAGCAGCAGAACCTTGTTTGTAACAGAATTTTCCACATGCTCTAAAAAAATCCCTGACTTCATCATGTGTCAGTGTAATGCCGATTTCTTTTTCTGTATGCATGTATTTACCCGTCTATCTAGTTAGCCATCTATCTATTTTCCAACCGACTACGTATTTATAAATTATAAGTAAGTGAATTCTCATTAAGAACATTTGGGCATATTATTTTTATTCGCATTAAGTATTTTATCCCAAACTAGTTAGGTATATATACACCAAGAGGCACACACGCTGACATACGCTCTCGATGGTAAATGAAATCAGATAAATCTACTTATAAATAGTTCTCGATCTGCTGATCTCTGCAGTGCAGGGCTGTCACTTCACACAGTAAACCCAAATGATCTATTTCGCTTCTGGATGACTAAAATAATGTGTTGCTAGAAAGTAGCTTGTTAGGTCTTTGCCCTTCGGACACTGGAGAACAGGAGATGAACAAGTAGGTGAATGAGAATCACGCTCTTGTTTGGGCACAGGATGCTCATTCCCAGTTAATCCGCAAGCCTCTTTTCTGGGATAAATCATCGGACAGGAGTCTTCACTCTGGAAGAAGAGCCAGCAGGTAATGCACACACAGTCAGTAAGCTGCCAGCTTGTTGACAGCCAGTGTGGTGGATTTTATACTCTATGGGGATGTCGGCTTCCAGGGAGTTCAAACAGAAGCCCTAGTGAAGGCAGACTCCAAGATAGTAATTTTGCCTGTCAGGAATGCTATGCCAGACGGATTTAGCAGTGGCCCGACATGTCCAGACTTTAAAGAAGATTTTGAAAGGACAAGAAAATCACTCCGCATTCCTTTTCCAGCCATTCCCAGCCATTCCCACCCCTCAGAAGCCACAGCCTTAAAACCAAGGTCTTAGCAGGAGAACAAAGGGTCACAAGAAGAGAAATTTCCATGTGATAGGGGCAGCCTTTATACCTGGATCTTTACTCACTTCAAGTTAGCGGTCTTCATTTTGATCCAGAATCCCTCTTCTCTGAATGCTTCATATGGCAAGCAAAACCATGCTCACCAAAGCTTATGACACACTCCAGTGTGGATTTTTCTTTTTTTTAATAAGGCATAGATTTCTAGAAACTGCTTTTCTCCAAGGGTTAGCAATGGACAAGTCTTCTGAATGAGAAGAAAATTGAGATTTGCCCTGTACAAAAACCTATTTTCACCCCACAAATATACAAAATATTCTTACTTTCTCTCAGTGCCTTGATTTTATTAGACAGACAGACACACGGGAGGTATTTAAAGTGTTCAATTGGGGCACCTGGGTGGCTCAGTTGTTGGGCATCTGCCTTCGGCTCAGGTCATGGTCCCGGGGTCCTGGGATCGAGCCCTGCATCGGGCTCCCTGCTCGGGGGGAAGCCTGCTTCTCCCTCTCCCTCTCCCCCTGCTTGTGTTCCCTCTCTTGCTGTATCTCCCTCTGTCAAATAAATAAATAAAATCTTTAGAAAAAAATAAATAAATAAAGTGTTTAATTATAAAAGCAGTTATTAATCAAAATGTGGTAAAGAACCTCACTTCCCTAGAGTTATTATAGACTTGAAATTTTTATTTCACAATGATTAGTAAATAATACTTCTATAAACAGGATTAAATTGGATTTTCTTCCTCATAATAAGAAATTGTCATGTGGACAGAGACTTAGTGATCATCCTAGGCTTCTTAGGTAGAGTATCTGCCTTAATCAAATCTACCAAGTTCTGTGAACATGATCCATCTACGTGAACATGGAGATCATTTTCTAGTATAGAGACTGCAATATAATACCTGCAGCTCTCATAAGGCATTGCCAATATGCCTATAAAGATCTCTTTTTTTTTCTGTTTCAGTTAGATAGAAAAATAAATATATAGAAGATAGGTGATAGATGGATAGATAATGATATACATATAGATACAACTAGATATAGTGATGAATATTCCTCACATTTTACCTCCATGTGACATCAGTGTATAAAGATCCTAGACTTTACTCTGGAAGCAGCAAGACTGTTCTTAACTCAGCCCTGAACACCACCAGTATCTCATCCTCACCTTTGAACTATCCACCTCAGCAATATCATATATTTCATTCTAATTTGGCCTTGTTTAGAATCTGGACCCCCTAGAGGATAACAAGCCTTTTTATTAGGGGGCTGGAGGGAGCTATGGCAAAAATACCATGTTGCTCCAGGAATTTCTTCTAGTGGCCCAATTTCTAGGCAGAGGTACTCTAATCTGGATCCTATCTGAACAACCAACTCCTAAAATGTTCTATATGCTGAGCACTATCTTTGCATTTACTCGGTATCAATATTTTATTCATGTATGTATTTTTAATGATTGTTCCATTGTTCTTTGGTTATGGAGTCAGTCTTACCTTGTAAACTCTGACAGGTGAGAGAATTATGTTGGTGTAACCCTATCTTCACACAGCCCACCTTTCAGTTTTATATTTAAGGAATGAGCACTTAATAAACACTGTTATTTATGAGTTTAATAAAATACCTTACTATGATTTTGGAGCACATCATATTCTTCTATTTTAGATAAGTGCCAATACTGTTAACTCTATTTTTAATTGATTATTTTTTCCTGTTTTGAATAGCAACCTAAATGCTTCCATAAATAAAATGCTTAGCAAAATGCCTGCTAATAGCAAAGCCCCAATATATGTTGGTTAGCCTTTTGAGACAGAATCCAGAGTGGTAAGTTCATGGGCTTCAGGTTGTCTTTCCTACATTAAAAAACTCACTATATAATTCTTTGCCGTTTGAGCTGAGCTTAGACAAGTCACTTAATCCGTCTACAGTTAATATTACATTCTTCCTAGCCTTTTCCATGAACTAATTCATGTGAAGCACTTAGTACAGCTCTTGTCATGTGACACAAACTTGAAAAAAATATTATCTTTATTGAAAAAAAAAATACTATCTTTCCAAGAGCTTTAGTCAGGTCATCAGACATTGACTCTCCCTTTGGAGACATCTGGAAACTTTTCTCTTCTGTTACAACCGAGGTTCTTTGGTCTCCTCCTTTCTTAGTGTTCTGCATACACTTTTCTTTCTCCCCCGGATCCTTAAATGCCATCATGCTCCAAGTTTCTGACCTCGGAACATTTTTCCTTTTGCAATACATTCTAGACTTGAGACCATTGACTCTCAAAGGTTGTATTTCTATCGTGTCACTTCTGTACCTGACCTTGCTTCATGAATCTCCGAGTCAAAAAGAAGCCACAAGACCAGTGTGCCTTTGTCTTCCTACCACCAGATCTCCCAGCCCAGCTGCATCAGCCGGGTCCTCACCATGCCACCTCTTTACAATATAGATGAGTATCCTTCCCACAAAAACAAAGACCAGTTCCTCAACTTTTCGTTCAGATCTCATCAGTTCCAGCCCTCTCAGAGACTTTGTTCCATCTGTTTCCATGTCTTTTCCTATATAACCTCTTGCTTTCTACTAAACTCTTCCCCTGAGCATTCAAATATATTTAATAGTTCCTGTATTTAAAACCAAATACAACAATTATAAGCCTTGCCTTTTCCTCCCACGTCTTTCCAACTCCTGCTTGCATGACATTTTTCTCTTAGTGCCATTTTCTCTTCTTTACAGTCAAGCTCTCGAGAGTGTTGCCTGTCTGCATGTCTCTCCCACTTCCTCATCTCCTGTTTACTCTTCAGCTCAGTCTGATCTGACTGGGCCCCACTGTATCAAAACTATTTTCATTAAGGTCACCTCTGATGTTATATCTAGTGGGCATCGTCCTACACTCGTCTTCCTTGACTTACTAGGAACATAAAATACTTATCTACATGGTTAGTCTTCCATGACAGCAGACTCTCTTGATTTACCTCATACTCTTCTACATAATTCTAAGTCCATTTTGAACAGTGACACCTTGTCATCTACCCTAGCCATAAATGTTGATGTTCTTCAAGTCCTGGTTCATATATCCTTTCTCTTCTCACTCTTCCATCTTGTCATAGCAATTTGACTAATTGGCATGGCTTTAAACACCTGCTGCATGCTATATATTTGCAAATGCATATCTCCCATAACTGCCCACACCTTGTGTTCTGAGCTCCAGAAACCTGATAAGCTATACACCTATTATCTCCAATTGGAATTGTTACAGAGACCTTAAACTTTTATTTTCAAAAACTGAGCTGTAACTATTCTCATATGTCACCAGTGTGGGACAATGATATTTCCATCTACTTAGTTGAGATTGGAAACCATCTACTCAGTTGTTTCTTTAAGGATACCTAGAAGTCATCTTTCATATCTCTTTCTCACTTTCCATTTATGACTCATCATCATATCTTTCAACTCAGTCTCCTCTTCTCTTTTTCTCCACTGCCACTATCATAATTGAATCCCTATCATCTCTCACTGGTATTATTAATATAACCTCCTAATTAAACCATGTCCTTTTTTAACCCTGACTATTCATCTTACTTCCCAGAAGCCACAATAAAATGTAGATCTTACCATGCCTCTTGTCTGCTGCAAATTCATCTATAATTTGCCACTGACTTAAAATAAATTCTAAAATCCTTAACATGTTTAAAATGCCTTCTATGATCTGGTTTCTGATTCTTTTTACAAATTTCTCTCAGAATTTGTCCCTTTCTGATTCTCTGAACTTCAGCCATTCTCATCTTTGTTGAGTTCCATGAGTACTCACAGCTCTCTCTAACCTCAGCACTTCACACATGCTGTTCCCTCGGCCTGAACATTCAGCATCCTTAACTCAGGCAAATCCTTCTTATTCTTCTGGTTTCTGCTCAAATTAAACATCTTCAGAAAAGGCTTTTCAATTTCCTACAATTAAAGTTAGATCCCTATTATAAAGCCCAGTTCTACAATTCACTTTTCTTCATGGAACCAATAACCGCTTAAATCACCTATCAATTTGTCTGACAATGTCTGTACTCCATGGTGAGCTCCGTGAAGGTAGAGACCATGTTTACCACTATATCTCTAATACAGAATTGAGCAGATGATGGGTACTCAATACATGTCAGCTGAGTGACTGCCAACTTCTATAACATTTGTCCAGCCTCAATCTTTCTCGTGGGCATCAGACTTCTGTTTCCAAATGCCTACTTGATGCATCCACAGAAATGAACCACAGGCACTTTACACTGAGCATATTAGCAACCACACATTTTATCACCCCCTCCCAACCTGCACTCCCATACCCCATGCAGCTCTTATCTTTGTTGCTGGCACTTGACCCCCTTCCTCCATTTTAAGACCTGTGGTTGTTTTCATCTCCTCTCTTTCTTTCACTCCTGATGTCCAATTGATTGCCCAAATTAATTACTTCTTCCTCTATGGTTTTTCTTAAATTTATCCTTCTATTTTTATTTTCACCATTAACTTCTTGTTCAGGCCTTAATCATCATTCTCCTGGGCCCACTGAATGGTCTTCCTACCTCCAACATTTCTCTTACTCACTGCATCCCCTATATTGGATATTGAGAGAGAGCATAGCAGTTAGAAGCATGGATTCAGACAAAAACCTGGACAAAAACCTGGCTTTGTTCCTTCTTAGCTATATGATCATTATCAAATTGCTGCAGCTTCTTGTGCCTCGTTGCAAAAGGAGGATGATAGTGATAACTACATATGGAACTATGATGAGGGTTAAGTGAGTTAATATGCATTACACATATAGAACAGTGCTTGGCACATGCTAAGTCCTCAATAAATGCTAGCTACTATTTTTATATTGTTAACATTAATCTTCTAAAAATCCAGACTAAATCACATCACTTCCCATCGATGACTTCCCATTGCCAAAAAAAAAAAAAAAAAAATTACTCAGACTACTATTTAAAATGTTCAACAATCTATCTGGACTCAACCTACTTTTATCACTACCCAGTTCAATCTTCCTCAACTCCTAAACCCCAAACCTAGCAGATTAATTTCGTTTTCCCAATTACAGCATGCACTTTCATGCTACCATGCCTTTGATTATGCTGTCCTTTCAACTTGGAATGCCTATGCCACATCTCAAATGCTTGTGAATTCAAAGCCAAGATTATTTTCATGAGTCCATCCTTGAGTCTCTGAGTCAGAGTTAATTACTCTTTCATGTGTCTCCCAGCACTCGTGCGTCTATTTAGCACTTTAGCTTTCCATGCATTATAGTAATTGCATACATTTCTGCTTCCTTGCCCTATTCACTTACCCACCACCCCCAAAGATGCAATTAGCTTGAAAGATCCATGACCATAGCATCCAAGTCTTAACTACTTTGTACTTCACACAATAGCTAGCACTGGTTGTCAGGCAAACTGACCCGCCAATAGCAGACACTTAGCAGTTATTTGTTCCCTCTCACTGGAAAAGAATGGAGCAGTTTAAGGTTTTGACAAAAATAAGACACTTTTCCTTTTCAGAAACTCTACCTAGATGGCATGGTAAAATAGCACTTATTATTGATATTATTCATACCTTGTATAAGTGGCAAAAAAAACCCCATTATTTTAAACACTAGGTTTGTATAAACTATTATTTTCTATTTAAGAAAATTATCTTACTTTATGAATATTTCAGAACTATTTCCCTATAATAAAAACCAGGAATGTGCGGTGCCTGGGTGGCTCAGTTGGTTAAGAGTCCGACTCTTGGTGGGTGCCTGGGTGGCTCAGTTGGTTGAGCGACTGCCTTCGGCTCAGGTCATGGTCCCGGGGTCCTGGGATCGAGTCCCGCATCGGGCTCCCTGCTCTGCGGGGAGCCTGCTTCTCCCTCTCCCACTCCCCCTGCTTGTGTTCCCTCTCTCGCTGTGTCTCTTAAAAAAAAAAAAAAGAGTCCGACTCTTGGTTTCGGCTCAGGTCATGATCTCAGGTTGTGGAATCCAGCCGTGAGTGGGGCTCTGCATTCAACGGGGAGTCTGCTGGGGATTCTCTCCCTCTCTCCCTGCCCCTCCTCCCACCCCCATGTGTGCTCTCTAAATAAATAAGTAAATAAATAAAATCTTAAAAAAAAAAACCTAGGAATGTAATAGCAATCATTTAAGTATTTTATATATTAAAGGTTGACAAATAAGGCAATCTGAAGGCACTTTTTTCCAAAAATAAATGACTACTTTGTTTACTTCCTTACATAATCATTCTGCTTGCCAAATTTTAGAGCAGTAAGGGATTTGAATTTCTCTTTTTACAGTCAAATTATTAACCTGAGGAAATGCAACACATTCAGGATTCCAGTAATGGAATCCTAAACAAAAACTTAAAATTGCCTAGAGATGTAGTGTCACTTAACTAAAAGTTTTTATTTCCCTTCCAAACTGCAATCTGGCCTCTTTATGGAACACAATTCTTTGTCTTTTTGGCAGCCTCTTTGGCCAAACTTAGATCTAAGCATCCAGTGTTCCTTTAACAGTTCCACAAGGCCAGGACAGAAAATTGTGCTGACCAGTACACCTATTCCAAGACCTAGGATGCTTGATTTTTAGGCCCGATATCAGTCTAGTCAGGGTATCTCATGGCTGGGATCTCATCTCATTATTTTTTCAATTCATATTGGATTCACTGTTAAGCTATTTTCAGTCATGCACATTGACCTATATTCTCCCACAGTGTAAGCTACTCCCCAGGAGTATGCTAGGTACTTGAGGAAACTGCATTAACGCTTTCACGTATGGTATGATAACTGGTTTTCTGGTGGCTGAAAAGAGCTACCTCCCAGGATATTAAATGATACCTTCATACGCTGAAAAGGATTGACACAACTCCTCTAGGTAGCTGCTGTGCAAACCAGGGCAAACCCAGAAACTAGGAGAACCTGACTCACTAAATAGAAGGAAGGTTTAGCTAATAGATTTTTAAAAATCTTCTAATGGAAATTATAGTGTACAATTATCAGTTATATCTTTATTACCTAAAACCAAGGTCAGAGCGACATCCAAGCCCTGTTTTGAGGATCATAAATGATAACTTCCCTTTGAAGCCTCCTTCTCTCAGTCTCTTTCCCTCATCGAACTCCAGGGGCTTCTGAGATCCCTCGGAGGTGGTGTTCTAACTTTCTCCCAGTTGAGCCATAAAAGATATATGTCTTCATCTTTTTGACCACATCGTTAGTAGTAGAGTAGCTGAACTGAGACTAGCTTCAGCTAGAGTAGCCAATTGTTGGCTTTTATAATGAAAACATCCAGAGGTAGATCTTTGAAGAGTGGATCCACAAAATCAAATGATACCACTCAGTTCATTCAATCCCCTGGGTTTCCCTCTTTCTCCCATCTCCCCACCTCTCTGGGTTCCTTCTTCTGCATTTGGCTTCATTCTCTGGTGGATTCTTTCTCCATCATAGTGGCCCTTGGACAGCCTGGCATACCAGCTTGGCAAATCAGCAGAAAAATAATGTCTCAGTAAAAGTCCCAGCAATAAATCTCAGTGGAGGGGCGCCTGGGTGGCTCAGTCGGTTAAGCGTCTGCCTTCGGCTCAGGTCATGATCCCAGGGTCCTGGGATCGAGCCCCGCATCGGGCTCCCTGCTCAGTGGGAAGCCTGCTTCTCCCTCTCCCACTCCCCCTGCTTGTGTTCCCTCTCTCGCTGTGTCTCTCTCTGTCAAATAAATAAAATCTTTAAAAAAAAATTTAAAAAAAAAAAAAATAAAAAAAAAAAAAATAAATCTCAGTGGATTGGCTTGGGTCTTTTTACCTTCAATGCATTCAAGTGCACCCATTGAGCACCTCTTCCACACTGGGTAGATTGAAAAAGAGTAAAATGGTTAGAAACATGCAGTCGGGAGCCCCTGTGCCCGGTAATAAGCTGGCTCCACCCCTTCCTGATTGTGTGACCACTGACCATCCCGGAATGAATCACTGTGGCCAGAAGGTCGCGTCACCTGGCCCATATTCTGTCCCCAACCCTGAGCAGGCACAGGGGGAAGTCCCAGTTGTTTTGAGATCAGTGAAGGAAAAAAATCAAGAAGCTGCTAGAAGAAAATTAAGCAGGCGTAAACTACAGCTGTCTATTAAACTCGTATGTGAAAAATAACTACTGTGTATCTTACAGGGTAAATACAAGACGAAGGCTAACATCGCAGGTACCCACATCATAACTTTCTTACACTGCACTGTTGTTGTTTATAAGTGTGTCTCCCTAAGTAAACCCTGAGCCTCTCAAGGTCAGGGCTATTCCTAGCAAGGCAAGGACTATCTCATGTGTGAATTCAGAAATGTTGACTAGATAAGGCGGAAAACTGCAACTTGAAGCAAAATACTTTCAACAATACACTTGCAAATACATTGACACATTTCATTTTCTTCCCAAGAAAATACATGGCTATAGTTACTTGGAAGGAGACTAAACAATTCAGTAGGGTTTAATGACCTCCCTATTGTTTAAAAAAAGAACTGATTGATACCACTATCTTGGAGGTTTACTGCCCATTATAGCACTTGAAAAAATACTGTTCAGGGGACGCTGGAGATGAATTACAACTTGAATTAAGCAAAGGTTGTTGATAGTTCAAATTTATTACCATCAAAAAAGTAAAAAGCTGTTTACTTGCTTCTTTGAAATATGCCAGTGGGTTTAACTCCGTCCCTAAGCTAAAATTTGTTCCCTCTTCATTAGGATCTCTTCTAGGCGGGAACGGAAGTGTACACAGAGATCCACAGCTAGACCCGCACTCTCAGGTTTTGTGGCATCCAATTTTTATGACTCCAAAATAAATTCACCATCTAGGATTATCAATTTATCTTACAGCTTAACTTCTTTTTAAAAATGACCAAACAGAAGCTTCAATAAATATCTGGCTTGGAAACGGGCAGGACAGGAGCAACATGCTCTCTTACGGTGGTGTAGAAACCCTTCCAAGCTTTGAAGAGGTTATTTGCTAAATGTCTAAAAGAGTTAATGATCTTCCAAAAGGGAATAAAGATCAAACCTAGTGTCCTCCGAGCAGCACTAAAGCCCCGGTGCACTAAATCTTCTACTCCTCTCTAAGTGATTTCAGTGTCTTTCTTTCCCTATTGAAAGCAAAATCCTACCCCTTTATAAGGGACAAAGGATGAAACTACTTTTAGATGGCATTAAAACCAGATGCTGCCCAGGAAATTCAGCGTGGGCAGGCAGTAAATTACACTTTTAATCTGCGTGTTGTTTCTGGGTGTTGCCACAAACATATTACAGTATGTGGTACCACTTAGGGGCTGGGGAACCTATCCGTGCACCGTTTGGAAAACATGTGTTGTGTTAATGATGGACTTCGGTGTGAACGCAATCCCCACCCCCCTCACCCCCATCAGATCCGAACACATCATTTTGTAAGTATGAATAATAAGAACTTCAGTGCAAATTAATTTAGATTCCACCCCACCCTCCCTTCTGCGAGGCAAAAATTAAAGTTTTTTTTTTTTTTTTTTTTTAAGGCTAACCCCCACTGCCCATTAAGGTTGTGTATATAAATAAGCCAGGTTATCTTTTTCCTTGGGAGAAAGGCTGTTTTATCTAACAGTCGCTTTCCTAGGAGTTCAATACTCCACCACTCTAAATTAGGACACTTTATCTTAAGGCTTCATAATCTTACGAGACTATAATTGGAAAGTTTATAAAAAAAAAATCCTGCTTTGTAAGCTTGGCAGCTGAGATAGAAGGAGGGAATGAGAAGGGCTTCAGCAGAATTACACCATCACTGCTAGCCTGACTCCGCTTGACAGAGCCGTTTAATATTTTGACAAGACAAAATATAAAGCAGCATTTTATTCTGTAGAGACTTCACTAGACACAAGCATGGAAGTGCTTGTGATCAATAAAGTTTGTGGTGGAGAGTGATTTATTTACAGCAGGGTATTATGTAGAGAAAGAGCCGTGATATTTCCACAGGCTTTGACGGCATAATGGGCCCCTCTCAATCCTTACATGGAAGGGTTAGATTGTCATGGTTGCTCAGGCAGTATTCGAAACGTTATCTGATCAGCCTTAAAGACTTCAGAATGAGACAGATGATTAGTTACCCTAAACGATCCTCATCATGCAGAAATTGATGATTTAATATAGTCAATGACAGACGATTCCATTTGTACTAGATAAAGTGTCTGCGGTTTGTATCAATCATAATAGAGTTATTATTGAGCATAAAAGAAAAGCATGTTTAATATCATTAATTCCAGATATGTCGCTTTCCACATCTGGCATTCATCCATAGACCAGAACCACTCCAGGCTATCATTTCTGCCTCTGTGCTGGCGACTCCAGTGTTTTTTGTAATTTCAAAATGTTTTGCAGCACCTCCAGCTAGGCGCAATAACAGTTTACAGATTACCTATGTCACCACATTTTGACAAACTTCTCAATCTGATGTGACCTTCATCTTTAGCCATCTGCTTGCCTTTGTTTCTGCTCTTTTTTGATAAACCTCCATGGCTTAAAGCTGTAGTAGTTGTTCCATAGACTGTACTTCTAGGTCAACATTTCACCTGTGTAAATCCAGAAACACAGACTGCAGCATAAAGATGGTGACCTGGGTTCAGGTCCCTGGGTGCCTGACCCTCCCTCACCCCCTTAGTTATATTTTTCATCATTCACGTCAAATTCATTTTGATTGTACGGAGGGGAGAGCACACAACCAGAAAAACGAAGCACGAGTGGGAGTTGGGGTGAGGGAAGAAGGAGAGAAGAATAAGCAGAAAAGCTGAGAAGTTGGAAAAAGTAGGAAAAAAGTAATTTCTGCATTTGCCTTCTCTGCAAACAATCCAACAATGGGAAAGGTGAATGCCTAATGAGGGAAGAGACACAAACTTTCCGTGGAACAACATTATAGTTACCTAAAGTAAATGCTGTGTCTTTTTTGGTTGTTTTATTTTATTTATTTTTATTATTATTTTTTTAGAGGTGGGAGGGGCAGAGGGAGAGAGGGAATCTTTTTTTTTTTTAAAGATTTTATTTGTTTATTTTGACAGAGAGAGACACAGCGAGAGAGGGAACACAAGCAGGGGGAGTGGGAGAGGGAGAAGCAGGCTTCCCGCGGAGCAGGGAGCCCGATGCAGGGCTCGATCCCGGCACCCTGGGATCATGACCTGCGCCGAAGGCAGACGCTTAACGACTGAGCCACCCAGGCACCCCAGAGAGAGGGAATCTTAAGCAGGCTCCACACCCAGCGTGGAGCGCTACACAGGGCTGGATCTCACGACCCTGAGATCATGACCTGGGCTGAAATCAAGTCAGACACTTAACCAACTGAGTATTTTAAATACTCTAACTTCCAAGTCACGTACTAAAACAACAACCAAAAAAGTCCTACCTTTTCTCCAAATATGGCACATCCATTTCTAGGGAGGAAAAATCTCTCTCAGTAAAAACAAAAAAAGTCTCTCAGATTTAAATTATTTCTACTTACAAATGTTTATATGATACTCTAGGTTATAAACAACAACAAAACACTAGGGCTTTCTTTTTTCTTTTCGTAATAAGAATTTTTTTGGAGATAATTTTTCGTCTGTTTAACAAGTATTTATTGAGAACCTACTATGCGCCAGACTCTGTCAGGCACTGGGAATACATCAGTGAACAAAAGAGACAAAAATCTCTGTCCTCATAAAGCTCACATTATAATGTTGATTACTTATAAGATTGTGAGAAGTTACATGGTTTTAAGTAGAACATTCTTTAAAAGTTAAGGACAGGGGCGCCTGGGTGGCTCAGTTGGTTAAGCGACTGCCTTCGGCTCAGGTCATGATCTTGGAGTCCTGGGATCGAGTCCCGCATCGGGCTCCCTGCTCGGCAGGGAGTCTGCTTCTCCCTCTGACCCTCCCCCCTCTCATGTGCTCTCTCTCTCTCATTCTCTCTGTCTCAAATAAATAAATAAATAAAATCTTTAAAATAAATAAATAAATAAAAGTTAAGGACAGGATCAAAATAACCTCAGGACAGATAAATAAAGAGCAAGCTCTCCCTCTGCTTTCCGAGGTGCCGTCAGGCATACACACAGTGGGAAGCAGAAAGTGTCATCACTCCTAGATGTGTTTAGTCCAGCTAAATGCTTATCTACACTAACATACTCATTTATCTCATTTTGTTTGGCGGGGTAGAGTAAAAAGATTAACACTGCTTCAGAGGCAAAGGGTAAGTTTTCAAGTTTAGCTCTCATTGCTTCATCAGACTGCCTTCTTATCACCGCCTCAACAGGATTGGCTTTCCAAGACAAAGTCCAACGTCTTCCCTATATGTGATCACTCCTTGTTGACTCTAGAGGGCCACTAACAAATCATGGGCGTAAACATAGAGATTTTCAATTATTTTGCTGATAACAGTTGATGA
Source organism: Neomonachus schauinslandi (assembly GCF_002201575.2). Lineage (NCBI taxonomy): Eukaryota > Metazoa > Chordata > Mammalia > Carnivora > Phocidae > Neomonachus > Neomonachus schauinslandi. The sequence goes on from NC_058405.1 coordinate 125,783,485, forward strand.
CATTTAAGGTATAAATACAAATATTCAGGGGAATAACTTCTCAAATGAGCCAAATCAGATTTGAGAACCGAAATCTCAAGAGGGGCTCACTGTAATAGTAAAGCCCTCAGATTTCTAATATTCTAGGCCTGCCACAACATTTCCAAACTATGTGACAATCTCACTAAAACTCAGGTTTCTTGTTTTCAAAGCAAGAGAAAATATCTGTCTTGCCTGTTGCACAGGGTTAAATTAGGAATGATTTTTTTAAAAGTATTTTTCCAACAAGGAACACCTGAGCTATGTTCTAGTCAAACTACTCTATTTCGTAAATGAGAAAATAAAGGCCCAAAAAACTTAAAGAGACTTACTCAAGGTCAGTCTACTTAATAGCAGAACTGGGATTAGGTCATTGATCTTAATTTCTTGTCCAGTGATCTTTCTTCTCCACGAAAATGTAGTACAAGTGCTTTGAAAACTATGACATGCATAAAGAATATGGTATTATAATGATGGAGCAAATGAGGTGTTCTTTCTACATCTGAGTTTTCCTATTTCTCAAAAAATAAAAAATAAAAAACATTCCTGCATATCTTACAATGGTTTCTACCAAGAATTAAAAGGAATTGTGCAAGAAACATTAGATTTCTGATAACAATGATTTCACTCTTTGTATAAAATTTTATATGCAGGTAAGACTAATGAATGCCCATTGACAGTCATCATAGTTATAGATCGTGCCAAGTTTGACACTTTAGTTCCTAACCTAATAATTTGTTCAACTGTCAGTATCAACATAATATTGGTTGAGCCTTATAAAATAACAAATCATCATTGTGTTTTATTTTATTCCCATGACTAAGGTTAGGTTTTTAATATCTTTTTGATGATCTAATACTCTCAAAGCAGACAGCAGACACCAGTAAACAGATACACTATTACTTGAGAAAGACTTTCTGTTCATTGATGGGTTTAGCCTTGACACTAAAATGTATATAGAGAAAATGTCAGTCAACTTTTGACATGCAAAATGTTTGTGTCAGATTCACACAGAGCAGGTTCAGAAAGCAAGTGACCATAAAGTCACCTAATGCTAAAAATCAAAAGCCTTCTGAATCAGAGTCTAAGAAGAGAACTCTTTGGTTCTGTTTCAAACTCATTATTGATTTTACTTTAAGCATTAATCTATTCGTGTGTCCTCCACATATTTTAAATGGCCATGCCTATTTGTCTGCCCCCAAATCGCTGTGCTGACAATACTTAAATGAGATTTTAACTATGTAATTGTAAATTCATCATTAGAAGGAAAAAATGGAATCTATATGGTCAAATAGAGGCTGTGGTCCTCTATTTCAGTTCACAAATCTAAAAGACTCACTACTATCCATTAATAACTTGGTCAGCTGGCATAGAAACTTAACTTAGAACTAAAATTATGCAAGAAGTCACTCTGATGTAAAGGGAGGAAAATGTAAAAGGTTTTCTAATCAGTTAGCCACTTCTGAACAATAATCACTATAAATAGCAAATAATGTTTCAAATAGAAAAATAAAGAATGTTGGTTTGGATAGCTTTTCTCATTTCTCTTTTAGAAACAGAAATGCTATTCTACAATGTTTTAAGTTTCTTATCTGTAGTTACAAGCTAGCAGGAAACTTGAAGCTTTAATCTTTAGAAATTTATCTTGGCACATATGATTTTAAAAAAATCAGGGCTAATTCTCTCATGCACTGTTGGTGCGAATGTAAATTGGAGCAGGCACTCTGGAAAACAGTATGCAGGGTCCTCAAAAAACTCAAAATAGAACTATCATCAAATCCAGTAATTCCACTTCTGGGTATTTACCCAAAGAAAAATGAAAACACTAATCTGAAAAGATATATGCACCCCTATGCTTTTTTGCAGCATTATTTACAATAGCCAATATATGGAAGCAGCCCAAGTGCCCATCAATAGATTAATGGTTAAAGAAGATGTGATACATACACACAATGGAATATTATTCAGCCATAAAAAGAATGAGATCTTGCCATCCACGACAGCATGGATAGATCTAGAAGGTATTATGCTGAGTGAAGTAAGTCTGACAAAGAAAGACAAATGCCATATGATTTCACTTATATGTGGAGTCTAAAAAACAAAACAAAACAAACAACAACAAAAACAGAAACAGACTCATAAATACAGAGAACAAACTGGTGGTTGACACAAGGGAGGGCGTAGGGGGATGACTGAAATAGGGGGAGAGGATTAAGAGGTATAAACCTCCAGTCATAAAATAAATAAATCACAAGGATGAAAAGTACAACACAAGAAATATGGTCAATAAAATTTTAATAACTTTGTAGGGTGACAGATGGTAATTTTGTAATATATATAATTGTCAAATCGCTATGTTGTATATCTAAAACTAATATATGTCAACTATCCTTCAATTAAACATTTAAAAATTAATATAAATAAATAAAAATGTGGGTTAATTCTAAAATTTATTATTTTATCAGTAAATGTTTTATTGGTTATCACTTCTTAGAATGCTCTGTATGCTTATTTCTCTCATTTCTGTATCTTCATTTATTATAGATACACCTTCCCCCTGGAATTCCTTTCCTTTTCCTCTCCTCCTATCAAAATACTGCATTTCCTTTGAGTGTCAACTTAAATCTAAATTCGACCACAAATCTTTCCCTGGATGCTTCAGGCATACTTCTCTTTCATTTTTCTGAATTCCTAGAACAATTATAGTCTGCACTTACATCATCCAAGAAAATGCATCTATTCACTAAGAACATATTTAGTGTTTGGCCGGACACCGTATTAAGCATTAAGGCTACTAAGAGGATAACACATGAGATAGTCTTCCACCTTATCTAGTAAAAGAGGGGGAACTAACCCAGAAGAACTGTTTTTAGATATTATCTCATTTAATCTGCCTGGCATCTCAGTAAGGTGAAATTACCATCTCAATATCTCAGAGAAAGGAACTGAGGCATTAGGAGACTGGGTTACTATTCCAAAGATTTCAGGGACAGAACCACTTCTTAATCATTCTAGGCTAATACACCTCATCTACACAACTACATTGATGCCCTGGATTTCTGAGAGTTGTGGAACTATTTTTTAAACTCTCTTCCATTCTTTGACTTGCTGGGAAAAAAAAAAGATATGTATTCACTAAAATATTGATTGATTGATTGCAGAGCAGGAGTTCAATTTAAACCTTAACAGAAACCTAAATAGATTTTTTTTTCCTCATATCATATAACATAGTAGGAACGATCATCTGTGTTGTAAATAATGATATTAAAATCTGTTTAATAGTGTAATTACGAGTCTCTAGGCTAAAGGAAAAATGTTATCAATAGGAAAACTGAAAAAGCAAAACATTAACCAAACCTAGCTTCTTTTTTCTATGATAAAGCTACAAAAATATACAACCATAAGATCATTTTGAAACCTGGCAAATTTAAAAATTCAGATTCACAGACGCCCCATTTTACCTGTATCCCAAGAGATTAGAATATTCTCAACCTTTCAAGTAATGTGCATTCTAAGTATAACAACAGCTTAGAGATGTATGTGCATTATCTTAAAGAAAACCAGGCAATCACCAAGGGCAAAGTTTCTCCTTCAGATCTCTATGAACAATCTAGACTCAAACTTTGTGCTTTCTCTAAATTAAAAAAGAAATCTCATTTAAGATCATCAGGAGAAGAACAAATCTAAAATATGGCTCATTAGCCTATAATGATCCTTTACGTATGTATATTCACAAACATATTAGTAAGTGGAAAGATGAGATGCCATCTGAATGTTACAATACCATTATAGGAATTCAAAGTTAAAATTCCTAAAGGAAAAGAAAAATTGTGAGAAAGGACTCTCTACATTACAGGTATAGTCGTAAAATATTTCTCTAAACCATATCACATTCATTCTCAGAAATTAAATTTTTATTCCTGCCTAGTGTCTGTATATGTTAGGATGAAATATTTGAGTTTCATAGTGAAAATAGACCTTACATCTCTAAAATATTAAAGTAAAAATTAAAAATAGAGGTATGTAAAATTGGAAGGATAAAGAGTGTATTATTAATTATCTGTATATTAGAAATGTCATTTAGAAAATATTTAATCTCAAATTGCCTTATTTATCTCTGTCACTCAGTGCCCTATGCATTTATTTCTCCTTTGTCAGGATCAACCTGCATATGAAGGCTCTAAATGGCCAGGAGCTATGGCAGGAAATTACACACATACCATCCTGGTCTGTCCTCCTAAAGTAGGTAGATACAGTGAGAAGGGGTGAGCTTCCAGGATTTAGGCTGCCGAAATTCAACTTCTGGCTCTATCACTCATTAACTATGTAACTTAGCATGGATTACTAAATTTCTCTGGACCTCAGATCCCTGATCTTAAAATAAAGCCAAATAATTCATGTCTTATGAGCTTGCCATAAGTATCAAATGAGATAATAATGCATATAAAACACTTAGTACAATGCCAAGCATATAAATAATGGTCAAGAAATATTAGCTGTTATTACTACTATTATTAGCTAGCAAGGGCTTATCAGTCAAACCAAAAGGCCATTTAAGTTTAAGCTCATCAATGTCAAGGTCATGTCATACTTAGCGTGCTGTTCCTGATTGGTGAGCATGGATTGAATGACAGGCTGAATGTATGAATGAACCAACAAATGCAAATGTATTTAAGATAGGAGATATATATGTATATACATATATATACATACATACACACACACACACATTTAAGATACATGTATATATATAGACACACATGCACAAATATATAAAATTATATATATATTCATAACACAAGACCCATGGCCAAATTACCAATCAATTAAGTAAATTTACTCAACCCATCAATTAAGTAAAAATAATAACCAAACTAGATGGATATTTGATTGAATTCACCTACTATTCGATTAAATTCTTAGGCTCAGGGAGCCTGGGTGGCTCAGTCGGTTAAGGCAATCAGTCTGCCTTCGGCTCAGGTCATGATCCCAGGGTCCTGGGATTGAGCCCCCCATGGGGCTCCCTGCTCAGCGGGGAGCCTGCTTCTTCTTCTGCCTGCCACTCCCCCCTGCTTGTGCTCTCTCTCTCTGTCAAATAAATAAATAAAATCTTTTTAAATAAATGAATAAATTCATAGGCTCATTCGTGTGATTCAATATGGTAGAGCCCCACTAATATTTAAATAAAAGGAAACATAAAGTCAATTGGGATAGGAGATTGTGACATTTAAATCATAAGCAGAGCAAGGATAAGTATATAGAAGCTGAAGAGAGAGGTTAGCAGCATGATCATACACCATGGAGGTGGGAATATTAGAGAATGTGGCCAAAGCGCATTTAGACAAAAGTGTCAAGTGGAGGAGGCAAAGAGAAATGTAAACTCACTTTCCTTCATAAGAATAACATTAGAAAGGTAAACATACTGCCTTGGAAAGATTACACCAAGCATTCCAAAACCAAGCTGAAATAAATATTGAAGTAGCCTTGTCCCTAGAAAGGATCCCTTCCACTTTAAGCCTTATTGAAATCATGTTATTCATTGGAGACACACACACAAACACATGCATGCACACACATGTGCACACACACACACACTCATTTCTTGGTTACCTAAATTAAACATTTTAAATTATTCTTAAAAGCACTAAAACCATATGTTTCCGTGTAAACAAACAACAACAAACATTGACAACAATGACAAATCTAACAACTAATCTTTAACACAACCTCCGTATCTGGAATATTATGAATTAGCAACAGACAAAAGTCTCCATTCCTAATTGCAACTCTGACACAGATCTGATTGTAGTGACTACTACTGCTCACTTATTGTATTAATTTTTCCAAGGTCAGCTATCCAATGGCCCACCATCACAGATAATTCCACTTCTATGAATTTGTTTCTTGTCACAGTCACATCAAAGGAAAAGAAAAATGAGTTAACAGTCAGCACTTAGGGGTTGTTGAAGTGGCAGAAAGTTCAGTTCCTTTAGAACAATGACTCTGGCTTGACGTTGTGTGATTGTAAGGTAAAATACTGTCTTCCCTGAAAGAGCCTTTGTCTATAGCTGAAAGGAAATAGTATGTCTATTCCTGAAAGTGAAATATGGATCTGCAATTTTATGAGAAAGCATATCATTAGTCATCAAATATATTCTGAGTATATTTTTAAAATTATTTCTGTTCTGTCTTATAAAAGATATTAGGAACTCTGCCTCCTGTAGGTCTCTGTCTTTCTTTCTGTCTCTGTCTCTTTCTTTCTGTCTCTCACAACATGCACACACACATACATACACACACACACAAACATGCACACTCACTCCATACACATGGCAAAATAGTGCTCTAGTTGGCATTCTGTTTTCCAAACCTTGGTGTTCTTGAATCTGCAATGTGTTTGAAAGATGTTACAGTTTTTCACATTGAGTGAGGAGACTGATTCACCAACAATGTTGTCTGTGAATTGTGAGTGCCAATCTACCAGGATTGAAGTACCACTTATCACAATACAATTCCATTAAGATAAATATATAGAGAAAATAGATATACCAAACTAGATAAACAACTGTTGTATAGTCAGTAGGCTGAAGTAGAAGAGGTATGATATGCTCCAAGGAGTCATCTGAAAAATAAATCCAGGAGGCCATCTTTTTTACCCAGGCCTTCATAGTGTGAGATTTTCAAGTCAAGAAGGACGAAGAGTGAGTATACCTACAGGAAGGATCTGAAAAGTACAAAGAAAAATTTCTATACTAACGCCCAACTTCAATTTCCATCGTGATCAATCTTACCAGAATTCTGTTCTCAGTCACTGCCACTGCCATCCTCTGTGATGAAAGTTAGTAATGCGTGTCATCATATTTGACTAAATTGTCATTAATCATGATTGGTTTAAGGCAAAACACTCGCACGTGTAACTGCAGAAAAAATTAAAACAAAAACAAAATAAATTCAGAAATCTAAATAATAGGCATAAAAGAACAATTTTTTTCAAATGGTTTGCTCACCAAATGAATGAGAACAGAACTTCTTATTCCTTTTTTTTATTATGTTGTGTTAATCACCATACATTACATCATTAGTTTTTGATGTAGTGTTCCATGATTCATTGTTTGCGTATAACACCCAGTGCTCCATTCAGTACGTGCCCTCTTTAATACCCATCACCAGGCTAACCCATCCCCCCACCCCCTCCCCTCTAAAGCCCTCAGTTTGTTTCTCAGAGTCCATAGTCTCTCATGGTTCGTCTCCCTCTCCGATTTCCTCCCCTTCATTTTTTCCTTCCTACTATCTTCTTCTTTTTTTTTTTTTTTAACATATAATATATTATTTGTTTCAGAGGTACAGGTCTGTGATTCAACAGTCTTACACAATTTACAGCGCTCACCATAGCACGTACCTCTCCAATGGGTGATAGAACTCCTTATTCTTATTTGCAATGAAACAAGTTAGACTTCTGTCTTTAATCTGTCTTCCATCAACTCAAGACCATGTCATGAACTTGATGGATCCAGAAAGGCTTTACACTGGATCCTTCAGTGGAACTCATAGTCATTCCTACTTGAACTGAAGTCACTTCCGTTGTTTCCACTATATCTGTTCCTTCTTTTGTTCCTCTCTCAAAAAATCACCACATCAACTGGCTGCCCCTCACCCTGTGTCTTAAGATGCCCACTCATTCCACAAGTCATAGACTCCTCCCACCAAACAGGAACACATATTCCTACTTATGACTCTTCACAAATGCCCAAGGACTGTAATTCTGCAGATTCTGGGCATTTCCAGCACTGATTTGGTTTTCCCCACACTAAATTCCCAAAATCATCATTGAAAGTCTTCATTATTGCCTTCCCAGAACCTAGGCTTATGTCTGGCATAATCGGTATATTCAATATGTGTGTTCAACAAATGAATGGGTAATTCCTACCATAAAATGCTCTGCAATACATATATCTAACTCCAAAAAAAGTTTTGTGTTTAGTAAACTAGACTAGCTTTCTGTCTGAGTCATCTAATCATACACTGGTGCTACTTTTTAAATTACTCAAATTTAAAATCATCTTAAAAGCGTGTTCACATCTCTATACTGATTTACTATGCCCATGTTCTAAGAATTGGCCCCATGTCAGTTCCTCTGTCTTTAATCCTGCTGATCATAAAGTCCACAATGCCAACATTTGTCCAAATGGCCTCTGTCAACCAGTCATTATGACATAAGATCTTTTTTTTTTTTTTTTGACGCAAGATCTTAATAAAAGACTTGCGTCTTTTGGAAATTATGTCTATGGATCATCCAGTCTAAAGATGATGTGTATGTGCTAACGTGGTATGGTCAGAAGGTATATACAGAGACATGTAGAGAACATTCCAGTAAACCAGATGCAGGTTTGAGGAATCTATGACTAGAAAAGGTGGAAGAAGTTTAAGGCAGATAAGAATATGGCTGAGAGTTTGGAGCTATTAATACAAATGTATGAAAAGAAGGTGTTCTATTACCCTGTATCAATGTTTGTTCACATTGTAGTCTACGCTGCACCAAAAATTAATAAAATGAATATCACTTCACTTTTTTTTCAACATGTTTACATATTTCCCCTCCCTGATGAGCTATCACAAATAACAGGCCCAAATAGGAAGCCTTGGTGTGTTTAGAGGCACAGAATTGTACAATTAAAAATAAAGGTAGTATGTGTGTGATAGACTCACTTATCCTAATGAATGCATCAGTGACAGTTTTGAGGAGTTATTGTTTCCTAAAACCATTCTCTCCAACTCTGTCATCAGGAACAACTCTTCCATACTCTGCAGAAACTAAGTGCCCAAGCTCTGCTGTAGGGCTAATGTTAATTGGCTTTTAAATGGCAAGACAGTTTGCAACACACTGCAACACAAAAACTCTCTGCTTTGGTGGGATTTCTACTCTGAATCTTTATGGTTCTGGAATAGAGTCTACAGCTTCCCTCTCTCCACATCTACACACACACACACACACACACACACACACACACACACACACACAACCTCGCATCTCCGATTTCCATAATCTTTTAAAACCAAAGCCGTAGGTCAGGCTAGTTCAATACCTGCAGAGAGAACTCTGAGTGACATTTAAGTCAACCCTAGAAATAGCCAGTCATCTTCTTGCTCAGAATGAATACCAAAGAATGTCAATTTCACTTATTTTTGAGTAACAATGCAGGCTCTGGAAAGAGAAAAGGTGGATAATGTTTTGTTTTATTGTGTTTTGTTTTTGTTTATTGCTGCAATTGCTGTTTCTGTTTTGGAGATTTTTGTTTTGAATGTTGGTTGTGTGTGACTTATTTGCAAGCTGATTTGGAAGTTAAATCTCCAATACATAGCACTTTTTCTTGGTTTATGAAATCCTGCTGATCCCTAATAGCACAGAAAGCTCTACATCCTGAGAAGTCAATTTCTTAAAGTGTTGAAGAAATTGACTTTTTATTAATTCTTAATAATTAATTGTTTCCACATAGTAGTCTTAGCTGCTCAAATGAACTGTCAATTCCTTGAGAGTGGGGCAAAATCTCATTATTCTCTCTCCCTTTCCCATTTGGCATAGATTTGAACACATATTTAAACCTTAAACACTTACTGAGAATATACTATTATCCATCAGGAACTAAGACAGTTATTTGGGGTACAGAAATGAATGAGATAAGGGCCTTGCCTGCAGGAAGTTGTGGGAGAGAGAGAGAAGATAATTACAATGTGATATGATAGAATGTATAGCATATTGGCAAAGAGGCCAAACTAGCTGTGCAGAGAGGGCTGTCTGACAAGAGCTGTGACCCTGTTTCAAGAGATGCACCCAGCTCCTTAGGAGGATGCTGGAGCCATAAGGAACCAGATTCAGTCTTCTTCTTCCCTCTTCTGCCCCACTGTTGCTTGCCAAATGGCTGAACTCAACCAGAAGCTGGAGAGCAAGAGGTTGCTCTTGAGAGCTCTGGTAGTCCATAAGGTCCACCTTCCTGAGCCCAAAGCGGGGTACTTAAGGGTGGAAAGTGGATCTTGAAGTATAAATGAAAGACATTCAACACCAACATAGACTTGCAGGTGTAAGTTTAGTTTTGCACATAACAAGTGGCATGTGCTTCTAGAATATTCAGATGGGAATAGAAATCCAGGCTCTGAAGTTCAGGAGGAAGGTTCTGTGCTAAACAAATGGATTTGGACTCTATTAAATTACAGGTAGTTGAAACCATGAGAGAAGATGAAATAACTAAAGAGAGATTTAAGAAAAAAAAAAAAAAGAGCAAAGTTGAGAATCTTGAGCAACTCCAGCATTTAAAGTCTGGTTAAGGAAATGGCACCTAAATGATATAAATAGCAGCATTGAGCAGATGAGAAGAGAACCAGGGGAACATATGATCATGATGTAGTGGGGAGAAATGGTCAAAATGTTAAATGCAGTGAAGAATTCAAACAAAATAAGAACTGAAAAATGTTCATTCAATTTAGCAGTGAGATCACTGGTAATCTCAGTGAAAACAGTTGGAGTAGAGAAGTGGGAGTATAGCCTACCGCAGTGGAAGAAAACCTAGTGTCTTGGAAATCCATAGAAAATGGAGCCTGAAGCCAGTACTTCATGGAGAGATGCAATCTCAAGGTAGCAGGAATGAGGAAAAAAGAACATGAAGTTGGAGAGAGGGAAAGCAAATATAAAGAGGTGCAAGATGAGCAGTCTACAGATTTTTGAGAAAATCCAGCTGGCTGCTTATTGTCTGGATAGACCATGTGGAACCACTCACCGTGTGGAATAATCCAAGAGGGGGAAAGAGGAAGAGCAATTTATCTGCTGGATCTCCTCCTGCCCCAAACTCCATCTCTCCTCTCCCACTGGTCAAAGTTTACCTTAAGGGACATTAACTCCCCTTACTCCCAAGTTGTGCTGCAGGGCCTTCCAGGGCTGTCACTGCCACACGGCTCTGCATCTGAGTCCTTTGTGGTGGAAGGAGCCAGAGCCTTTGTGGATCCAGTCAGCTCAGATCTTGGCACTGGAACAGCTGTGACTCTTTCCTGGGAAAGTGTGATCTGGAATGCCAGGGACCAGCCATTGCCCTGGGGGAATCCACAATAAACATTAAGGGAGAAGACAGCTGTGTATATGGAAATTCTCCATTGAGCAAGCAGCCAAGCACCAGGGAGGTAGCAGGGGCCAAACAAATCTGGAGAGGTGTGTGAATCAAATGGAATACAGGTGATGAAACCTGATAGGGCAGACAATCCTTCATGAAAAGTGACTGAGAAGAGAGAAGGGAAGAGAAGAGGAGAGAGGAGGAGAAGGGAGGAGAGGAGAGGAGAAGATGGAGAGGTAAAGAGGACTCCCAGAGAGGAACATGACACAGAGGAAAACAGACACACTCAGGAGCCAGATTGCTTGGGTTTAAGTCCCTGCTTGAACTCTACCTGTGTGATCTTGAACCATTCATTTGACCTTTCTGTGCCTCAGTGTCCTTATCCATAAATTGGAGAAATAATATTATCCACTTTACAAGGTTGCTATGGCTGATGACATAGAAAACATGTAGAACTGTATCCAGCACATACTGGGTATTATTTTAATGTTGGATAAGGATCAAAGGAGGATTCTTTTTTTTCATAGACATTTGAATATCTCTTCAGACTGGAGAAAATAAAAAAGGGAATTTCAAGGGAAAGAATACAAATATAAGAGATTATTGATGAAAAAAGCTATCAGAAATGATAGGATTTCTTGATCAGGTAAAGAGATTAATGCATAGTAGGCACTTATTATTGATTTTGTGTTTGCTGATTGATCAGAAATAAGTATTAGACCAAATTAACTAATCATGCATGGTTTACATAAGCAGTATTTACTAGCCTAAATTGTGAAATGTTATATAATAATGAACTTCACTATACCTATACATAAAGGGCTAGAATAAATATGGTTTAATGAATGAAGAATGGAAGGAATGATTGAATAAAAGTTAACTGCGCTGCCTATTCAGTAGCTGCCTTTTACACCCAGCTGCACTATAAGATCTCATGTCTTTTTACCTCAAAAATTAATACAAAGCAAGGAAAGCAGACTATTCTGTGAGCTTAGACTCACCAGCCATGGGAATCTGGAATTAATTTTATAGTATCTGATGAGCCTGCATTGAGCACCAGGCCCTTGCGTATCTGTCATATTATGCACAGCCTTTTCTAGTACCCAGTCTGTACGCTAAGGCTTCAGCCTTAAATTTCCTGTTTAGTGCTCCAGTTTCCTTCCAGAATTAGAGTTCAGTGCTAACCTTCAGTCCATGTAGTTGAGTCTTTAGTTTCCTTCCTATTTTTGTCAGAGTAGGGAAGGCTGGATTTTGTCCCTTGACCCTATCCAGTGGCTTGGCCCCCTCTCCCGAGATGACTGACAACACCAAAACATAATGCTGCTCCCAGTTGGACAGAACATGGTCATTGCTGCACTTTCCAGCTGGATAATGGATGACACCGGCCTGCATCATTTCAGGTTCACCAGGTTCCTTTGGAAACTATACTGGACGGTTGCTTTCCTCTCTCAAAGGGCAGCACTAGACTTGGATCACTTCACCCAGCCCATGATCTTTGTGACTTCCTCTCCTAGCTTCCTATTCTTCCTCCCTGGCCTATTTTTGCAATGGAGGTTCCAACATGCCTGATGATCAAGCCCATTGCAGGCCAAGCATGCCCACTCACAGCATGATTTTGTGCTTCTCTCAAAGATAATGTGAAATGTTAATATTTCAACCCCTTCTGGTATACTTTAATGTAGAAATATGAAGTGCTTATGACCCTAAAAGACACGCAATGTAAAATGACATATTAGCTTCAATGTGCAACATTTTGAATACTTCACAATTCTTCCTTTAATATCAAACTGAACACCACCAAGTTCTCAAGTTCTTGCTGTGGACAGGCCTCTGAATTCAGAGGCAGTTTAATATATTAGAAAGAGCAAGGGCTTTTCAATCAAACAGCCATGGGTTCAAATCCTACCTGTGAAGACTCCTTTGTGATACTTTTGCCAAGTTATTCAGCCTCTCTGAGCCTCAATTTCTTTAGCTGTAAAAACAGGGTTGATGATACCTGCCACCGACAGTTGTTTGGGGGGTAAATGAGATCACAGATGAAAAGCACTCCATCCAGTGCCCGGCACTCAGAAAGGTATTTCCCTTCGTTTTCTTTCCTTTCTCCTGGTAATGTGAACTACAGATCAAACAGATTTCAGAATCACTCACAATCAGTTCTATTCCTGAAGACATCCTACAATTTTTATATGCCACTCTAGTATCAGAAATATGAATATCAAAGCTTAATTGTATGAGTTTTTCTCCATGTGTAGGCAAAGCAAACTTGAGCAATTTCATAACTTGGAAGCATTTTAAGGGATCTTTAATAGAAGCTTATCTATTTACTTATTTTGTAGCCTCTGGTCATTTTGAATGTGTGATCAGCCTTATTGTTATGGGACAGACAGTTTTGCAGCTGTGAATACCAGGCATATATAAAGGAAAGTCTTTTTTAAAACTGAGGGGTTTGTATTTACTTCCACCTAATTGGGTTATGTTCAGTGAGTTCAACCAAAAACCTAAAACCTGAAAATATTTTCTTGGGAGCTTCCAAATGATCAGGACCTTCTCCAGTTACTAGAAAAACATATATATATATTTTTTAATATGATCACTGAGCAAACAGATGTCTCCTGCACCCAGAAAACTGTGCAGGGATCCAAACTACAGATCGCAGCAGTTCCAGTGACTGCCGCAGGTATCTCTTTATTAAATCACGTGGAATCCTTCAAGCTATCAAATTCATGACTCCATCTCTTAGATTTGATGTTTGCTTCTGCTCATGTGGAAGACTGGTCCCAGATGCTCTGACATGCCACCTCCTGATAAATGGCGTCCACATTCCCTCCCCTTGGAATCTATAGCTAGTTGACTCATAAAGCACAGTGTAAATGACACTGGCAGCTTCTACTTCCCAATTATCTTGGGATCCTTGCTCTTGAAACCCAGTCACCATGCTGTGTGGAAGCCCAAGGTGCCTCATGGAGTGGTTGGTCAAAGAAGAATCAACAACCAGAATCAACCTGGCAGCCATATAAACAACCATTTTAGGAGCAAATCTCTCTCCTCATTTGAGCTGTCCCACCTATCTCTGCTGAGCCTGGCCAAAATTTCAGATTCGTGGACACAATAAATGATTGCTGTTCTTTTAAGCCACTCAGTTTTGGAGTGGTTTGTTATGCTGGAATAGATAACTGGAACAATTCCCGCAGGTTGTACTTTCTACTGAAAGGAGTTTAGGTAACATGTGGATATAATCGATGGGCTATAATCATTTATCTTTAGAAGGGAAATGGCTCCAAATTGCCAAGATAGTCTCTATGTCCTTACTGCTTCTCTCTGCCATTATCTCTCAGATCTCCTCTACATTTTTTCCTTTAATCCTATATTCCCAGTATTGTGATCCTGGTATTTGACTCTATAGAGTCAAATGGAGACTTTATGGAGTTGGCTGCTGGGCTCCATGCCTCTCAGTATTTCAACTACAATAATGTGGTTGAATGTATAAATCTTTTTCATTGTGGTTACTGTTCCTTGTGTCTTACGTAAGAAACCTTAATCTACTCTGAGGTGAAGAAGTTCCTATATGGTCTCCTAAAGCCTTACGTGTTTTACCTTTTACATTTAAGTCTATAATCCACACTAAGTTCTGAGTATGAGTTTGAGATCTAATTTCATGTTTTTTTCAGAATATATACCCAGTTGTTTCAGTTCCATCTTGCAGTCTTTCTCCACTGTTCTGCAGTGAGTGCCACCTTTGTCATCAAAGGTCCATATAAGCATGCACCATTTCTTAATTCTATTCTGTTCTTAGAACTGTGAAGTCCAACAATTTATATAACCATGCACCAAAGCCACACTGTCTAAATTCCTATAGCTTTACAGTAAATCCTGACATTTAATAAAATATGTACTCCCACCCAGGATTGGCTACATAAGACCTCAATGAAAAATAAAAATGAGGGCTTCTTGTTTAAAAAGGATCAAGAATTTCAAGATGATAATAGCAAAGTATTAAAGTAAGCATGAGACCCTTCTAAGTACAGGACTGTCTGAGCAACTTGCACTGGTCACATGCCCATGAAGCCAGCACTCCTCCCATCTTAAATGTCAGTGTTCATGAATAAAGTTTTATTGGAACCAAGCCATGATCATTCTTCAATGTATTAGGTATGGCTGCCACAGCAGAACTGCAAGGGATTCTATGTGTCCACAAATTACTATCCAGTCCTAATAGAAAAGTTTGCCAACACCTGCTTAAGATTTCAAATATAGTTTTAGAGGAATAGGGAAGAATTCATGGAGGAAGTAGCAGTTGGGTTACATCCTGAATGATGAGCAGGATTAGATATGTTAAAATTAAGGAAAAATACCTCTTAGACATGGAGAGAGCGTGGTAAATTCCTGGGATCAGGAATATATGTTTTGAAATCAGACCCATGGGAAGAACGACCTACTAACATAGAGTATGCACTTTGGAAAATAATGAAAGATAAGACTGTAGAAGGAGGAAGCATCCAGAAAACTCTTGAAAATAGTGTCTAATTTTTAAAGAACTTTTTCAAAGGCAAACAAAATACATTTAAGGGTATTTTATCATGAGATACTGGTAAAAGATAGCATTTTTGTCTGAAAGATAAACTGGACCATGGTAAAAACTGAGGTAGAAATGAAATCTTAGTGCTCCCATTACATATTATAAATCACCATTTTGGCTTAGATTATGTTTCTTATTAGTGTTACCTGGCATCTAAAATATTCTTATATGTACAGTTCTATAGAACATATCATATGACAATTCCAATTTATATTCATCCATGTGAACCTAGAATAATTACTTATTATTTTCCTTACCTCAGATCATCTGACTCCCCTGCCCCATCACACACACACACACACACACACACACACACACACACGTGAAATAACTACCCATACTCAGGGCCCTAAGCTATCATTATTTACCTCTCAACTATAGGCAGACAGAAGGACAGTGATCACATCTCTACATTATTGGACAACTTGCCTGTTCTCCTCACAGTGTTTGAGGTCCTCTGACACAAGCTAAGCCACTCCATTCCTTTATCAGCACATTGGCTCAGTCAGGATGCTATGGCTAATCTGCATCAAAGCCATCCAAAGGCCAAACCATGAAATAGGGAAACCTGTATTTGGAAACTCTCAGCCTCCTTTATGCTTGCTCTCTCACAGCATAACAACTAGATTTTTCTCACCACCCATAGTCTAGATCTTCTGTGTAGTAAAATAAATTTATTTTTTACCTTCTTCTTTCCTACATCAACCTCCTCTAAGATGTCTATAACTGATGGCAATTAATGTGTTAGAGACTGGGGAGAATCTAAATTTCAACAGGGCATTTCTAGAAAAGCAATGACTTAAAAACAAAAGGAATGACTTTTCTTAGGGAAATTTCATACAATGCCGTTAAAATGATACTTGCAATCAGGGTTCATTCTAGCAGTCTTCAAAAAATAAAAATAAAAACCAGACCATGTAGCAACTGTCATCCCCTTTTACCTTTATGTAACAACCTACCTAGCAGCCAATGTTCATTGTGTATCTAGAAGTATGGCTACTGCCCAAGGAATCCTCTAGAAATTAGGGGCTTTGAGGCTGAGGGGCCCCTGGGATCAATCTTGAAGTCACACAATTTAGGCGATTAAGGTAACCCTCCACCTACTGGAATATACTGTTCATTCAGAAAGAAATATTTATAGGGTTTGCAGAAAACTGTAGGCTCTGTAAAATAATAGATTTTCATGCAGTACCCATTTCAACTAAACTCTCTCACAGTTCATAGGAGAAATTCACTTGCTGAAAATCAGTTACTCAACTTAAGAGTTCAATTATTTATTTGGTTCTGAGCTGCACAAGGAAAGCAGAAAAGGCTCGGCCAAGCAAGCCAGTCTCTGAGCCAGTGTCTCTAGGTCTTTATAGGACGAAAGGCTAGCAAAAGACCTGCTGCAATTCATAGCGTGGGGCCCACAAGAAAGACTGAAGATCTCGCTATTATTTTATCATTAAGTGCTGTCATCCATGGATTCAGATTTTTGGAATGGGGGGTAGGAGGGTGAGGAAGAAATTTTTGTTTTATTTTAATTTTTTACTGTGCTAGTTGCTTTAGAAATTTTATGAAGAAGGCATGACCACAAATGTCACAGTTTTAAAGATGTGGAAGTTGCAGGTCAGAGAAGGTAAGCCACTGGGCCAAGGACACATGATTAACTTTGCCATTTGTGTGTTTCCTGTCTTCTCTTCACTTATTGGAGGGCTGTGTTCACTTCTTTGGGCCTCCTGTTCAGGCTGCCAAACAGACATTGCTTTGAAATCGTGCAGCTGAGCAGCCCTTGATAGATACCATAGAATCAGCTCAAAATTATAAAAGAAAACTCATGTATTATGATGTTAGTTATTAATCTAAACAATCTAAGATGAGACCTACCATTCCCATATATGGATCTCAAGCTCTAATGTCCATGTCTCAGTTTTAAAAATAATAACCACCGTTAAATTAGTCCTTGGTAGACTTCTAGATGCCAGATAATATACTTTATCTTTAATGTTTCCAACAATAAATTAAGTATCCCTATTTTACAGATGAGGAAACTGGCTGAATTACCTGCCTAACCTAGTAAATGGGAGGATGGGAATTTGAACCTAGGTCTCTCTGTCTCCTTTGCCTAGTATTTACCATTGTACCAAACCCTAGGGGTGTATTATTACACCATCTTTATTTCAAAGCCTGTGGAAGTTTAAAAGTTAAGTACTAACAGAGATTTACCCCCTTCAGGTGAGTCTAACATTTCTATGTACCTACTCTATGTCATTTTCAGAGGAAATGCATGAGAATGTTTAACTCTAAACACGCAATCACCTTGTCAAAGAAAGCTCACAACTTTAGCTTGTCTAGATACCCACCAGCAGTCCAAAGGTCTGCTACCTAAAAATGATTCTGCTGGTTTACTGGAGGTACCTGCTCCTTTATCTTAACTTCTGAATCCTGAGTCCTTTCTGCATTAAATTTTGCAAGGTGCCTTGATGCTGAAAGGGCCATTTTATCAGGGCTCTTTCATCCACTGGACCACATAAGAGATAAAACCCTTCAAAGACTATCCATATGTTGATGAGTCAAATTTTTACCTCAACTTCGTGCCTATCCCCTGGGTACCAGATTTATGTATCAACTGCCTCCACAATATCTCCTCTTGGACATACAATAGGCATCTCCACATAATATAGCCAACACAGATCTCCTGATTCCATGCCAGGCCTCCATCCAAATCCATTCTCAAGCCCTTTACAGTCCTCCATAGTTTATTAAATGGAGAGTGGGCAAGTACCACCCACTTGCTCAGGTCAAAAATCTAGAAGTCCTTCTTGAGGTCTGTCTTTTCTTATCATCCCATATCCTGTTGTACCTACCATTTCTTACCAACTCTGCTCCTAAAACTAAATTCTAGCCAACATCATTATCAGTCTGAACTACAGGAATAGCTCTTCATAGGTCTCCCTAACCAGACCCTGGTCCCCTATATTTTATCCCCTACACAGGACTTTCTAATATATAAATTAAATTATTTTACTCCCTTGCTTAAATTCCTCCAATGACTTCTCATTATACATACAATGGAACAGAAATACATAACATGGTCCATGAGGTTCTAAATGATCTTGGCCCCATCTATTTTCTGCCCTCATCTGTCTACACTTTCCACCTTCTTTTGCTCTCTTGAAAAGTCCAACTCTCTTTCTCTCTCAGGGCCTTTTCACATGCCATTCCTCTGCTTGAAGCATCTGCCCTCCTTAAAGAGGCCTTCTCTGACTTCCCCAGGTGAAGCACCCCCTCCACCTCTGTCATTCTCTATCACTTTACCCCTCTCTTATCTGTTTGAAGGCACTTGCAGTAAATGAATTTAGCTTAATTATTAATTTATGTGCTCCTTGTCTATCTTAGACAATTAGAATGTATGTTCCTTGAGAGCAGGAGCTTAACTCTTTGTTCACTGCTAGATCTCCTGTGCCTAGAATGGTGTCTGGCATATAGTCTCAGCAGATAATTGTTTACTGACTCTTAGACTAGCTGATACCAGGAAAAGAGATACCAGACTCCAATCCAGAGAAACAACTGGAGAAGGAGCACAAAGACAACAGACTGCTACCTGGCTTGACTTCAAGTAAAGAATGTATGCTTCAATATCCTCTGGGATCAAAAGTCAGATTTCTCTCTCACAGCCAGAACAAGTGGAGTTAAGAGTCAATGACTGCTCTATGTTCATAGTAGTTCCTAAGTAGTATCAGCCCCTAAGAGCCAATTTGTTGAGTTTTCCCTATAGAATTTGATAGTTATGCCTCTGCCACAAATGGATGGGAAATAAGTTCTTTCAGAAGAAGTAGTCTTAATTCTGAGCCATATCCAGTCCCACTCATTTCTCGTGAGTTCCTAGGATTGCTGCCTAGGTCAGCAGCCACTGTTCCTGAACAGCATGTGAGTTTGCCAACTCCTAAAACTTTTGGGTGAGATCTGAGAGAATACCCTAAGCAATCCCCTAGGATATGATATAGTCCTTTGGTCATCAACTCTGCTTCATCCTCATAGTGAGATTTATTGCTAGTCGCAGCTTTGTCTAAAGATGGGCCACATGTGCTCCATAAATACTATTTGATGATCATCATCACCTCCCAGTCATGAGTCTTGGTTTCTCTGTTATTATGAAGTTATTAATATTTGGTACCAGATGCATTTTCAAAATAACTCAGATATAAGTTGCTATTGAAATGCTAATACCTGTTTAGTTTATTCTGGAGAGCCAATTCTTAACACTGTATCTCAGGCTAAACTCAAAAGACAGCTGATTTACCTTGGGGGAGCAAAGAACCAAAAATTCATGACCTGAAGGTATAAGGGGACTAAGCAGCTTAATCGTTACCATTTGTACACAATAAAGTACAATAATATTCAGGATTTAGTAATATATATTTTTAAAACACCAGTTCCTGATTATTAATTTTAAAATAAAATGTTTGGGGAGAAAAAACTACCATAAATGAAAATATTATAATATAATGCCATTTGAAATTTAGTCTTCAGACCATAAATTTAGCACCTGGGAGCTTATTAGAGATGCAAATTTGGGGGCCCCAACCAGACCTCCTCAATCAGAATATTTGGGGTTGGCCCAGTAGTTTTGATTCTAACAAGTTCTCCAGATGATTCTATGCAGATTAAAATTTGAGAAGCACTGTTAATGCACTACCAGGTCCTTTGGAGGCAAAGCTAGTAATTAATGTGTGTTTCAGCATGGTTGGGACCTGTGATGAACTGGAAAACCCATGTCCCATTCAAAGGAAGAAGTGCTAAACTGCTCAGGTTGGCCGATGTTCCTATCTAGGAATGTGAATTCATTGTTGTCAACTTTTCCAATGCCTCAAGAAGTCCTATGCATCTAAAATTTCAAGCAAAAACTGTGCATTTGGAAATTCTATGAAACATAAAAAAATTTTAAGCAAAGCTCTGGTAGAACAAAAGCTCTATGGTCAGAATGTGTCTGGGATATTTGAGGAATAGCCCAGAAGCCAGTTTGAGTATTCAGGTGAGACAAATAGGAGATAGAGCAAGGAGAAGTAGAAGATTGGAGATAAAAGGAGACCAGAAAGTGTAGAACCTTGAAGACATTGAGAAGATCTGAATTTTTCTCTGATGGAAATGAGAAGCCATTTGAGAGCTTTGAACAGAGAAATGATATAATCTAATTCATATTTAAAAGGATCACCCTCATTACTGTTTTTTAGTGGCAAAACCAGCACCAGAACTCAATCTTCAGCATCTCATGCCCAAAATGCTCTATAATATAGCTGAATTCATGAAAAAATCAATCAGCCAGTGTTAGATGTAGACCTAGGTATTAGTTCTGGACAGAAACCAGTAACATAATGGGTTCTTGGCAAGTAAGTGGTGTAGTAAGTGGTGACATTCTTTCAAGGCAGCCAATTTTATTTTTAGAGTCCTCTAATCCTTGGGATTAAATCCCAGCCTCCTTTTCTTTTGCCTATCCATGTGTCCAGTGTTAGATGGAGGATAAGTCAAACCCATCTTCCACATGATAATGTTCCATTTTCCACTCAACTTCATTTCACTTTTCCAGTATAATATGGTTTCATGTTTCCTCTCAAAATTCCTTTTATTTATTTTTTTTCCAAGTAAACACGACGGCCAACATGAG
Organism: Neomonachus schauinslandi; assembly: GCF_002201575.2. Taxonomy (NCBI): domain Eukaryota; kingdom Metazoa; phylum Chordata; class Mammalia; order Carnivora; family Phocidae; genus Neomonachus; species Neomonachus schauinslandi. The sequence continues at coordinate 125,804,819 of NC_058405.1, forward strand.
GCTTGAACTCAAGACCCTGAGATCAAGAGTTGCATGCTCTACTGACAGAGCCAGACAGGCATCCTTCAAAGTTCCTTTTAAAGTGAATGCCAAAATTTAAGGACAAATGCCCAGTCAAGTTAGGTCATCACAGAGTAAACCAGAACTATTACCTTCCTTAGGGCATTACGCTTCTTGCCTCAACATGCTATTTACTTCTATTGTGTTTGCTATTACATCAAATTCTTAAATATTTTTTCTCTCCCAACATCTAAGAAGATTTTTCTAACCCAAGTATAGTATTGTACATTTAATCCAGCTGCATTTAATTTTGGTAGAGCAATGCTGCCAGCTATAAATTCATTTTGATATGATTGCTGCCCAACATATTTATTGTCTTCCTAGTTTTGTGTTATCTGTAATTTAGATAAGCATGCCATTTACATATGCAAGTCATTCATTTGGTGTTGAATAGGAACAAATACAGTTTGGGAAAAATCCTCTAATTTCACGGAGTCACACTACCTTTCTGTAACCATGACAGAATGACAGACATTAATAATTGATTGTGGTAATTTCTTCTACGGAACTGATATGTGGTTTTAAAGTCCTTCTAAACACAGCACCCTTGGTGGCCACCACTAATCAGTGATATTTGCCACTTGAGATGGAGAAGGCTTGGCATCCTAAGCTTAGAACGAAGCACAGGGACATGCTTCAGATTCACACCTACCATTTGCTGTGGCACACTATTAAACATACTTTGAGGGCACTTGAGTGGCTCAGTCAGTTAAGCATCTGCCTTCAGCTCAGGTCATGATCCCGGGGTCCTGGGATCCTGGGATCCTGGAATTGAGCCCTGCATCGGACTCCCGGCTCAGCGGGGAGTCTACTTTTCCCTCTCCCTCTGCCCCTCCCCCCTCACTCATTTTCTTTCTCTCTCTCTCAAATAAATAAATAAAATATTTTTTTAAAAAAACTTACTTTGTATTGTGTACTGCTGAGTCTTGTCAAATTCAAGAACACTAAAAATTAATCTACTTCTAAAGTTTCATGAAATATGTCTTCCTTGTCTGATTGCTAAAATTTTAAAAAGATGGAGCTTCATTAACTCTCACCTGAACCATTTTTAAAATGATGCCATTTACTCAAGCTTTCTCCCTCTCCAATCCATTCTCTACATCACCAGTGATTATCTACTTTGACCCATCCATTCATTTCACTCAGTAAGTACATTTTGTGCTTCTCCTGTGCATCAGATATAGTGGTAGACTCTTGGATTACAAATGTGAGAAAGATGCAAGCCCTATTTTCAGGGGACTCACAACTTGGAAAGAGAGAAACACATAAACCATTCATTGTAATGCAATATGGGGCAAACAATGATGAAAAAAAAAAATGCCCAACTTGGTGACAAGACCATCTAATCAAGCACAAAGGAGATAGAGTTCAAAGAGAACTTCCTGAAAGTACTGAGTTGGGCCTTATCAGTGAAGATAGTTGGGTAGATGTGGGAAGACTGAGAAAAGCATAACGGTAAGATAGAGTTAGAAAGCAGTAGGGACTGGTAAGACAGTCTGATAGGCATGTGTCAGAAATGAAAAGTCTGGTTGAATACCCTGAACTTTTTCCGTTAGATGATGAGACGTTGAAGCAGTTGAAGGGTTTTAATCAAGGGATTGACATGATCAGATCTGAATTTCAAATTAATCACTGAAAACTATGTTATAAATATACTTAAATGAGGCAGGATTAGAAACAAGGAAACTACCTTGATGATAATTTCAACAGTCCAGCAAGAAGACTAGAGTCTGATCTAAGATAGTTAAGGTACAGAGGTTAAGAAATAAAGATCAGAGAAAAATGTAGGAAGTAAAATAAAGCAGTAAAACTTGCTGATTGATCTGATGTGGAGAAACAAACCCTGAAGCATTAAAAATAATTAAGTTTCTATCTTGAGCAAGTGGTTGGATGGTGTGGTCATCAACTGAGAAAGAGAACTTGGGAAGGAGTTAGCAACAAATTAGAGCATGTTTAATTTAAGATGTGTGGGGACATCAGTGGTGAAGTCTTGCAAATAGACTTTTTAGTCTGAGGTATAAAGGAGAGGTCAGGACTGGAAATTATGAGGTTAGTTTTTCCCATGGCCTATAAGATAAATGTCTGTCATTCCACATCTACTCTTAATTCTACACACTCACCACTACAGACACTAGGCTCCTAATCATGTCAAAATGGCTTATTCCATAACCTTGCATCTTTCTCTGTTTTTTAAAGATTCATTTGTTTGAGGGGTGCCTGGGTGGTTCAGTTGTTAAGTGTCTGCCTTCAGCTCAGGTCATGATTCCAGGGTCCTGGGATCGAGCCCCGCATCGGTCTCCCTGCTCCGCGGGAAGCCTGCTTCTCCCTCTCCCACTCCCCCTGCTTGTGTTTCTGCTCTCGCTGTGTCTCTCTCTGTCAAATAAATAAATAAAATCTTTAAAAGTAAATAAATAAATAAAGATTTATTTATTTGAGAGACAGAGAGTGGAGGAGGGGCAGAGCAGAGGGAGAGAGAAAATCTCAAGCAGACTCCCTGCTGAGCGCAGGGCCCGAAGCTGGGCTTCATCCCATGACCCTGAGATCATGACCTGATCTGAAATCAAGAGTGGGTCACTTAACCGACTGAGCCACCCAGGCACCCCATACACAGCCTTGCATCCTTAATCTTTCTGCAGACCAGAACTGCCTTTCCCTTTAAACAACTACCACAAGTTCTTCATCTTTGAATTCTACCTCAATTTCTGCACATTCATATTTTGCCCAGGTGCCTTCATTTAAAATTAGGTTCTCCCTCTATCACAGTTCTCTGTACCTCTTTCCTATTATTTGTAGCAGCTTTATTGAGGTAGAATTCATATACCATAAAATTCATCTATTGCAGGCATACAAATCTTTGTAAGTGCCCATATTTTATGCCAATACCACACTGTCTTTTTTTAAAGTAAACTCTATGCCCAACATGGGATTCAAACTCATGACCCCAAGATCAAGAGTTGCATGCTCTACCAACAGAGTCAGCCAGGTGCCCCCACTACACTGTCTTGATTATGTTAGCTTTATAATAAAACTCAAAATTAGATAGTATAAACTTCCAAATTTCTTTCTTTTGTTTTAAAGATTTATTTATTTATTTTAGAGAGAGAGAGAGAGCGAGCACATGAACAGAAGGAGGGAGGGGCAGAGGCAGAGGGAGAGAGAAACTCAAGCAGACTCTGCACTGAGTGCAGACTCTGCCCTGAGCACAGAGCCCGATGTGGGGCTCAATCTCATGACCCTGAGATTATGACCTGAGCTGAAACCAAGAGCCAGCCAAAACATTTTCCTTACCCTCAGAAGTTCCCTCATATCCATTTACAATCAATCCTCACTCCCATGTCCAGCCCCGGGCAACCAGTAATTCGTTTTTTGTCTCTACATATTTAAATCTTCTGGAAATATTATGTAAGTGAAATAAATACAATATGTGGCCTTTTGTGTCTGGCTTTTCACTTACCATAATGTTTTTGAGGCTCATTCACATTATAGGGTGCATCTGTTTTTTGTTCCCTTTTATTGCAAAAAAATACTTCACTGTATAGATATACCATATTTCTTATGGATTTTCTACATTTTGTTTATCCATTCACCAGTCAATGGACATGTGGATTGTTTCCAGTTTGGGGAACATTATGGATAATGCTGTTATGAATAATCATATATAAGTGTTGTGTGGACATATGTTTTCATTTCTCTTAAGTAGATATCTAAGAATAAAATTGCTGGAGTGTATGGTTGGTTTATTAATTTTTTAATACACGTTTTTTCATTTTATGTTCCCACCAGCAGTGTGTGAAGGTTCCCATTTTGCCACACATTCACCAATACTTGGTATTGCCAGTATTTTTTATTATAGTCATTCTAGTGTGTTTGTAGTGTATCACAATGTGGATTTAATTTGCATTTCCCTAATGACTAATGATGGTGAACATCTTTTCATGTAATAATTAGCCATTCATAGATCTTCTTTGGTGAAATATCCATTTAAATCTTTTGTCCATTGCATTGGTTATCAATTACTTCATTTAAAAAATTGTTCCAAACTTAGTGACTTTAAAACAACAACAACAAAATTATTATCTCACACAGTTTCTGAGGGTCAAGAATCTAGGAGATGCTTAACTTAGTGTTTGTGGTTCCATGTCTCTCATGAGATTGCAGTTAAGACGTCAATCACCTAAGTCTTGACTGGGACTGAAGGATCCACTTCCAAGATGTTTCACTCACAAGACTGTTAACTGAAACTTTCCTCATGACCTGACAGCTAGCTTATCTGAGAATGATTGATCCAAAGGAGACAGCAAGGCACAAGCCTCAATGGCTTTTATGACTTAGCCTTAGAAGTGACATATCATCACTCCTGCTGCAGCCCATTGGTCACTCAGTGCAACTGTGAAACAACATGGGAGGGCACTACACAAGGGAACACCAAAGAAAAGAGGTCTTTGGCAGCTATCTGGAGCCTGGCTACCATACCTATGTTTCAATCCTATTGTCTTCTTGAGGAGTTGTAAGAATTTTTTCAAATTTAAGATATAAGACCTTTATCAGAAAGATGATTTGGAAGTATTTTTTTCCTAGTCAGGGCTCCTCTTCATTCTCTTTATCTTCTGAAAAGCAAAAGTTTTAAATTTTGATGAAGTTTAATTCATCATTTCTTTCTATTATAGATCTTGTCTTTGGTATCTTTTTTTTTTTTAAGATTTTATTTATTTATTTGACAGAGAGAGAAAGAGACAGCAAGAGAGAGAGTACAAGCAGGGGGAGTGGGAGAGGGAGAAGCAGGCCTCCCGCCAAGCAGGGAGCCCGATGCGGGGCTCGATCCCAGGACCCTGAGATCATGATCTGAGTTGAAGGCAGACGCTTAATGACTGAGCCACTCAGGTACCCGTGAGCTGTATAATTTTTTTTTTTTTAAGATTTTATTTATTTGACAGAGAGAGACACAGCGAGAGAGGGAACACAAGCAGGGGGAGTGGGGGAGGGAGAAGCAGGCCTCCCGCCGAGCAGGGAGCCCGATGCGGGGCTCGATCCCAGACCCCTGGGACCATGACCTGAGCCGAAGGCAGATGCTTAACGAACTGAGCCACCCAGGCGCCCCCTTTTTTTTTTATTTAAAGATTTTATTTATTTATATGACAGAGAGAGAGCGAGAGAGGGAACACAAGCAGGGGGAGTGGGAGAGGGAGAAGCAGGCTTCCCGCTGAGCAGGGAGCCCGATGCGGGGCTCAATCCCAGGACCTTGGGATCATAACCTGAGCCAAAGGCAGATGCTTAACAACTGAGCCACCCAGGTGCCCCTTGTCTTTGGTATCTTATCTAGGAAATCTTGACTTACACCTCATAAAGATTTTATCCTTTGAGTGCTTTCAGAAGTTTTATAGTTTTATTTATTATATTTAGGTCTATGATCCATTTCGAGTTAATTTTTACATATAATGTGAGGTACCGGTCTAAGCTCATTTATTTTGCATATGGATATTCAATTTTCCCACAACCATTTCTTGAAAAAACTTTAATTTTCCCATTAACTTGCCTTGTCAACTTGTTGACAATCAATTGACCATAAATATAAAGGACTTTCAATTCTGTTCTATCGTTTCATTGATGTTATAGCAATACCACAGTGCCTTGATTATGGTAGCTTTATTTTTTTTATTTTTTATTGTTATGTTAATTACCATACATTACATCATTAGTTTTTGATGTAGTGTTCCATGGTCCATTGTTTACGTATAACACCCAGTGCTCCATGCAGAATATGCCCTCCTTAATACCCATTACCAGGCCAACCCATTCCCCTACCCCCATCCCCTCTAGAACCCTCAGTTTGTATCTCAGAGTCCATAGTCTCTCATGGTTCATCTCCCCTCTGACTTCCCCCCTTCATTCTTCCCCTCCTGCTATCTTTTTTTTTTCTTAACATATAATTTATTATTTGTTTCAGAGGTACAGGTCTGTTATTCAACAGTCTTACACAATTCACGGCGCTTGCCATAGCACATACTATCCCCAATGTCCATCACCCAGCCACCCCATCCCTCCCACCCCCCCACCACTCCAGCAACCCTCAGTTTGTTTCCTGAGATTAAGAATTCCTCATATCAGGGCACCTGGGTGGCTCAGTCAGTTAAGCGGCTGCCTTCTGCTCAGGTCATGATCCCAGGGTCCTGGGATCGAGTCCCGCATCGGGCTCCCTGCTCTGCGGGGAGCCTGCTTCTCCCTCTCCCTCTGCCTGCTTCTCTGCCTACTTGTGTTCTCTCTCTATCTCTCTGTCAAATAAATAAATAAAATCTTTAAAAAAAAAAAAGAATTCCTCATATCAGTGAGGTCATATGATACATGTCTTCTCTGATTGATTTATTTCACTCAGCATAATACCCTCCAGTTCCATCCACATCGTTGCAAATGGCAAGATTTCATTCTTTTTGATGGCTGCATAATATTCCATTGTATATATATACCACCTCTTCTTTATCCATTCATTTGTCAAAGGACATCTTGGCTCTTTCCACAGTTTGGCTATTGTGGACATTGCTGTTATAAACATCAGGGTGCCCGTACCCCTTCGGATCCCTACATTTGTATCTTTGGGGTAAATACCCAGTAGTGCAATTGCTGGGTCATACGGTAGCTCTATTTTCAACTTTTTGAGGAACTGTCATACTGTTTTCCAGAGTGGCTGCACCAGCTTGCATTCTCACCAACAGTGTAGGAGGGTTCCCCTTTCTCCACATCTCCGCCAACATCTGTTGTTTCCTGACTTGTTAATTTTAGCCATTCTGACTGGTGTGAGGTGATAATTCATTGAGGTTTTGATTTGGATTTCCCTGATGCCAAGCAATGTTGAGCACTTTTTCATGTATCTGTTCGCCATTTGGATGTCTTCTTTGCAAAAATGTCTGTTTGTGTCTTCTGCCCATTTCTTGACTGGATCATTTGTTCTTTGGGTGTTGAGTTTGATAAGTTCTTTATAGATTTTGGATACTAGCCCTTTATCTGATATGTCATTTGCAAATATCTTCTCCCACTCTGTCGGTTGTCTTTTGGTTTGGTTGACTGTTTCTTTTGCTGTGCAAAAGCTTTTTATCTTGATGAAGTCCCAATAGTTCATTTTTGTCCTTGCTTCCCTTGCCTTTGGTGATGTTTCTAGGAAGAAGTTGCTGCGGCTGAGGTCGAAGAGGTTGCTGCCTGTGTTCTCCCTTAGGATTTTGATGGACTTCTGTCTCACATTGAGGTCTTTCCACCTTTTGGAGTCTATTTTTGTGTGTGGTGTAAGGAAATGGACTAGTTTCATTCTTCTGCATGTGGCTGTCCAATTTTCCCAACACCATTTGTTGAAGAGACTGTCTTTTTTCCATTGGACATTCTTTCTTGCTTTGTTGAAGATTAGTTGACCATAGAGTTGAGGGTCCATTTCTGGACTCTCTATTCTGTTCCATTGATCTATGTGCCTGTTTTTGTGCCAGTACCATACTGTCTTGATGATGACAGCTTTGTAATAGAGTTTGAAGTCCAGAATTGTGATGCCACCAGCTTTGCTTTTATTTTCAACATTCCTCTGGCTATGTGGGGTCTTTTCTGGTTCCATACAAATTTTAGGATTATTTGTTCCATTTCTTTGAAAAAAGTGGATGGTATTTTGATGGGGATTGCACTGAATGTGTAGATTGCTCTAGGTAGCATTGACATCTTCACAATATTTGTTCTACCAATCCATGAGCATGGAACGTTTTTCCATTTCTTTGTGTCTTCCTCAATTTCTTTCATGAGTACTTTATAGTTTTCTGAGTACAGATTCTTTGCTTCTTTGGTTAGATTTATTCCTAGGTATCTTATAGTTTTGGGTGCAATTGTAAATGGGATTGACTCCTTAATTTCTCTTTCTTCTGTCTTGTTGTTGGTGTATAGGAATGCCACTGATTTCTGTGCATTGATTTTATATCCTGCCACTTTACTGAATTCCTGTATGAGTTCTAGCGGTTTTGGGGTGGAGTTTTATGGGTTTTCCAGTGGAGTTTTATGGGTTTTCCACATAAAGTATCATATCATCTGCAAAGAGTGAGAGTTTGACTTCTTCTTTGCTGATTTGGATGCCTTTTATTTCTTTTTGTTGTCTGATTGCTGTGGCTAGGACTTCTAATACTATGTTGAATAGCAGTGTGATAGTGAACATCCCTGCCGCGTTCCTGACCTTAGGGGGAAAGCTCTCAGTTTTTCCCCATTGAGAATGATATTTGCTGTGGGTTTTTCATAGATGGCTTTTATGATATTGAGGTATGTAACCTCTATCCCTACACTCTGAAGAGTTTTGATCAAGAAAGGATGCTGTACTTTGTCAAATGCTTTTTCTGCATCTATTGAGAGGATCATATGGTTCTTGTTCTTTCTTTTATTAATGTATTGTATCACATTGATTGATTTGCGGATGTTGAACCAAACTTGCAGCCCAGGGATAAATCCCACTTGGTCGTTGTGAATAATCCTTTTAATGTACTGTTGCTATTGGCTAGTATTTTGGTGAGAATTTTTACATACATGTTCATCAAGAATATTGGTCTGTAATTCTCCTTTTTGAAGGGGTCTTTGTCTGGTTTGGGGATCAAGGTAATGGTGGCCTCATAAAACGAGTTTGGAAGTTTTCCTTCCATTTCTATTTTTTGGAACAGTTTCAGAAGAATACATATTAATTCTTCTTTAAATGTTTGGTAGAATTCCCCTGGGAAGCCATCTGGCCCTGGGCTCTTGTTTCCTGGGAGATTTTTGATGACTGCTTCAATTTCCTTAGTGGTTATAGGTCTGTTCAGGTTTTCTATTTCTTCCTGGTTCAGTTTTGGTAGTTGATACATCTCTAGGAATGTATCCATTTCTTCTAGATTATCTAATTTGCTGGCTTGGAGTTGCCCATAATATGTTCTTAGAATTGTTTGTATTTCTTTGGTGTTGGTTGTGATCTCTCCTCTTTCATTCATGATTTTATTTATTTGGGTCATTTCTCTCTTCTTTTTGATAAGTCTGGCCAGGGGTTTATCAATCTTGTTAATTCTTTCAAAGAACCAGCTCCTAGTTTCGTTGATCTGTTCTACTGTTCTTTTGGTTTCTATTTCATTGATTTCTGCTCTGATCTTTATGATTTCTCTTCTCCTGCTGGGTTTAGGCTTTATTTGCTGTTCTTTCTCCAGCGTCTTTAGGTGTAGTGTTAGGTTGTGTATTTGAGACCTTTCTTGTTTCTTGAGAAAGGCTTGTATTGCTATATACTTTCCTCTTAGGACTGCCTTTGCTGCATCCCAAAGATTTTGAACAGTTGTGTTTTCATTTTCATTTGTTTCCACGAATTTTTTAAATTCCTCTTTAATTTCCTGGCTGACCCATTCATTCTTTAGTAGGATGCTCTTTATCTCCATGTATTTGAGTTCTTTCCAACTTTCCTCTTGTCATTGAGTTCTAGTTTCAAAGCATTGTGGCCTGAAAATAGGCAGGGAATGATCCCAATCTTTTGGTACCGGTTGAGACCTGATTTGTGACCTAGGATGTGATCTATTCTGGAGAATGTTCCATGGGCACTAGAGAAGAATGTGTATCCTGCTGCTTTGGGATGGAATGTTCTGAATATATCTGTGAAGTCTATTTGGTCCAGTGTGTCATTTAAAGTCTTTATTTCCTAGTTGATCTTTTGCTTAGATGATCTGTCCATTTCAGTGAGGGGGCTGTTAAAGTCCCCCACTATTACTGTATTGTTGTCGATGTGTTTCTTTGCTTTTGTTATTAATTGCCTTATATAACTGGCTGCTCCCATGTTAGGGGCATAGATATTTACAATTGTTAGATCTTCTTGTTGGATAGACCCTTTAAGTAGGATATAATGTCCTTCCTCATCTCTTACTACAGTCTTTGGTTTAAAATCTGATTTGTCTGATATAAGGATTGCCACCCCAGCTTTCTTTTGGTGTCCATTAGCATGGTACATGGTTTTCCACCCCCTCACTTTCAATCTGGGGGTGTCTTTTGGTCTAAAATGAGTCTCTTGCAGACAGCATATCGATGGGTCTTGTTTTTTTTATCCAGTCTGATAGCCTGTGTCTTTTGATTGGGGCATTTAGCGGATTTACATTCAGGGTAACTATTGAAAGATATGAATTTAGTGCCATTGTATTGCCTGTAAGGTGACTGTTACTGTATATTGTCTGTGTTCCTTTCTGGTCTATGTTACTTTTAGGCTCTCTCTTTGCTTAGAGGACCCCTTTCAATATTTCTTGTAGGGCTGGTTTCGTGTTTGCAAATTCCTTTAGTTTTTGTTTGTCCTGGAAGCTTTTTATCTCTCCTTCTATTTTCAATGACAGCCTAGCTGGATATAGTATTCTTGGCTGCATATTTTTCTCATTTAGTGCTCTGAAGATATCATGCCAGTCCTTTCTGGCCTGCCAGGTCTCTGTGGGTAGGTCTGTTGCCAGTGTAATGTTTCTACCATTGCAGGTTACAGATCTCTTCTCCCGAGCTGCTTTCAGGATTTTCTCTGTCTCTGAGACTCGTAAGTTTTACTATTAGATGTCGGGGTGTTGACCTATTTTTTATTGTTTTTGAGAGGGGTTCTCTGTGCTTCCTGGATTTTCATGCCTGTTTCCTTCCCCAAATTAGGGAAGTTCTCTGCTATAATTTGCTCCAATATACCTTCTGCCCCTCTCTCTCTTTCTTCTTCTCTGGGATCCCAATTATTCTAATGTTGTTTTGTCTTATGGTATCACTTATCTCTCGAATTCTGCCCTCGTGATCCAGTAGTTGTTTATCTCTCTTTTTCTCAGCTTCTTTATTTTCCATCATTTGGTCTTCTATCTCACTGATTCTCTCTTCTGCCTCATTTATCCTAGCAGTTAGAGCCTCCATATTTGATTGCACCTCATTAATAGCCTTTTTGATTTCGACTTGGTTAGATTTTAGTTCTTTTATTTCTCCAGAAAGGGTTTCTCTAATAACTTCCATGCTTTTTTCAAGCCCAGCTAGTATCTTTAAAATCATAATTCTGAACTCTAGTTCTGATATCTTACTAATGTCCATATTGATTAGGTCCCTGGCAGTCGGTACTGCCTCTTGTTCTTTTTGTTGAGGTGATTTTTTCCATCTTGTCGTTTTGTCCAGAGGAGAATAGATGAATGAGAGGACAAAATGCTAACAGGATAAAAATGTCCCCAGAAAATATTCTAAACAAATCAGAAAAGACCTGAAACTGGGGGAAAAGAAAGGGAAAGAAAGAAAAAAGGAAAAAAAAGAAAAAGAAAAAGATAAAAACAAACAAACAAAAACAAAACAAAACAAAGAAAACAGAATATGATCAAATATGATCAGGTTGGTGCATAGATCAGTGCCACACACTAAGGATTCTGGGCATATTTTGGTCTGTTAGAAGAAAGTGCCTCCCAAAATTTTAAAGAAAGTAAAACTTATATATGTACAAAAATAAGGGTTAATATGATGAAGGGATGGAATATGACTGTGAAAATGAAAATTATAAAAGATTTTATAAAAGGAATTGATACGGTAAGAAGTTGGTTGAAAAAAGAAAGAAGAGGATTTAAAAAAAATAGGGGAGAGAATGTGATCAGGCAGGAGACTGGAATAAAGCCATACACTAGAGATTTAGGGTATATTTTGACCTGTTAGAAGATACTATATCCCAAAGTTTTTAAGAGAGAACAACTTAGGGCGCCTGGGTGGCTCAGTCGTTAAGCGTCTGCCTTCGGCTCAGGTCATGATCCCAGGGTCCTGGGATCGAGTCCCACATCAGGCTCCCTGCTCGGCAGGAAGCCTGCTTCTTGCTCTCCCACTCCCCCTGCTTGTGTTCCTGCTCTCGCTATCTCTCTCTCTGTCAAATAAATAAATAAAATCTTTTAAAAAAAAAAAAAAAAAAAAAAA
>NC_058405.1:125816882-125866882 GCF_002201575.2 Neomonachus schauinslandi
AAAATTTTTTAAAAAAAAAAAAAAAAAAAAAGAGAGAGAACAACTTATATATATATACCAAAAATAAGGGTAACTACTATGAAGGGATAGAATATGAATCTAAAAATGAAAAATAAAAAAGATTTTTTTAAAAAAAGGGATTGATAAGATGTTGGTTGAAGAAGGGAAAAAGAAAAATTCAAAAAAAGAAAAGACAGTTAAAAAAAATTCACTTTGAAAGACTAAGGAATCATGGGGAAAAAGCCATGGATTCTATGTGCAGTATTCCCCTAGCACTGGAGTTCTGCCATTCTCATTGATCGGTAAACTTGGTCTTGGCTGGCTGTTCTTGCTGATCTTCTGGGGGAGGGGCCTGTTGCCGTGGTTCCCAAATGTCTTTGCCGGAGGTGGAATTGCCCCACCCTTGCCGTTCCAGGCTAAGTAATCTGCTTGGGTTTGCTCTCGGGAGCTTTTGTTCCCTGCAAACTTTCCATACAGCTTTGGAGGATGAGAGTGAAGATGGCAGCCTCCCAATCTCCACCTTGGAGGAGCTAAGAACTCAGGGTCCCACTCCTCAGTGAGCCCCCAGAGAAAAGCAGTCAATCACTCCCGTCTCCCAGTCTCTGGCCTCACCCCGTGCTCACCCGGCCTGTGACTGAGCATTTCTATCTCCGGCACCCGACCCCGTGTGGAGTCTCCAAGCCCAGCAGATCCCTGCAGTGCGCTCCTGTGCTGCTCCTCCCAGGGAAGGAAGGGGAGTCTCCCCAGATCTGCCGCTTGTTGGGTCCCTGCTGGAAGAGCAGTGGCCCGACTGTGCCGCGGATCATGGTTTATGGCCACCCTGAGCTGAGAGCCCACTCCTCTGCTCTGTCTCTGCAGCCAGCTTCCCTGCTCCAATACCTGAGAGCTCTGCCGCACTCAGGCACCCCTGGTCTTCCTATGACCCCGAGGGTCCTGAGACCACACTGTCCCAGCGAGGGTTCCACCCCCCACTTAGCCACTGGAGTGACGTCCCTCAACGGAGCCAACTTCTTTTAAAGGTCCCGATTTTGTGCTCCGCGGCTCTATCCCTTGCCAGAAGCGGCTGACAGAGGCCCCCTCCCCCGCCGTCTATCCTCCTGAATATTGCCTTGGATTCACTTCTCTGCACGTCCTACCTTCCAGAAAGTGGTCGCTTTTCTGTTCAGAAAGTTGTTGCTATTCTTTTCTTTGATCTCCTGTTGAGTTCGTAGGTGTTCAGAATGGTTTGATCCCTATCTAGCTGAATTCCTGGGACCAGATGAAATCCAGGTCTCCTATTCCTCGGCCATCTTGCTCCTCCCCCAGATTGTGGTAGCTTTATAATAAGGTTTGAAATTAGATGATGTAAGTCCTCCAACTTTGTTTTTCTTTCTTAAAATTGTTTTGGCTTTCCTAGGTCCTTTGAATTTGCACATAAAATCAGCTTGTCAATTTCTAAAAATGACATGAAATTGTTCATAATATGCTCTTATAACCATTTTAATGTCTAGGATTAGTAGTTGTATCCCCTCTTTCTTTTCTGATTTAGCTAATTTGGGTCCCCCCCTTTTTTTCTTCGTCTACCTAGAGATTTATCAATTTTGTTAAACTTCTCAAAGAACCAACTTTTGATTTCACTGAGTTTTCTCTATTATTTTTGTGTTTTCTTTTTTCTCCCCCACTGATTTCCATTCTGATCTTTATTGTTTACTTTCTAACATTGTCTTGTGTTCAGTTTACTCTCCTGTTTCTATTTCTAAGGTGGAAGCTTAGGTTATTGATCTGAGACCTTTCTTCTTCAAAAATAAAGTTGACCATTGAACAACACTGGGTTACTACACTGACCCCCATGCAGTTGAAAATCTACTTATAACTTTTGACTTCTCCAAAACTTAACTCCTAATAGTGGGAACCACAGGAGATCACTTTTTACTTCCATATGCAATTTACTGGAGAGACAAACTATTCACATGGAGATGATTAGCATCACATGGACATTTTAAGTGGATACTCACAACACTTGCACGTCACAGCAATAGCAACAGGAGGTGGCTATGAAATTCTTACCATAGTACAGTATGCTCTACAGTTAATTATAGACATTTATAATGTAATACTGCATCTGTATGTTTGTTTACATTTATTTTGACTGCAAATGGCACCAAGTACAGTCAGTGTTTGTGTGCATAAGTTTTGATAAATTTTAAATTTTTATATATATACTTTTATATATATATACTTAAGAGAGAGAGAGAGAGCACAAGCAGGGGGGGAGGGGCAGAGGGAGAAGGAGAAGCAGACTCCTTGCTGAGTGCAGAGCTTGATGTGGGGCTTGATCCCAGGACCCCAAGATCATAACATGAGCCGAAAACAGGCGCTTACCCAACTGAGCCACCCAGGTGCCCCAATTATAAAACACTCTTGATATTCTCCTTATTAGATGGATATATATCTGCCCACTGGCTGATTAATCATCCCAGCCTTCTTCACTAGTTTCCTGCCTCCTCCCCACCCTTAAGCCCCATTTAACTTTAGGGAAGATGATCTCATTCTGTCCTCATTTATTCCTGATCACTTATTTTCAATATGGATTTATTTTTTTTCTTTTTTAAATTTTATTTTATTATGTTATGTTAATCACCATACATTACATCATTAGTTTTTGATGTAGTGTTCCATGATTCATTGTTTGCATATGACACCCAGTGCTCCATTCAATACGTGCCCTCTTTAATACCTATCACCAGGCTAACCCATTCCCTCACCCACCTCCCCTCTAGAACCTTCAGTTTGTTTCTCAGAGTCCATAGTCTCTCATGGTTTGTCTCCCCCTCTGATTCCCCCTTCATTTTTCCCTTCCTACTATCTTCTTCTTTTTTTTTTTTAACATATAATTTATTATTTGTTTCAGAGGTACAGGTCTGTGATTCAACAGTCCTACACAATAGATTTTGTATATTTTATAGTAGTAAATGATAAAGAAAAACCTAGTATATACATATATTTTATGCATCCATGACATACCTTTTACTTAATTTTTTGTTATTTCTAGGCTATGCAGTTCCTCTGCAAGTTTTTCAAATGGTTACAAATATATAAAAAAAAAATTCCTATATATGTATTGAAAAAAAATCTATATACCAGTGGACCTATGCAGTGCAAACCTGTGAAGTTCAAGGGTCAACTGCATAGACATTTAAAACTGTACATTTTCCTCCAAGCAATGCTTTAGCTATGCTCTATATATTGTGATATCCTGTTTCCATTCTTATTCAGAATATTTTCTAATATTCTTCTGGTTTCTCCTGATTTCTTCTTTTGCCCATAGATTATTTAGAAACGTGTTGCTTAATTTCAAAATATTTGGAATTTTTCTAAAATTCTTATTGTTACTGATTTCCTGTTTAATTTCATTGTGGTCAGAAAACATACCTCACATAAAATCAATCTTTTATATTTTTATTTTTATTTTATTTTCTATATACTTTCAAAACTTTCCCTTTGGGGCCCCTGGGTGGCTCAGTGGGTTAAGTATCTGCCTTCAGCTTAGGTCAGGGTCTCAGGGTCCTCAGATCCAGCCCCGCCTCTGGCTGCCTGCTCAACAGGGAGTCTGCTTCTCCCTCTCCCTCTGCCCCTCCCCCTGTTCATGCTCTCTCTCAAATAAATAAATAAAATCTTTAAAAAAATATATAGTGAGTGTCTTCCAGAGAGCATATAGTTGATCCTTGCATTATTACTCAGTTTGATAATCTCTTACTTTGATTGGAATGTTTAATCCATTCCCCTTTAATGTAATTACTGATATGATTGGATTTATATTTATCACTTTGCTATTTGTTTTTTATTAATATCATGCCTTTGTATTCTTCTTTTTCCTGCTTTTCTGTCTTTCATGTTAAATATATTTTAGTATTATAATTTTAATTCCTTTGTTGATATTTTAATCTGTTTTAAAGATATTTTCTTAGTGATTGCTCTAGGAATTACAACATGCATCGACATTATCAAAATCTATTTTAACACTGGCTTAATTCCAGTAAAATATAGCAATTTATTCTAGGATAATTTAATTTCTTCCAACCTCTTTTGTGCTATTATTGTCATATACATTGCACCTAAATATGTTACAAACCCAAAAATAAAGTATTATAACTATTGCTTTATATAGTCATATCTTTTAGAGAAATTAAAACAAGAAGAGAGAAAATATATGTTTATACAGTTTTTTATATTTACCCATATATTTTCCAATACTCTTTATGTCTTCCTATGCATTCAAATTACTATCCAGTATAATTTCCTTTTGCCTGAAGAATTTCCTTTAGTATTTTTTCTAAAGTAAACTCTCTCTCTCTTTTTAATATGTCACCATATTACCTTTTCACCTCCAGTTCTTCTGATGAGAAATCAGCCACCTAATCTTCTTTTTGTTACTCTATATACTTTCAAAACTTTACCTTTGGGCACCTGGGCAGCTCAGTGGGCTAAGCATCTGCCTCAGCTCAGGTCATGATCTCAGGGTCCTGGGATTGAGCCCCACCCACCCTGCTCCCAGCTCAGCGGGGTGTTTGCTTCTCTCTCTCCCTCTGCCCCTACCTACGCCCTCCCACCCCACCCCCGCCCCACTCATGTGTGTGCACACACACTCTCTTTCCTAAATAAATAAATAAAATCTTAAAAACACACACACAAAACTTTCCCTTTGGTATTGGGTTTCAATATTTGACTATGATGGGTCTGGGACATGGATCTCTTGTCTTTTTCCTGATTGAAATACACTGCAATTCTTGGATCCATTGTCTAACATCAAATTTGAGACAGATTTGGCCATTATTCTTCAGATATGTTTCCTACCCCTTTCTCCCCTCTCTTTGTAAGACTCTCATGGTACCTATGTTGGCACCTGTGATGTTGTCTCACAGGTCTCTCAGATACTATTCACTTTTCTTCAATTATTTTCCTATATTTTCTTCATTGGATTATTTCTATTGATCAGTCTATCCTCTATTGCTCTATTTTCAAGTTCATTGATCTTTCCTCTGCCATCTTATATCTGTTTATCTTATATCTGCTATTGATCTCATCTAGTGGATTTTTTTCCCCTTCATTACTGTACTTTTCAACTCTAGTACTTCCATTTGTTCCTTTTTAATAGTTTCTATTTCTTTATTGATTTCCTGTGTCATGAGTTATCATCTTACTTTCCTTCAATTCTCTAAGCAAGGTTTCCTTTAACTATTGAAATATTTACAATAGCTGTCTTGAAATCTTTGTCTGATAAATTTAAGATCTAGGCCCCCTCGGAGATAGTCTATTCACCGTTTTTTGTTGTTTTGTTTTGTTCTCCCTGAGTGTGGATCATGCCTTTCTGTTTCTCTGAATGATTTGTTTGTTTGTTTGTTTATTTATATTGTTAAAAGTAGGTATTTTAGATTATATATTGTAGCAACTCTGGATTATGAGTCATTGTGGTTCTTTTCCCCTGAGGACTATACTTCTGGATATTTTTCTTTTCTTTTTGTTTTTCTGTTTATTTATTTCAGTTTGTCTAGAATTAATCTGTGGAATCTGTTTTCCCCATAGGGTGTGGTTGTTGATGTCTCTACTTAGTATTTTTTATTATAATTTTAATTTTTAGCCTGGTGTCCAATGGATCACGCTCATGTATTAGTTTAGTAATCATCCAATGACTAGAAAGAGGGCCCAAATACCTTGAGCCAAGATGGCTTCCACGGGCCAAGTTTAGGCAGTTTTCAAGTTAAGAAACTGGATGTTTGACTTATCTTTGGCTAGATGTCCACTTTATATCCCAAGTCTAGTAACCCAATCTTTTTTCCTGTTGCTCTACTCCAGTTTCCTTGCCTCAAAAACCTGCCACATATTAATGTCTGAGGCCCAGTCCTATTCTCGAACTAAAGGTCTAACTTTGTATTCATCCCCAGCAGCACCCTAACACTGGATAACCACTCCTCACTATCGGTAGCCTTTTCTGATACTGGGTTCTCTCTCTCATGCCAATCAATTCCTGGTTGGCCTGTGCCATCAGCAATAAAACTCCCAACTAGGGTGAATAAGGACAATAGAGGAAGGAAATTTCAAAGAGACCATGCTTTATCAATCATGCTATTTCTTGTGCCTGTTACAGTGTGATGTTTCATTCTTCATAATCACCCAACAATTATTTATTTTTATCATTAAGTTAAGTAAAATATAAAATGACTACAATTGTTTTCTGTAATTATCACCTTAAACTGATGTAAATTTTTAAATTCCCAAAAGTCTTAGGGAAGTTTGATAATTTCTGAGCCTGTTTTTGATATAGCACTTACCAGTCCTAGAAAAGACTTTAAGAGTGGTATAAAAATTTCAAATATTCTCTCTTACATATTCACAAACTTATATGAAGTACATTAAGTTATAAAACAAAAATATCGTATCTAAATAAAAATCTCTTTCTGTATTAGCAATGGGCCTGGCCTTAGTAATTAACCATTATGGCAGATACTCTCACAAAGATATCCATGAAATAATGATTCTTTTCTGGAATAATATGCATATTAATTAGTTCCTATAGCACTTGAGGGACTTCTGTTCTATTCCCACAGCAAGGTCAGAAGATGCACCCACCTTAGTTAGCAGCAAATTTAAAAATCTTGAAGCAAGTTGGGGTCACAGAGAAGACTGGGCACCCCAAGGGAAAAGCAAAACCAGAGGCAGAAATTTTTCACAGCCCTGAAATTATACCATGTAACCTAATCAATAGACTGTATTTGTAAGCACCCTAATCTCCATTACCCACAATTGGAATGGACAGTTCTGTTCAATTAATACGTGATCAGGGTGGGTTTGAATTTAGTGTTGGAAATGTATGTGTGCCACATTAAAATTCAAATATCTAAATGAGAAGCCTCAAGAGGATTAAATTTAGCAACCAGTAGCAAGCTAGGTATAATAATAAAAGAAGTTTGCCCACTAGAATTTTAAACTTGAGTTATAATTTACTCTAAGGTAAAAAATGCCAAAATTACCTCAACTTTGTTCACAAATTGCTAATCAGCTTTTAGAGGCTAGGGAGCCCCTGCATATAGAAACCTTCATACACAAATCAACAAAGGAGTTCTCTTTCATTTTTTTTTTTAAGATTTTATTTATTTATTTGACAGAGAGAGAGATAGCGAGAGCAGGAACACAAGCAGGGGGAGCGGGAGAGGGAGAAGCAGGCTTCCCGCCGAGCAGGGAGCCCGATGCGGGACTCGATCCCAGGACCCTGGGATCACGACCTGAGCCGAAGGCAGACGCTTAACTGACTGAGCCACCCAGGTGCCCTCTCTTTCATTTTTATAACACAGAAATGACATGCTGATATTCCCCAAAGGAATATGTCCATACTTATTAATCTTTGATTTCTAAAATCTAAACTTGATCAAGTGAATTACACATATACATATGCTAATCTGAAGCATTTCAAGTTAATTCTGAAAAGTTAAATTATGTATTTGAGTACTGCAAAATATTAAATTGTCCTAAATTTTCCTAAAATACTAAAATGCCATTAGAAACATAATAAACTCAAGGCAAATAATTCCGAAGTATAAATAACTCTGGAGTGTGGTAAAAGTTGTTTGGAAGGTAAACTCATATATTTGGAAAAGGTATACACACTGTTTTTTATTATTAAAGTAAAAGTTTCTTGATCAAAATACTCTATACATGCACTTCACTTGGGAGATTTGGAGACTTAGGAACTAGATGATTTTTTAGTGTAAGGAAAGAATATTGTTACCTAGTGTACCTGTGACCCTAAGAAAATGATAGGCTTCCAAAACATCTTATGTGTGTTGGAAGGAATGAAGACACAAAATGGCCAAAGGTGGCATCCTTAAACCATGGGTCTGGAAACCTGGGTATTGTCCTTGTTTTGTCACTAACTAACCATAGGAAAGTAACTTGACTCTCTGGGTTTCAATGTCTTCATCTGCACATTAGGTTATTAGAATCAGATGATTTAACAAAGGCTCCAAAATGACCACTTGTCTGGATCTGGCCAGTAGATACATTTCATTTAG
Organism: Neomonachus schauinslandi; assembly: GCF_002201575.2. Classification (NCBI taxonomy): domain Eukaryota; kingdom Metazoa; phylum Chordata; class Mammalia; order Carnivora; family Phocidae; genus Neomonachus; species Neomonachus schauinslandi. The sequence continues at coordinate 125,824,928 of NC_058405.1, forward strand.
ATCAGTGTTTTTAAACAACAACAACCAAAAATGTTAATTAAAAGATTTGACATAAAAATCTGGATTTCATTTTTTTTTTGTTTTTTTGGAAAAAATAAAAAATCTGGCCCAACACTGTGCCAGTATTTCCACATGATAACATTCAGCTTGAGCTGGGTAGTGACTGCCCTCTACAGATGCAAGCTCCTTCTGGTTGGTTACCATTCTATTCTTCTGTCTTGAGTATGCATATACGCTCTCACCCAATCCATTTTACTCATTTACTGTGTCTGCCTAGCCCTCTAGGTGGTTGATTTTGTTATCTCTAATTTAGTAGGTCCCTTCGAGTTTGAAGATTCTATGATTCTTTAAGTTTATAAGAATGCGTTCTATATAATATATAAGGACACATTAACCTGTTAGTTCCTAGAATGGTAAGCTTCTACTCAAAAGAGACAAAAACCAGAGAGAATGGGTAAGAGAATAGTAATGCTCTAGCATACAGACACATTCAAGGAAAATTGGGACAATGGGGTATTGCTTATTTGGGTGAACTTGGACTAACAAGTGGACCCTAAAGATTCCTAGGAAATGTGGACATAGGAAAGATAAGGCATTTACAATTGGGGCAAGGAAGGACAAAAAAAAATAAATTTTGAATGGATTCAAGACAGGAAAGAGTAATTTGTTTTATCAAGTGTCTTTTTTGGAGGCCTGACACTGCTAGCCTCATGCTATTACCGGATTTGTTAAACCTCACAGCTCAAGAGCTGCTAGGCATCTTCCCCACTACAAAGATGAGAGAATTTATGCTCATAAACGTTAAGTAACTTGTCCAAGCTGGTAACTGTCAGAAGCAGAATTTGAATCTAACTCAAAGGTCACAGTTCCTTCCATACCACCAGACAAACAAACATTTTCATCTTGGCTTGGCCCATAGTCAACCATTGAGAAATACAGACATGGGATCCCACATCAGGCTCCCTGCTAGGCGGGGAGCCTGCTTCTCCCTTCTGCCTCTGCCTCTCTCTCTCTCTCTCTCTCTGACTCTCATGAATAAATAAATAAAACATATAAAAAAAAAAGAAATACAGACATGGGAGAGAATGAACCTACTTTTATTTCATTTGCAGAAATATGACAAGGTTCTACAGTTTTGTTAAAGATGCCCTTTCCAATAAGTATAAATATATAAAATTTGGACCCTCAATCAATTACCAATTGAATATTGGAATATCTTCCCCTAAATTATAGTAGTATCTTAATGAACTACATCAGTGGGCCCAAATATCTTAAAGGTAGTTCATTCATCTTGAAAAGTTAAGATGTTGCTATTCCCAAAAAGTGAAGGAAAGCCAAGAAGACACGCCTTGTGGTGATTTTAAAAACACTAGGAAGAATTTTGGACACTTAGTAAGGACTTATCTAATCTGATTTCATCCATTTCATGGATGTTCACATTAATGTTTCTTCAGCCATATTCTCTTTTCACCAATTGACAATTATAATAAAAGTCTTCAAGTATGCATTGGTGAAAACACTCATAGACATAATAAAAAGCTGAATGCCCAGCTTTTCTGAATTTTTATTGTGTACTGGGGAACAATATATCATAATGTGTGTCATAATTCTCTTGATCTCTCTTGAAAAAAGAGGGGTTCTCATTACATATGAGATCAAAAGGAGACAAATATTATCCAAGAATTGCCTTTCAATTTCTGAAGTGTGGTTGTATTTTTTTGAAGGTTCACTGTATTCCTTTATGGTCATCACTACTTGCAATATAATCTTAGAAAAATAATCCAGCATACTGTAGGTATTTATTCAGTCATGTTTATCTCTTAACACATTACTGCTTCAGTAGTCCACACGGTCATAAAATACTCAATTCGAGAAGCTAGTTAAATTAGATAACCAGCTGGACAAATTCCTTACACGATTACTTCTTTTTCTGTATTTTAAAGATGAGAAGTACCAGAAATATTTATTTATGTTAGGATCCAAATTTAAATGTCTTTCACTTTAGAAACAAGGCCAAACAGCAAAGCCTCCCCTACTGTTGTGCTCTATAGTCTAACATCTCTTGATTACTCTGACAGAGTTCCAGTCACAGGTTGTGAGTCAGAAAGAGGATTTTCAATGTCCAGCAGCTAAATGTGTCAGCCATGACATTTCTGAAAGTTCTATTTTTATATACAGAGAGAAGGAAAAATCACTTCTTTGTATCTGTCCTTTGCAAAATTCTCAGTTTAACTCCAGCTTTAGATATGTACAATAGTGAACGCATTCTTAGTTAACATGACAAGCGACTGACATTTTTAAACTGGAATAATGCATGTAATGAAAAAATAATCTACACAAGTTTGTTCCTTCTGCATTCTTATTCCCTCTTTCAATCATAAAGGCTGTTAAAATGCAGTTGAAATAATACAAAATGCAATTCAAATCTCCCTATTGTCCTAATCCCTTTTTTTCTACTCTTATACAGCTTATCTAAAAATGTTGAAATGTAACTTGCTTGAGTTACAATATTATGTGAATTAAGAGTCAGTATTGTTTGAAAGCTCCTTTTAATTGGTCTACGGGGAGGTTTTCTGTATATATTAAAATGATTGTGTGTCTGAATTATAACGAACCTACCTTTAAACTTCCTTTGTGTTTAAATACATATTAGAGGCAAACCATTTTAATACTCCTTAGAATAGGCTTTATTGCTAAAATTATTGGTTTGGCAATCCTGGCATAAATGGAAATTTCTGATTGGCTGTCATATCAATGTCAGTGAAGCCCAGGAAGTGCATGGCTCTGGCTGTTTTCCTTATTTTTATTTATAAATTCTGTTTCATAACAGCAATAAGATGCTTCAGGCCTTGCAGTTCTGGGGGATTATTGCACTTGTCAGGTGGTAAAAATCACTGGTCCCTCTGCCTTGTGCCTCAGAACGCCACTAGCTGCATGTAATCATGGAGAAATGCAATTCCTAGAATTTCTTAATGCTTTCTTATGACATATCTAACTTTTAAAATAAATCATTTATTCTGAAGGCTGGAGGTGTCATAAGAGTATTCAACCAGTAGCTAAGGGATGGGGAAGAGATCAAAGCGTAGATCATGGAGGCAAGAGAAATGACCAAGTTGTGGCCATCTCACAATGAGCCTTAAAGAATATAAAAATCTACAATAAAGCATATTTTATATTAAAATTGAGAAGTTAGCCAACATATTTGTATATGAATATAAATTGCCTTACCATGATATTTTAAGTTTGTTTTCTTCCTTTCAGATAAACATTGATACATTTATACACCAAAACACATGATACACATTGCAAGTATAAATGCATGCAGATCACCTTTGAAAAAAATCTAATTTGCTTACACTCAAGGAAAGGCATACACCATATATTTTTTTTATTTAAGAAAATCCTTTTTGATCTAACTAGCATAATGCCAAAATTTTAAAATATTGAAATGTATGCTTGGGAAAAGTATAAGCAGCCTGATTTTTTAAGTAAATGGAATATAAAATTCAGACTCAAATTATACAACAATGGATAGAGGTTTAAACTTGAAGTTTAAATTTCTATTTCTAAATAATTGTTTGTAAGTTTCTATATCTTAACATTTGTTCTAAGTAACAATGTAAACCAAAAGAGACCAAATTATCTTTTCAGGGAAAGAATACCAAAGTTTATCTTGGAAAAGGGCCAGTTTTAGGTAGGGGGTGTTTATGGCCTGGGGAGTTACTGTAGCAATAGAAAAAGATTAATAATTTGCACATGTGAGATTCTTGGAAGGCAGGATACAGCTGTAAAGAATTAACCCCTCTTGAGAGATGTAAAAACACAGAGCAGCTGTTGGGAGGGACTAAAAACTATTCAGGCTACACAAGTCCTCAAAGTGAAGCAGAGAAAGTGCATTTGGGGACTGACAAGCTTTTGTCTTTGTTTGTAAATGGGCAGATAACTTAAAAAAAAAAGTAAGACAAAAGGAGCCCATTGTGCCCAATTAAAATGTATTATTGAAATGTTAAGTAAGGACTACAATGAGTTTTTAAAGAAATCTAGTACTACAATGCTTTGCTCAAGATGACTTAAAATGGAGCCACTCTGTTAAAGGAAGGGGTGTACATCTGGGTGATGATGCCCTGGAACTCTTTCTTTTTTCCTTTTTTTTAAGATTTTATTTACTTATTTGAGAGAAAGAATGAGAGAGAGAGCATGAGAGGGGGGAGGGTCAGAGGAATAAGGAGACCCCGCTGAGCAGGGGACTCTATCCCGTGACTCCAGGATCATGACCTGAACCAAGGCAGTTGCTTAACCAACTGAGCCACCTAAGTGCCCCATAGAACTTTCTGAAATGTCGCTTTATTCACTGACAGAGACTCATTTTTCAGAATACACATACCCCCGCCAAGAGAAAAGTAATCAAATTAAAACATTTTGTCAATGGCTGAACAAGAGGTCCAAATTCTATTTAAGTGAAATTTGTGGTTGATTTTTGCTTCCTGGGAAAGAAAAGTGGCCACCATGCTTCAACGAAAAGCCCAACAGAACTTTTGTAAAGATCTTAGAACACAGGTTTAAAGAATGAAGAGATTATTGAAAACATTTTGTGAAATTTCCTTGAAATAAATGTCATTCATTCCAATGTCCTTTGAGCTTGAAGCAGATACGGGAAAAATACACACCTGACTTACCGTATAATTCAGTACCTTAGTGTTTCCTTCAAAATAATAGGTCAGTGGTTCTCAAAGTGTGGTCTCAGTTTCCCTAGGGGTTCCTAAGATTCTTTCAGGGGCCTCATGGGGTCAGACTTATTTTCATCATAATACTAAGACCTTTTTTTTCACTTTTTTTTTTAAAGATTTTATTTATTTATTTGAGAGAGAGAATGAGATAGAGAGCATGAGAGGGGGGAGGGTCAGAGAGAGAGGCAGACTCCCTGCTGAGCAGGGAGCCCGACGTGGGACTCGATCCCGGGACTCCAGGATCATGACCTGAGCCGAAGGCAGTCGCTTAACCAACTGAGCCACCCAGGTGCCCTTTTTTTTTCACTTTGTCTCATAAGTGTTTGGTAGATTTTCCAGAGGCGACATGACATGTGATGACGTCATCACAGTGGTGGCTAATGAAATGTATGCTTGTGTATCCTTGTGTTTGGGGGGATTTTTCTAAGTAAACTAATCAATAACTTTTAAGAGTATAAACAAGTCTTGAGACTAAAAATTTTGAAAGGTATTAAAATATGATCACTTGCAGCAGCCTGAGGTGACCTCTGAAAATGGTTTGCTATTCACTTGACCCCAAAACCCCTACGAAATCATGTAAATCAAGAGGTTCAAATCTCTGTGTTCACTTTAAGAACACATGTGAAACTGCCCAGGCCATCAAGGGTATGCATATGCGAAAAGCCCCCAAGTATCTGAAAGACGTCACTTTGCAGAAGCAGTGTGTGCCATTCCGTCGCTACAATGGTGGAGTTGGTAGGTGTGCCCAGGCCAAACAGTGGGGCTGGACACAGGGTCGGTGGCCCAAGAAGAGTGCTGAATTTTTAGTGCACATGCTTAAAAATGCAGAGAGTCATGCTGAACTTAAGGGTTTAGATGTCAATTCTCTGGTCATGGAGCACATCCAGGTGAACAAAGCCCCCAAGATGCGGCATAGAACGTACAGGGCTCATGGGCAGTAACCCATATGTGAGTTCTCCGGGCCACATCGAGATGGTCCTTACTGAAAAAGAGCAGATTGTTCCTAAACCAGAAGAGGAGGTTGCACAGAAGAGAAAGATATCCCAGAAGAAACTGAAGAAACAAAAACATATGGCCCAGAAGTGATTTCCGCACAGAATAAATGCAAATAAAAATAAAAAGAGAAAAAAAATAAAATATGATCACTTGGCTCAATTCACAGTAACATCCTTGCCCATTCCTTTGATGTTTTCCATGCTTTCTATGTCACGGTAAACACATTGCAGTGGATATTATCATGATCAAAGAATACAAATATCTGTTATCTTCATATTTCAAATTCTGTCCTTTAGCAGCAGATCTTTAAAATCAATAAAATAAAATCATATGTGTCAATAGCATATGAAACAGATAAAAGAAAGTAGAGCTGCTCTTTGGGGAGTGGGAAGCACAGATCTGCCCTATGGGCTCTCTCCTGAGACTCCTCCAGATCTTCCTGGACTGCTCTTGAAACATTATGAAAACGACCACATTAGATTTTTCGTGTGTGTGTGTGTGTGTGTATGTGTGTGTTCTACATTTATAATTCTATTTGGTTTCAATAACAATCCTATGAGGTATAAAAAGAGATACTATCCCACTATACATAGAAAGAAATTGAGAGGCTTGGAGAGGATCCCATACCTGTAAGTGATGCAGATAAGTCTGACACCAATGTCTTAGATTCCATGTCCAGAGGCCTGGTATCTATACCATTCTGGCTCTATTTGGCATTTTAAGTTCATAAACTTCAGCCTAATTTTTATAATTATTATGTATTTACCTCTCTTCTTCCCTAGGAATAGAGAGAGAAGAGCCCCTTTACTCATTCTGAGTTTTCTTCAAGAATTCTCTTCTAAAAACCTCACGTTGGTAAGCACCTCAGTGAAGATAAGATTCACCAGGGAGCCTTCCGTTAACATTGCCCTCCAAATAGAGACAAGCAAGCAAACGAGAAAATAAATATGACAGAAAGAATAGGATGGAAGTAAGCATTCAGGAAAGGTATGTCCTAAGATGACAGTGATTCTGTTTAAACTCTCTTTTTATTGCCCAACCCAGTCAACCAACCCTTTAGCGGGCATATTGTAAATGGAAAGAGAGAGGTATCAATAATTTGATTTCTTCACATAACATACACACAGGAATTATTATCTGAGGTTTTAAAAATAATTTAACTGAAAAGTATGCCTACTGCACTCCTATTTCGGGTAAGCAGATAAATGCAACAAGGTGAATTGCTTCCTAAGGTCACAAATGCAAGAAGACAGCTTAACAGTATTAACAATTTAGAAGACTAGTCTATATTACATTTGATTTAATCACTGCATGTTTTCCTCATTAGGCAGTTGTTACTAGACCATCTTTCCCTTTTCCACAAATTCTTCTTCGTTCCTCAACCTCCACCACCAATACCTCAACTTTTATCTGCAGCTCAGTTATGTGTTTGGTGGGGGAATAGGACTTCGACAGCAGTATGATCTTTTTGAGGAATAGGTCAGGCTCCTACCGTGTTGGAATCTGCAACCTTCTTGGGGTTGCCTGGCCCAGATATTTTTTGCTAGACCAAGAACTGAACGTGGTCATTATTTTCAGACTTCAGAGAAACATTCACAAGCAGGTCTGATCTATCTAAAGCTACATTAAAAGCTCCTGAATACCATTCCTATTAACCAGTGTATTTCTAATAATTTCTCCTCACTGAAAATAGCACCACACATAAATAGAGGAATAGAAGCATTTGTCAAGCTGTGTTAGTTAATAGTAAATCTAATATAAAGATTACAGAATGTTCAGGGAAAATTAACCTAATGATTAAACACGATCTTATGTTTAATTAACACAAGGATGTTTTGCATACCAACTCATTCTATTGTCTAAAACAGCATTTATCACACAAAATAGAATAATAAAAGTTGACTCATACAATATTTTTTATCACAGTGGTGTTTTACACTATTTATCTAATACAGTGTTAAAAGATAAACGAGGGCATATTAAAAATTTTAAGAGCTTATTTGAGCAAAAATCAATTTGAATCGGGCAGCATCCAATCTAGCAGATAGAAAGGAGCTCCGAGGACCTGTATTGAATGAAAGACTTATAGGCAGAGTAGAGCAGAAACAAGGAAGTTATATTAGGCAAAAAAGCAGGTTAGTTATTGCACAATTACTTTCCTTTAATGGATGCCAGTGGTCTATCAGGCAGAGTACCTAACTAGTACTGATCAGGCCATTCCTGAGTGAGTAGTTTAAGATTCCGTTTCTAGGAGAGCCAAAACTGTAATTGCCTCCATTTAGTGATACAAGGCTTAGCATAAGTGACACCACTTTGGGCCTGTTTTTTTTTTTTTTTCCACAGTACACAGGACCTTTGCAAGGTAGGTAAACTTTATTATCCCATTTTACAAATGATGATAATAGACAAAGTAGTTAAGTAACATTCCTGGAGTCATATCCCAATCACTGGTACTGCTGAATTTAGAGCAGAGAATTTTTGCTTTCTAGTTAGGTTCTTAAGCTTCTTTGTTACCTTGAAATTATTTCACTATCAGAAATGTTTTCTGTTGCCCACGGCATTGTTTACTGAATATCTACTATAAGCCAGGGACTTTTATACATGTTGTCTCATTAAATTCTCATAAACCACCTTGTTAAAAAATGATTATAGGTGAGTCCACTGAAGTTCAGAGATGTTATTTGGTAATTTGCCAGGCTTGAACATGACTGAATCAAGATTCTAGGCCCAAGTTCAAGAATCTTTCTTTCACTACCTTGCCTCAATTTCTTCTATTACAGGTCTAAAAGAAAAAGAAACATTTCTGCAAACAATCACATATAATGATAACTCACACAGGCTAATGTATCACAAGACAGGGGCATCTGGCTGGCTCAGTCAGTAGGGCACTCTTGATCTCCCATGGTGAGTTCCAGTGCCATGTTAGGGTAGAGTTTACTTAAAAAAAAAATTCCCAAGACAATCTAACAATAATTTGTTTTAAGGAAAAAAAATAACGCGACAAAACCAAAAAATAGTAAAAATCAGTTACTAGAGAAAAATGAGAAGAAATTTAAAACAACTGATTTCAAAGCAGGGATCAAGATATAGCAAATACATATTGATCTCTTACTATGTCAGGAATTATGCGAAATTCCTGGCCTCATAAAGCTTACTTTCTAGAGTAATCCGATATAGAAATAAGGGTATATGAGCAAGAAAAAGAAGACGGTAAGGAAGAGTTAAACACATCGAGGCAGAGTAGAAAAGGAAAACCAAATGAGTTGGGCAAGGAAAGCTCTGTTATGTGCTTAACCAATATTCTCTTAATTATGATAAGTCACACACAACTGAAAACGTGTTGATTTTCATTAAGATAGCCTAAGATTTATTTTCAGGAGTGAGTATTTCTATCTCTAACTCAGAAAACCTTCCAGCCACATAGGTCCACAGGCAGAAAAAACCCGTTCCCTTAGAAAATGTCTGGTCATTTCCATTGCGTTCTCCAGTTGGTTCCTTCCCAGACCAGGAAGTCCCGCCCCCTACCGGAAAAGATGGAGGCTGGACGCAGAGGGAGGCCGGCGCTGGTAAGATAAGGCCATTATAATTGGATTAATTGTGGTTAAGGCCCCTTGAAACATTTATCAGCTTTTTTATTTTTCAGATAACTAGTCAGATTATGGTAACTCCTTAAAGGAGGAGTTTAGGGGAAGAGAAGTAACTGCCTACCTCCCAGGCAGCCCCTGTGGGGCGTGTGTCAGCGCGGTGGGGCAGGCTCCTGAAGAGTGTCAGGACAGGGCTTGGGGGCAGAGCGCCGCTGCAGGGAGGCGGGTGAAATACCTCACTGGGGCTGTACCCCATGGAAGGTCTTTGTTTTGTATGATACTGAAGCCACACACTCAGAGTTGAGCTGACTGACTAGTAAAGACTTAGCTGAAGCAGTCCCAGAGTAAACACATTAGCTTTACTGAAAAAAGAAAGATTGGGAAGCATTTACCTACTATACCCTCTTCAGTTAAGCACTTCCTGAGGTGGACCCAGAGGTCTGTTTATTTTTCCAAAGAATAGAAGGTGGGGGCAGGGGGTGGTGGAGGGTGCATTAAAATTTTTTTGCTTAGGAAAAATCTTTGGATATTGAATACTTTATAATTTGGTTTTTGGTTTTGGTTTTTTAAATTGGGGGATGGAGAAAGACTTAAGCTTGACTCAATAACATGCCTTATTTGCCTTACCGTTGTGTTACTGCTCAAGAGAGAGACTGAGTTGCTTACTTCTAGCTCCTAGGCTGCTCAGGGGTGGCTGTTGTTAGAGTTCCCTTGAGATAATGATTCTTCTGGGTCAGTCTGAAGAAACAGTCTGCAACAATGGCAATCCCCAGGGTGACACTCTCGAGGGGGCCTAGATTCATCTGTCAGTCACCTTCAGCCCAGAGCCATCAAATCCATTTACACAAAAGCTGGTTACCACAAACCTTTTGAAAAGCTAAGTAAAGAGGAGATTTACCCATCCTTGAATCTTCATTCTTTTTTCTTTGATTCCCTCATTTCTCTTATCTTTCCTTTTTTCCTAACCACCTCTGGGAACTTCTGGGATTTTTACCCTTCTTTTGTTCCACCCTAGAGCTTACACTATTGTTATCTTAAAGCTTGCGCATAAGCTTGAATATAACTCTCAAGATATACAGAAATAAATACCTGGTACTCTTGTATGGAAACTTTTAATTCTAATAAGTATTTTTGTCTCCAAAAGGGTAGGATTTTCTGGGAGTTAGGAAAGGATTGTTTCATGCTGTAATGTTGAGAAACTGAAATTTATGTGTAGTATTTTAAGTATTTCTTTAAGCATACATTTGGGCATATACTTTCATATATCCTTCCTATTGTATATATACCTTTTTATTTTTTTTAATTTTTACACTCATGAGACTATAACATAAAAACCTGAATCATTTTGCAACTGAAATGACCCTCAACAACTTAGACAAATGTGAAAAAAAATTATTTGATCTAAATACTGCTGAATTTCAAATATAGCAATTCTTTATGTGAATTCTATAACTTTGTAATTATAAGGAACTGATTTCCTTTCCCCGGGGAAAAGGAGAAATTCTGGTCTTGCTCTAGAAATTCTGACTCCTCCATGTACCAGCATTATTATAAAATATTTAATTTAACAAACTGAAAGACAGTTTTAATTAGTAAAAGTGTAAATAAAATATTACATTAAAATATAAGGATTTTGTTGATGTGCATATGGTTGCTAGAATTAGAGTAACAAAGTATTGCCTAGATAATGCCTTGAGGGGGTATTTGTAATTATAATTAGTTTATCAATTATAAGAAATTTTAGTTCATAACTATAGATAGAGGCAGCAGATATCCTAAGCTTGGTAGAGATAGGAGTCCTGGTAAGAGGAGCAGGTCAAGAGAAATCTACCCTTATGGCAAAAATACTCCTTATAATGAACATGTTAGTTAGTTGGCTTGCAATGGCAGGCCAGTACTAACTAAGCACTAAGACCAGCACTAACTATACCAGTTGCATATGATATAGCCCAAATTAGTTCAGACTCCCACCTAGTCCCTGATCCCCTTCTAGTGACTACCAAAAGAACACCAATGTTCCATTTTGTTCATTCAGCATTATCTCTTGAGCATTTACTACTAATTGCCAGAATTTAATAGTAAAATATTCTTAAGTAACTTACATGTAGTGAAAAGAACCAGCGCCAAGTAGGCTCTGGAATATGCTCAAAAATAGATTGTTGTCAAGTAAACACTATGAAATCTTATTCCATAATCTTAAAATTAATTTGCCCATTCAGACTGTGTAACAGTGGCAACTATGTCCCAGGAACATTGTTGGCATTTGAGGATGTAAAAATCAACAAAATAGGGACCGTGTCTCACGATAGCTTACAACTTCACTGATTTGGTATAGGCCGCTGTTAACTCTTCAGCCACTTAGATCGGCATGGTTTGGTTTTCACCTGTCTCCTAGTCCTCTTTTCTAGACACTTCATTTCCCTCACACCATATTCCAAACTTGTGAGTTTGGGGGTTTCTGTTGTTTGCTTTCCATTGTTGGAGCCATCTTATCTCTTTTTCACCTCAGGGCCTCGGGGATGATGGTGGTCCAGGTTTATAAAATTTTATTGTATGGTTTACCCCTGTACTTTGAGGAAAGTAGAGGTAAATTATTAGCTTTTATGGTTGGATGTTAGCTCTAGTGGGAAATTTAGGTCGCTTAATCCACTGGACTCTGATAACATTGTATTAAATGCATGTGACAGACTCTTCATACTGTCACTCATCTGTTGGATACTTTTATTAGTTGACTTGTTTTTCCTATGCCACTTTCACCATTACCACAAATTGTGTATCTCAGTCCATATTATATAGCATATTCATTTGCTGAGGCTGCCCTGACAAATTACCACAAATTGGGTGGCTAAAACAACAGAAATTTATTCTCTCACAGTTCTGGGGGCTAGAAACCTGAAACCAAGGTGTCGTGATGCTCCACTGAGCCTCCGTGAGAGAATTCATTCTATGCTTCTCACCTAACTTAGGTGGCTGCCGACAGTTTGTGGCATTCCTTGGTTTGTAGCCACACCACTCTAATCTCTGCTTCGGTCTTTTTGCCTCCTCCTCTTCTATCCTGTGTCTCTCTTCTGTGTGTCTTTTTAAAGAACATTTGCCGTTGGATTTAGAACCCACCTAGGTAATCCAAGATGATCTCCTTTTCTCAGGATCCTTAACTTAATTACATCTGTAAGGGCCTTTTTCCAAATAAGGTAACATGTACAGTTTCTAGGAATTTGATGTAGACATATCTTTTGGGGGACCACCATTCAACCCACATATAGGGGTATTTATTAATTTCATATTTCATATTTTTATGTTTTCATTCCCAAAAACAAATCACTCATGATGCCTTTAATATAGCTTAAAGGACTAATGTATATATTCAACATTTAACTGGAAAGCTGTATTTAACATGTCAAATTTTATGACTAGGAATTCCTATAAAATTTTGATGACCTGGTTCTAGGACTATTAGAGTTTTACTGAGGGAAAATATTTGCTTCACCTTGGGTATAGGAAATCATATGTCCTTCGTCCTTTTCTCTGAAATGTAGGTTCATTTTCATAATCTAAGAGGAAGAGGTTGATGTAGTGACTGTCAAAGTCAACCATATGTTACAATCATTTGTTTGAAGTGCATTGACAAGGAATTAATGCTTTAATAGAAAAATACATTAGAGAAATATGCAAATTTCAGTTAATAATAGGGGAAATGTAGCAAATATTGCATCTAGAATGGTCTTTTTTGGATATGTGCATTTTTATTTCTTATATTTTGTAGTAGCCTTACTTATAATAAAAGATTAAAGAGACAATTATGTTCTTTATTGTATACATATACAATAATTGTTGATAGAAGTAGACCCTGGTGTTTGTTAGCTGAAATATTGACAGATTACAACTGACCTGATTGATTCTGAGGATGATTACATTTTTCCTTTTTTTCTTTATTCTTTCTTTTTTTTGGGATTACACTTCACCAAAATTACTTTCTTTAGGAAGTATACGCGGCAGTTGGGAATTAGAGTAACAAGAAGGATGTTAGGGAAGGAAACAATGATTTAGAGAATGGCATTTCAAGAAAAGGAAAATGACATTGGAAACAAAAGTGCGATGGAATTCAAAACTGCTATATTGTATGTGAAAAAATGTGTAAAAATACTGAAAAATAGTACTTAAATGGAAAAAAAATTCACAATCTAATGCATTGTTTTATTAGATTGGAAATTAAAAGACAATTTCTATTTCTAACTCAACTTTGTAGGAAGTTAACGGACATCTCAACACTGAACATTATACCAAAGCCATGACAGGCCACAGCTTACCTAAACCTTTTCATCGATTACTTAGGAGCTATTTGATCTAGTCAGAGAGTTTTTCTGTCTCAGGTTTTCATTCCTAACATAGAAAGAATACCTATCATCTGTGCTTTTCCCATTGATAATGAAAAAAAAAAAGGGATTCATTTTTCCATCTGGTAGCAAACCAGGCACTTAGGGAGGCATATTAACTACATCACAGAAGTAGCAATTCACCAAATCAGACTTAATTTGTCTAGAATAGTTTCTCTTGCCCTGATTTCCAACCCTCCAAAATTTGAGCTGTTAATTTACTAGCAAGGAATAATCAAGTCACAGCAGAACAATATAGTGGAATTCTGGGAAATAGGTTGTTTGAGCTGAGAACGATTTTCTATTCAACAAGAATTGCCCATTATAGACGATTCTTAAAAGGAAAAATAGGTGATAGAGAAAGTTGAACCTGATGAAACCAGAAAGGAAAAATAGAAGGCTATGTATGAGAGTGTGTATGTGGGGTATGTGTGTGTGTGTGTGTGTGTGTGTTAACCCGAGAATCCTTGGTACCAGCAAGAATGTGAGAAAACACAGGGGTATGTTGGAATCTGTTTTGCAGCCTCAGCTATATTGTATCAATCTATTCTTTATGACCATTTCCAACTATCTCTTTTCTCAGACACCGGCAACAGGATTTTACTCAATGTTATTTCCAGAAGTAACACCTCAAGAAACACTTTCAGAAACAGTTTCTCAATTCCAACATACTGATACTTTTACCAGCCAGAAAAGGATTTCTGAAAATCATTTCAAAGACCAAAGTTTCTGAAAATAGCAAGAGTCCTTAAAAAATATATATATGTGTGTGTATATAGATGTGTATATATATACATATATACACACAGTGTACCACACACTAACATGGATGAAGAAAATTGGTAAAATGAATCATAGAGGCCCAGAAACATCAGTGTTTTACCATTTATCTTTGAACATACAGGAATTTTGTCTAAAAAAACTTGATTCTCTTTCAGTTATTTTTGGAACAGTCAAGCTGTATTGAGATTCTTTTGTAGATGGCAAGGTTTTATTTGGAAAGCTAGGATAAAGGTTTTCTTTTACAAAAAATCACTTTATTTGGCCACTGAAATCCACTCCCTCCTAGGTTTGCATTTACGTTTTAAGGTATTTGTTCCTAGGTTCTTAAAAATCTAGAAAGAAAAATAAGCTCCTTGCGGAATATGGCTTACATGATTTTTTTTTTGAGTGAAAGGGTGGCCCTTTTTCCATTTTAAAATAACCAAATATGTTACAAATGAGGGCATCTGCTTTTTCATTGAATGTATCAATGTATGTAAGTATGTATTTATGTAGGTGTGTGTCTTTATTAGTTTTATTCCCTTATTTCCAAGGAGAGATGTGTATATTATAGAGTTTAATCATCAAGATCATCATTATAGACCTTAAGCATGAAAAAATTCTGAAAATTCTGTTGGTTAAAATTGAAAATACAACTCAGGTCTGAGATCTTAGCCATTGAAAACCTTGAAATCTCATAAATTAAGCATCATTGAGCCCGGTCCCATCTTTCATAACAGCTCTCCAGAGAAAACCTAAAAGCCAGGGCACTCTAAGATGAGCTGTGGATGATTCAGTAGGTGGCACAATTTTCACTGAGTCAGTACTGAACCGATGCCCCAGCATGGTATGAGGGGGCACTGCACTGCTGGAGGTGTCGTCTAATGGATGAGGGTAAAACCAAGGTCTTGACCACCAGCAGTTATTAAAAATCCCATGGCACTTTTCAAAAGAGTAAAGATGATGTTAAACCCCGTGTCCTGGCTAATTTCCAAATTGGGCAATTATATTCTGCCTACTTAAAATTTCTCTGTAATTTTAGTTGGATAATATATTCCTCATCTTCTGCCCTATGCTTTTGCTATTTCCAGCTTAGAGGTGGATGCATTTCTGTGGTGAGGGAACTGATGCTTCTTTGAAAAATGTCTTACAAGGTCTGAGATCAGGAGATGAAAGGTACAACATCCATCTATCAGAACAGGTGCCATATTAGTTTGTTTCTCCTGTGATTAGGCTGACTATAAGAAAATTACCAAATAAGTGTCTTTAAAAATAGCCTCGTCAGGTAGTCAGAGGTGCCACGCTTGCAAAGGTTTCCAAGATGGATATTTTAATTTTATTAAGTTGCGACTAAGAAATGCGGCTTCTCTTGAAGTGAATATATTATGTAAATACTAACAATTTAAGCATGAAATTATAGACATTTAATAGAAATAATTAAATTTTCCAACATTTGCCTAGCAAAGCCTATCACATTCACTCTAAAACATTAGTCACTGTACCATTTTCACTTACAATGTATTAGAATTTTCTCCAAACCAGTAATTGTTAAGAGAGAAGGTCACTACTGGGGGACAAATGGAAAACATTTCTTAAAAAATAATAATAAAATAATTGTTGGTTAGCATGCTATGGATTTTTGGGAAAACTTACAGATAACATTCCTAAGGAAAAGGCGAATGTTGAGGCTGTGCAAGGCTAGACCCATGCTTCATGTTCCCAGCTTCACCCAATACTTTGGGATCAACCCATAGAAAAAAATGCCCAGTAGAACTTTGATATCATAGATGATAACATTTACATTTATCTTGACTATTTAGAGGCTTAGCTAGAAAATGATAAAAAAAAAAACTATCAACAATTCAGTTTTCTCAAGTACCAAGTGTTTATCTGCAAAAACGAAAGATGAATCTCATCTTCTTTTAGGAAGTCTTACAGTGACTTTCATATGTTACCTTTTTTGTACAGAACCTTTCCAAGTAGTTTTAAAATGTTATAACCTCAGAGGTTTCTATTTCTAACAATTAATTAATTTTAACTGTATTACAGACTTTTCAAACTTCAAATCATTCTGCTTTACAGATATATTAAAAACTTACCTTGTGCTTATTAATAATAGAATTAATACAAGAGAATACTTTGAAGCAAAAGAAAAATCCAGCAGCATGCAGAGATAGTATTAAATACTATGGTAAATAAACAAAGTAATTCTGTGTGTAAATGCTGTAGCTACTGAATAAAGAAGCCACTTGAAAAGAAAATACCATCTTTAGAATTTGGACTTGCCTTTAGCAGAAAATATTGTAATGTTTTTAGCCTAGCTTTGACAACTACAACAGACTACTAACAGGAAGAGTTCACTTTGTAATAAAAAAAGTAGTCACTCTGATCACTTTGTCTTTTTAGTATGCAGCCCAGAGGATTCAGAAAAAGATTACATTTACCATAATTAACATATATGTAAATGGAGATCATGGCTATGAATGATAAATTTTCATAGCAATTTAAACCTTGTACAAATTAATCAACCATACAGACACTTGATTAATGAAAGGCAGTGTCACTTTAAAATGCAACATGTTAATATATATTACTGTTATCACAGATCAAAGAATCTTTAAATGTAAACCAATTAGAACAAAGCTCAATCTACATTTTTTAACAAATTTAATTCCCATGTAATTATGATGGCAATTTGAAAAAAAAATGTTATCCTGCTTCCTATTTATTTACTAATTTTAGTGAAAAGTCATGCAAATGAATTTTGGATGTTGTATCATAGTGATTGGATTCCCAAAATATAGGATTACAGTATCATTGAAGTACAAGATGAATGCACAAAAGCAATTACAAATTAGATACAAGATATTTATACACATGTCATGTTAAATTTAGAAGTTTTCTTCTAGTTTCCCCATTTTTGGTCTCACCGAGAGAGTTACATAAAACAGATTAAGTGCTAAATGACTGATATTCACTCAGTACAGTGTTTGAGATGAGATTTAATATGCCACTTAACTAAGAGCTATTTTTCTTGGTCTTTGAGGAATAAAAAAGTGAAAACTCTTCTGTAGATTTAATTTATTAAGAATGGTTTTTATTTTCAAAGTGAAAATGAATGCCCAGTTTACAGAAAGAAGTCTTTTTTTAGAAGACATATAAAGTTTATGGTTAATATATAAGTGTGTGTTCAAAATATAAGATTGGGGATACAAAGTTTTTCTATAATCCTGTTTTTTGCTAGCAGAAGTTAGGGATGAAAAAAAACACACTACTTTGCGAAGTCAGTGTAGATCGACGCAGATCTATTTTACAAGGTAACCCTATAATGGGTCGTTAATTTTCATCCTTAAATTGGCAGTCTAAGCTGTTACCACAGTTTACCACTTAAACCAGTACATCATAGAATACACTGTTGAGAAAGAATTGGAAATAACAAGAAGGACAGCAGCCTGTACTAGACAGAAAGATGAAATAAGTTCTATGTGAAAGTCCCGGTAGAAAACTATGCTCAATATGGCTAATAACTATTGAGCATTTTCTTTGTGCCATATGCCTTGTTGAGAACTTGGCACTTTTAAAAGATAATGCATCTATCTGTGACTTAATTATTAAATCATTTAATTCTGGTAACACTTCTATAGAGTAGAATTATTAGTTCCCAGAGATATAGGAGACAGAGTGGAATTTTGATCTTAGAGCTTCTCATTTCCAGGTTTGTGTTCTTAAATACAATGCCACATTGACTCCCCATGACTGTGTAATAGCATTGTTTGTCATCATCATTATATTTAGCCTCTCAAGCAGTCTCATTAAAGCCATAATGCTGCTGATGTTGGTACAGGATGACATTTTGGGAACTACTGCTAACACACTACACATTCCATAAAAGGTTTAAATAGCACTATAGTATCAGAAGCAAGGTTCAACTCAGTCCATTGGAATTATAATAAAAAACCTGCCTTCAAGCCATCTCTCCTGGACTAGATGTGTGGGGAAAATAGATGACTAAGGAGACAAAATATTAGCAAGCTTATCTAGTCATTAAATGAGCATTTAATACTTGGCAAGGACGTGCACAAAGTACTAGAGATGGAACGGTAAACAAGACTCCTATCCCCAAGGAGTATATAGTGTAGTGAGGCAGGCAGAAATGTAAACTGCCAATTATATTATATATATATGATAAGTCTTACTTGAAGAGTAAATCATGATGCTGTGGCAGGTGCAGAAGCGTGCCCTCAAAGACAATAAACAAACAAAAAATTGGCAAACTCTAAACTAAATTTAAGCCGTTTTGTACAGTGTGGTATATATTTGGGAATTTTAGTAAAGTCTGTGCTTCAGTGTTACAGTTATTAAAGGAGTGGCTCTAAGAAAAAAACCTCAGGGGCGCCTGGGTGGCTCAGTTGGTTAAGCGACTGCCTTCGGCTCAGGTCATGACCCTGGAGTCCTGGGATCGAGTCCCGCATCGGGCTCCCTGCTCAGCAGGGAGTCTGCTTCTCCCTCTGACCCTCTCATATTCTATCTCATTCTCTCTCTCAAATAAATAAATAAAATCTTTAAAAAAAAAAAGAAAAAAACCTCAGGCAAGCCAAGAATTGCAGGGATCATGGGCACTACCCAGTTGCAGATTATACAGTCTTTTAATGAATATTATAGAGAGGCATGCTGATCATTATATTAGTTAAAATAACAGAAAATGATGTGGTTTAAACAATTTTATTTCTCTCTCCTATTCATTAATTCAAGATTAAAAGAGGCCAGTGCTGCTAGAGCTGCTCCATGAACTCATAATGGATGCAGGCTCCTTTGCTCCTGCACAATACTTCACCACTCCTAGAATGTGGTCCTCATTCTTAGGGTCCAAGGTGGCTGTTAGAATAGAGCTTTCACATCCGTCTTCCAGGCAAGAAGATGAAAGAATAAAGGAAAAAAAGGCTCAACTCTCTTTTGTTTTTCAGGAGAGTCTCCTGATGTATCACTGCACACTTTCCCTTACAGCTTACTGGCCAGAACTAAGTCAGATGGCCATAAAGTCAGCAGCAAATGAGGCTAAGAAATGTGGTCATTTAGATGGGTGACCAATGTACTCACCTAAAACACGAGATTCTATTAAGAAAGAATAATGGGAAAGTAGATATTAGGAAGCAACCGGTGGTCTCTGTCACAGTCATGCATTTGTTTTCTTGGCTCACAGGGGTGGTAATCACTATTAGTAGAGAAAAATAATATTTTATTTTTTCTGTCTCAACCTTCCCAATGATACTCATTCCTCTTGAGCAGATTGAAATTTTTGCCATACCATCTGTCTTGAAAGTAGGGCCTATTCACTGCTTTGAATTGAAGATATAATCAGTAAACATAAGATATCTTTTCATTATAAATGAAGAGTCTTGGATAATGTGGAAAAGTACAACCTTAAGATTAAAAAAGCTAAATGTTTCCTTTTCACGACTCTTGAATGTCAAATTATTGAAATTGTAATAGTATAGATATGGGAGATTTGATAATTCAGTGCTTTTCTCATTCATTTATATGTCTGTTCATGCTACAAATACATGCTAAGTGGCTACCATGTGCCAAGCTCTGATCTAAGTGTGAGGACACAGAAGTGAGCACTATGGTTGAGGTACATCATAGAGCTTACATTCTAAGGAGAGAGAAAAGACAACATGTAAATATATAAAACATTATAATTTCATATATTTTTAAGTGCTGTTATGTGGGCTAAATTGTGTCCTACCAAAATTCACATGTTGAGGTCCCAACCCCCGTACCTCCAAATATGATTGTATCTGGAGACCGGGCCTTTAAAAAGGTAATTAGGTTAAAATGAGGCTCTTTGGGCAGGACCTAATCCAACCTAACTGGGCCCTTAAAAGAAGAGGAGATTATGACACACAGAGTGTTAACCATGTGTGCACAGAGGAACCACCGTGAAGAGGCAGCAAGAAGGTGACTGTCTACAAGCCAAGGAGAGGCCTTAGAGGAAACCAATCCTGCAGGCACCTTGATGTTGGACTTCCAATCTCTAGAACTGTGAGAAAATTAATTTCTGTTGTTTAAGCCACTAAATCTGTTATATTCTGTTATGACAGCCCTAGCAAACTACTACAGGTACCAAAATGAAAATAAAATAGTCACTGGGAGACTGCTTAGATTGGTGGTCAAAGAAAGCAGCTTTTCGGCTGAAACCCTAATGACGCAAAGGAGTCAGTCATGTAAATATCTGGGGATGTATGTTCCTAGAAGAAGAAGCATCTGATGCAAAGACTCATTTTGTTGTACAAGAAATAAGCTAAAAGCCAATCAAGCATGTGATCATTTTCATCATCAAAAAATTGTTTACTCAGTGACTGTCTGTCCATGGTGCTATGGAAGGCATTGTCGAGCATAAATGTAAAGTGGTACAGCAGGCCATTAATAATGCTGTAATAATGATTTCACTGTTAATTATGCTGTAAATATGCTTGTCATTGACTAACCAGTATCAAAACGACTTTACAGTTTCAGTTACAAATTTAAGGAATGTGCTAGCCATTAGCCAAATACTCATTTTGCTCTCCAACCACTAATAACACTAATCTTACACAAATCCTTTTTGACTATGGAAAGGCACTCTTTTGGGTGTGGTAGAAACATAAAATTAAAGCATGGTTCTCATTCAGGCTGTCTTCTTTAATGAGCTCTTTACAGAATAGTCATTTGATACCTAAGAATATAAGATAATAAATGACTTCATCTTTTCTTAAAAATGCAAGTGAAAATGATTATCGTTGTTCTTGTGTTCTTTTTTTGCCAAGTATTAGCAACTTGAATTTTATATCATGACTTTTTAAAAGGCTATTTGTTATGTAAAATCATCTCTCTCAGTTCTTACTATCATTTTTTGTTACTGTTGCTTCCACTCAAATCCTAGAATTCTTTACAATATAAAATAATAAGACAATGCTTTATACATCATTGGAATTGGCAAACCTCTTCTCATTGTATGGTAACAGACTTGAGCAAAAGAAAGCAAGGTGTAATTTAGTCAGTAGTAATGTAAACAAACATTTTATTTAAGAAGGAATAAAAGCAGTCACAATGAAATGCATTTGTTAACAGGAGAGAAAAGTTGCAAGAGCCAAATGCAGAGTTCCTGAATATGCCCAATTAGCAAGTAAATTCCTGAAGGTTTAAACAGACCTCTTTGAGATGACTTGGCCACAACTTTTTGATGGTTAAGAGTAATTTTGTAAATATAACATATAAGCTAGAAAACCCTATATATATTATATATATTTAGCATTTTCATTATATTACATGTTTTTATATGTTTTTCTTCATTTTCCTCATATGTCGAAGGGAACATTTCTAACTTATACCTCACATTAAAAAAAAAAATAACAACTCTAAGCAGCACTGGCTCAATTTAAATCCCATTTGGTGGTCCCAGTATAGTTTTTATATCACACAAAAAAAACCATCATAATTTGCATCCCATCAACTATTCCCTTAACTCTAAAGGGCTATCATGCCACTTCTAGAGTGGGTCTCTAGGGTTGAAGCCTGTACCATCACTCCTCCGCTGGATCTATTTGGTAGTAAAATCAGGGTTACTAGCCTGGTGCCCCTTACCTTGGAAAAAAAACTCCATATTAACCCTGTCTTCACTCTTCTCAGAAAACTGATAATAAATTTTGTCCTTTTACTCTCCGCTCCTTTTAATTGCTGGCATTCCAAGCCCGTTAGACTTGCCTTTCCAGCTTTCTTGGCGATTCTAGAGCTGGCATGCTGTCCTAAAATTCTAAATCTCCTGCAGTGTATCTGCTTCGTGTGGTTCCTTCTTTTTCGTGGTGCCTGTCTGTTTTGTTAACAGTTTTCAAATTACCAACACCTATCACTCAACACAGTCCTAGAGAATTTCATCTCCATCTGTGCTATTTCTGTCTTCTCTTTTCTTTCCCACTTTACCTGCCCACCTATTTCACCTGTAAATGGACGCTTGGACTCTTATTAACCTCTCTGTTTTGTTTTGTGTTTGCTTTTAATTGTGTTGTAAGGTGTTTCCATACCTATAACTTGCATCCGAGTAGCTTTACTAACCTAACCAAAATTATGCTCTAAAGCATAACCTTTAGAAAATACCAACTATATCAGTGAATTAAAGAAGTTTTATGGGATCAAGACTGAGTTATTTAATAATATTGGGCAGCTGGTAGCCATTATTTTTAGTTCTGTCTCTTCAGTATCTATTCACAAGGCATTAAATTCACTCTCAAATACTAAAAAGCATTGAAATGAAAATTAGAATAATTATTCTTTACAGTATGTCCATAAGATCCTAACCATCTGGATGGTATGTAATATGGGCATATTGAATCCATATTCGGTAGCTAATTTTTTATGGCATCTAGAAAACATGACTGCTGTCTTATACTGATAGACACCAATGGCATCCATTTGCCTGGCTGTACCATTTGAAGACCCATTCGCTGATATAATTATATTTTTCTCTGTCTTACTAGCTCTGCCATTGTAATAGGTCTTTAAAAAAAAAAGATTTTATTTATTCACTTGAGACACAAGGATACAGAGAGAGAGAAAGCATGAGCAGGGGGAGAGGCAGAGGGAGAGGGAGAAGCAGGCTCCCCACTGAGCCAGGAGCCTGATGTGGGGCTTGATCCCAGGACCCTGGGACCATGACCTGAGCTGAAGGCAGACGCTTAACCATCTGAGCCACCCAGGAGCCCCATGTAATAGGTCTTGATGAAGGAAGTTTCCCAATCAAAGTATAGACATGTGCTATGGAGGAGAATGCTTTCAACCACACTGACAATAACCTCTCTGAGCACTCTAGGAGAGGATTTTAAAAATGCATTTTTAATGTATCCTTAAAGTAGAACCCGATCTTCAGAAATTATGATGGTCAAAATTTGAAGTACATGTATAGATTTCCTGACATTAACCTTTTTCTAAACATAGAAGATAGTAAGGTCACCTATGATCCAGACTCTACTTCACCAACCTGGTTACATTTAAAAACTCAAAGGGGAGGTATCTAAAACCTTTGTACAGCAACTTTTGTTATTAACCAAGGAAACCTAGAAGTCTGTGCTAATACTTCGGGATGAATACAGCTGAAGATACCATATTAAGACTCTTACCAATTTACACCAAATGGTTTAACACTATATATGCAGGTATAGGCACTAATTGTCCTATAAATAGTAATGCTTTGTTATTAATAGGTTCTCTAATGAATATTGCATCTAATAATTTTTTTTTAATTTGTCATTTGTCCCCTTAAGGATCTAGCAGACGTTCACCTAATGCCAATGCAGAAATTTAAGTTCTGACTGTTAAATTAGACTGGCAAATGAGTCTCTTAAATTGCCCATCACTTCAAAATATCTATAAAACTCACATAAACTATAGATTTTTTTGCTTGTATTGATATTTAATATTTTGGAGCCAGTTCATACCTTCTTGTTTGTTTTTGAGAGATACTGTAACTTACTAAGATTCTCAACCGTAAGAGCGGTGATATGCCACTAAATCATCCTCCTTGATGTCTTGGGATCTGGTTGGTACTATTTCGGACAACTTGCCCCAACACTGGCATGGCTGAATGCCTATGCAGTGGAGGCAGCCTCAGTTGCCATGACGAGTCAGAAGAGTCAATCTGGTAACTCTGACAATGGGATATTTTTCAGCCACAAGAGAGAAGAAAATCCTGTCTTTTATGACAACATGATGGACCTTGGGGGCATTATGGTAAGTGAAACTAGTCAGAGAAAGACAAATACTGTATAATATCACTTCTATGTGGAATCCTAAAAAAGCCAAACTCATAGACACAGGGAGTAGAGTGATGATTGCCAGGGGTTTGGGGGCGGGGAAAGTCGCGGAGTGTTGGTCAAAAGGTACCAACTTCAAATTGTAAGATGAGTAAGGAGCTAATGGACAGAATAATGATTATAGTTAACAATATTGTATTATATACTTGAAAGTTGCTAAGAGATCTTAATGTTTTCGCCAAAAAAGGAGGAGGAGGAGGAGGAAGAAGAAGAAGAGAAGGGGAAGAAGAAAGAAGCAAAAAGAAGAAAGAAGAAGAGGAGAAGGAAGAAGGAATAAGGAGGAGGAGCAAGAGAAATGGTAATTATGTGAGGTGATGGGAGTGTTAACTAACCCTACTGTGGTAATCATTTCACAATATATAAGTGTATCAAATCAACATGTTGTACACCTTAAACTTACACAATGTTACCGCCAATTATATCTCAATTAAAGCTGGGAAAAAATCGAGTAACTTTGAAAAATTGAGATCAATGGCAATGCAGTTGAGGAGGCTATTGTAGATCTTCAATACGTAGTTTTGAAAGTATTTTAAAAGGTAAGAAGCTACTTTGGAGGTTTGATTCATTGTTTCTTCTTTGGAGGTCACTGGAAGAGTTGCAGAACTACTCTGAATTTGTCAGTAAAAATCATCCTTAATAGCATAAAGCAAAATTGCCGATTTTAATTTGTAATTTCATTTAAACAAATACATATTACACTTCTGTTATATATATCGCTTAGTGTTATGCTAAGAATCTGGGAAAATTAAGGAGTGAATAAGACATAGTCCTGGCTTTCAAGATAATTTCAAGATTGCAGCAAAGATAAACCTATTGATAACGATAATTCAAGGAAGAAAGAGGCATAATCAGTGTGTACTGAAGTCAAAGAGGAAGAGCAATTAAGTCTGACTAGGGCAAATAAGGAGTGTTTGTAAAGGAAATACTGAAGTTTATCTTTGAAGGATGAATGGAAAACTAAATTGGAAAGAAGGAAAGGAGAGAATTGCAAGATGGAAGAAGTATAGCAAAGTGGAGATAAGAATGTGCATGGTAAATTAAGATGTGAGGATGCAAGTAGTAAAGATCTAGATGATTTAAGTTGGAGACACATAAAATTGTCTGACACAGGTTTTAGGAAAAACATGGCAACAATACTTTTTAAAGATATATTAGAAGAATCAATAGATAAGGGATGCCTGAGTGGCTCAGTTGTTTGGGCATCTGACTCGGTTTCAGCGTGGGTCATGGTCTCAGGGTCGTGGGATCGGCCCACGTTGGCTCTGTGCTCAGCATGGAGTCTGCTTGAGATTCTCTCTCTCCCTCTCCCTCTCCCCTTCCCCCCACTCATGCTCTTTCTCACTCCTAAAATAAATAAAAATCAATAAAATCTTAAAAAAAGGAAAAGAAAAATCAATAGATAAGATTAGGGAATATTAATTAATAAAACATATAAGAGATTGTAAGCCAGGGAAATATCATAGAAAATGAAAAGGAAGAAACAGGTTTGAGCCATATTATTGACATTGACTTTACTTGACTGGGTAGAGCTTAAAGGTTTAGAAAATTTCTAGCCTTAATGACTGAGTGGTTGTTGTACCATTACCAAGATAAGAAAATACATAGAGGGAACGTAGCATGCTTTTGGATGGAAGGGAAGGGATGAATTTATATGTGGATATGTTGAGTACCAGTGTTATAGAATAGTTATGTGAGAGTGCTAAACTGATACTCCATTTATTCATGCACTTATTTATTCATGTATTCAGAATACACAGAAAGACCCAATAACATTCTCCACAATAAAATAAAATCAGATATAATGCAACTGACTATTAGGGCCTGTACCCCAGGGCTTCTTACCAGTAAGCTACCTAAGCTTATCTTGGTCCTTTCCTTAACCTTGCAGTAAGTGCTTATTTTATGAGATTGGACTTTTTAAACCTGTGTAGTGTCATTATGTGTTTGACTGTATTTATTGAGTACTTGCTATGTACTGGACACTGCTCCAGGCACTGAAGATAGAGAATGAACAAGATAGACACATTACTTACATTTCTAGAACTTAATATGTCAGGGAGACAGAGAATAAATCAAACAATAAGGAGTATAATCTCAGATAATGAAAAAACAGCAAAATAAGTAGATAGAGAAGGTTAGCAGTGTGTACTACTTAAGATATGATGGTTAGAGAAGATCCTCTGAGGATATAATATGAGATGACATGATGACATAATGTAATAAAATTGATACAAGAGAATCGGTTGAAGATCTGGAGATTAAACATTCTAAGATGCAGGAAGAGTAAATACAAAGACCCTAATATGGTAATAAAGTTAGCATTTTCTAAGAACAATAAGAAGGCCAGTGTTAGGAAGTGAGTATAGAGAGGGATACAGGAGTCAGCTGATACAGGGCATTCAGCCATGATAAGGAGTTTGGAGTTTTAAATTTAATGGCATGCTTTTGAGAAAAATAGTAATAATGATCTGATTTACATTTTCAAAAGATCATTCTGGTACCTATTTGGATAATAGAGCATAGGAGGGTAAGAGCAGAACTATAGAGTCAAGTTGAGAGGTTACTACAATAGTCTAGGTGAATGATAATCATTATTTGAAATAGAATTGTAGTGGTTGAGGTAATATGAAGTGTTCTGATTTGGTATATATTTTATTTTATTTTTTTAAGATTTTATGTATTTATTAATGAGAGACAGAGAGAGGCAGAAGCAGAGGGAGAAGCAGGCTCCCCGCTGAGCAGGGAGCCCAATGCGGGACTCGATCCCAGGACCCTGGGATCATGACCTGAGCCAAAGGCAGACGCTTAACTGACTGAGCCACCCAGGTGCCCCTGGGATATATTTTAGACTGAAAAGTGACAAGATTTCGTGGTGGGTTTGGTGTGAGGAAAGAAATAAAAAATGATTTTTAGATTTTAGAACTGAGTTATGGGAAAACGTAACATTTATTAAGATGGGGAAGACAGGAGAGGGAGAGGCATAGGTAAGAGTAGGAGGACAAAACAATGATTTCCATTTTGAATATGTTAATTTGAGATATTTGGTAGATATTCGAGGGACTGTGTTGAGCAGACAGTTGGGTATAAAAGTCTGATCCTAATCTCTATTAGAGAGATTAGGGCTGGAGATATTGAGTTGGAAATAATCAATATTGTGCTGGATACTTTCTGTTCCCTTTGATCTAGTTCCCTCTGATCTAGTCATGGGAGGTGACAATGGATTCTCTTGCCCTCTGGCTTCTGATGAGTTTCCTTCCAATGGGAAACCTTCCGAATGGAGAAGAAAGGGGAAGAAGTTGGAAGTATTTGTTACTTGGCTCCTTCTCTAAGGTATTAAAATGGGCTGCCTGACTCCCTCAAACAAATGCCATAGTTCTTGTCAAGTGTCCTTCTTTACCCAGCTTTTTCTCTCCTTCTTCTTCTTTAGTCTACACCCCTTTTAGTCCTACGGGGTGTTAACAGACCCCCTGCTGTTACTTATCCTAGTGTATTACATTATCCTTTATGGTTTCCTCACACCCTGCTCACACCTCTGTGAAAGTCTCTTCGTTAAATCCTCATCTGATTATCCTACTTTTAGTATGCCATCTGTTTCCTGCTGGGACAGAAAATAATATACTAATCCCCAGGCTCCTTCCCTATGGTCTATTAAGACTAATATAATAATTATTACTAGAAGTGGCTCTAGGAACTGACTCTCAAATGGAATTCTGGGATTATGTTTTACATATTTGAATAGTGCATTGATAACTCTCTTGCTGGGGGTTGAGGGGTAGGGAATGGGGCATGGGTAATCCATGGCATTCAGTGGCATTATGATTACTTAAATTATCACCAGTAGAGGGGTCAAGGTGTTGTGCAGTGAGGTGGTTGTAGCACTTATCACTATGGCAACAGTGGTAATTGTAAAGATGGTGACATCAACTGTTTTCTTTTGATAGCTGTAAGGTAGTATACAAAAGGAAAAGGAGAAATTGAATATCCAACTGAGATCATGTATAGAAAAATCAAGTCTCTAGCAGCTTTGAAGGATCCCCTCATCTTCTGAAGTTGATAACATATTGCTGGGGATCAAGCCCATTCCTTGAGTATAACAGATTTGACTACCAATTATACCCATCAAGTCTTTTATACTGAGGTAAAGGAACTGGTGGGAAAAGAAGGATCTCAGATGTTAGGTTACGGATATTTGGGCAGACAAAAAGCAGAGCTGGGAACTTTGAATTCCTATATCTCTTTCCAGCAGAGGCAGCCTCTCCTCCAGTATTTGAGGGAACCAGCCTTTTAGTGACTGACTCTAGAGTAGTAGTTTCACAAGCTGATGCTTATTCTTCCTAGGACCAACTTCTAACTCTCCCAAATGCCTCCAGATTGATAATGAGCATTAGACTCTAATGTAGCCAGAAGGTGAAGCGGAAGACTTGGTCTTTGAGGAAGAAATATCCTAACAATGAAAGACTTATAGGATCTCATTGATTTCTGTTGGCAGGAGTCTGGAGAGTATATACGGGAGTGAATTACATGGGTGTTGGACAAAGGATGAGAAAATATAAAGCTGGATTAGGTTGACAAGAATTTATTTATTCACTCAGGATTTGGGATTTAATGTGTTGTTGATCACCTAGGAGTGGTGTTGATAGTCTGTTATGCTGGCTGTTTAAAGCCTGGAATCAATCAACTGTGGCCTATATTCAGTGAGGTTGAATGACATAACTTCTCTGGTACAATATAGGGGAAGGAATCCAGTCTTCGGAAAATGGGACTACTGGAATGGGTTTATTATGTGTAACCAGATCAGCCAGTCTTTATTTGAATTACCCAAGAGGGCCCTGAGAACATACTCCTTATCAAGACCTTAACGAATTCATTGATAAGGAGGGGTACCAGTATCCTTGAAAACTGAAGTAATGCTCTTTGGTGGTTGTTTTCTCTATGCCAGAGTTTATGGTAGGACATGGAACCATGGAATTGCATTTTGTGATGGCAGTAGGAATAATAGGAAACCAGAGAATTAGAGGCCAAGTAGGAGTGCTTATTTATTATAGACAAAGTAGACACAATTACCAAAATAAGCCACAGAGATAGAGTAATAATCAGAATGTTTTGACCTTCAGGGATCTTTAGCAGCAGCTAATTGATCATGGAGTTCTTAGATGCAAAATAAAAGGGTATCCAACTAAGGAGCTACTTGGTATATATAGGGAGAAAAATTCTAGGCCTGGTGAACATAAAATTAACTTGAATTAAAATAATGGGGATTTACTTCTTTTTACCTTTACAGACTTGGAAACCTTTATTTGAGGAGGTGGTCAGACCTTGTAAGGAATGACCTGGCAATAGGGTCACAGGTCTGTAGCATGATTCTTCCTCCACATCTGCCTTAGAGGTACCTGCAGCAGCTATTTAATGCTGATTGTGCCTGGAGCAGTGGTTCTTAAACTTAAGTATGCATCAGAATCACTTGGAGGGCTTTTATTTTATTTTTTTTCTTAAAGATTTTATTTATTTATTTGTCAGAGAGAGAGCAGTGCACACAAGCAGGGGGAGCAGCAGGCAGAGGGAGAAGCAGGCTCCTCGCTGAGCAAGGAGCCTGATGTGGGACTTGATCCCAGGACCCTGGGATCATGACCTGAGCCGAAGGCAGACGCTTAACCGACTGAGCCATCCAGGTGTCCCACTTGGAGGGCTTTTAAAACATAGACTTCTAGGTCCTACCTTTTAATAACTTTGGGGTAGAGAGACCAGAATTTATATTTCTAGCAAGTTCCCAAGTGATGTTGATGCTGCTGGTTTAGGGATCACACTTGAGAACCACTGCATTGGAGAAGGAAGCAGATAGACTTTAGCAGTTATTACATACTTCCTCTTAAATAATTCTAATGCCTGGAGACTTGAAATACCATCAAGGTCCCCTGGTCAGAGTTGGGATTTATGAAGATGTGATAATAAATTCTCTGTTATCAGATGGCCCAAGTCCATTTCAGAAAGTGTCCAGAGGGACTTCAGATGCTCTTTTTTCCCCCTATAGGCCAAAAATACATACAAAAAATAGGAAAACTTCATGATAGAATTTGCTGGTAGGAATAAGTTCTATTGCAGAATAAGGACAAAGTTGAAGCCCCTGGAACTGTCTTCCTTTGCCAAAATAAAACAAAAGCAATGCTTCATCAAAAAGGGGATGTGCCACCCCAGATACTTAAACAATTACATAGATGGTGAATCTGACAATAGCCCCATTTTACTCTCTTGGTTGGTGGCTGATGCAAAAGTCAGATAGGTCTTTGAGAATGAGGATAAATTATCAGAAGCTTAATTAAGTGATGATGCCAATCATATCTGATGTTCCCAATGTAGTAGCTTCACTGTAAGAAATAAGTATGGCCCCTGACACCTGTGACTTAACAAATGCATTTTTCCCTTTCCTCTATTAGTAAATGTAAACAAAAGCAGTTTCCTTCACAAGGCAGGGATGTCAATATGCCTTTACTCTCTTGGTCTAATCTATGTCAGCTCATCTCTCTGTCACAATATAGTCAAGAGAGAACTTGGCTGCTTTGTTATTTCACAGAATAACATGATCATTGTTAAGTGAGAAGATACCTTAATTGTGAGTGACACATGATCACTGCCCACATTCTCCAGAAAACAAAAATGAAAAAGACAAAAGAAAGTAAGCAACGTGTGTCAGACCAGCCTAGTGGTCTGGGTCATGTCAGGAGATCCTTTTAAAAATGGCTCTGATTTGCTGTACTGCCCTTCACAGTGAAAGGAACACAGTGCCTGGTGGGCATTTTTGGATTTTTGGAGGAAACATCTGGGTGTGCTACTGTCATGTATTTAGTGGGTAACCTTAAAGTTGCAAGATTGAAGTGGGCCCTATATCCAGAAACAGCTCTACGGCTTGGCATTATGGCCTAACAAACCAAATGGCATTAGAAGTGTCTGTGGCCGACTGACACATCCACTCCATTGTCTACTTTGTTCTGTGCCCCAGGAGGCTAAACTTCATGGACTGAATAACAAGGTCATTTACCTTCAATATGGAACCTCTGGCAATTTCCAGTAGGAGAAATAGTGTAGACCATAGAATTTTGGAGTAAGGCCATGCCCTCTTCTGCTAACAAACTAATCTCCGAAGAGATTCACAGTCATTCACTTGCTCTTGGACCTGGTAGAAACTGAATTCCTTACCATAGATACCAAAGTACTATGCAACCCAATTGCCCATCTTTAATTGGTGTTATCTAATACATAGGACCATAAAATTGAAAATACGCAGAACAATTCTAAAATGGAAATGCCATAAATAATACCTTGTATGTCTAGAAGAGATAAACTGCAGAAGCAGATGGCTCAGATTCCTGTTGTACGGGCTTGACTTGCTTTGCCACCTTTTCCTCAGTTCACACCTGTGATCCCATGGAAAGTTCCTTACGACATGTTCCAACCTAGGCCTCAGATGTAGCTACAAAAGTGAGTATATAACAACTATTTTATCTGACCTAAATATATCCCATACGCCCTTACCACTTTATATGAGTAGCACTCATGATGGCTAATGTCTTAGATTTCAGGGGGGGGGTATGACCAAACTGATATGAGCCTGTTGCTAACATGGCATCTGATGGGACTTTGTGTGTTGTATTCATTTCCTGTGGCTGCCGTAACAAATTACCATAAACTGGGTGGCTTAAAACAACAGAAATTTATTCTCTCACAGTTCTAGAGTCTAGAAGACCAAAATAAATAACACTGGGCCAAAATCAAGGTGTTGACAAGGCTGTCTTTTCTTCAGAGGCTCTAGAGTAGAATCTTTTCCTTGCCTCTTCCAGCCCCTGTCACTCCCATCATTCCTGGGCTTGTGGCTGCATCACACCAACCTCTCCTTTGTCTTCACATTACTTTCTCCACTGTGTGTGTATTAAATTTCCCTCTGCCCCTCTCTCTTATAAGGACACCTGTGATGGCATTTGGGGTTCACCCAGATAATCCAGGATAAGATTCTTAACCACATCTGCAAAGACTCTTTTTCTAAATAAGGTAACATTTACAGTTTCTAGGAATTAGGGCCTGCTGCCTTCAGGGACCATTATCTAGCCCACTACATTTTACTGCTGTCTCAGGGCCACAAGTTTTGCCCCTGTTTAAGCACAATTATGTATGTTGAGATGTAGACGGGGTGGAAGGTCCTGAATAACTGCCCTCTGCTCCTCCAGCTCCACTCTCTGCCATTTTCTGTAGCATTCTGTGCTCTAGGAAGCTAAGCTGTATAGACGACATAACAAGCTCTCATACCCTTTGGCTTATACTTGAGTTCAGCCCAAATGAGGAACCTTGGTGAGAGATGGAAGGGAGAGAGGGGAATGAGGTTAAAGGTTTTATTTTCCTATCTCTCTTACTTCCAACCCCTCACCAAAGACTTTTCTGCATCTCTCTACCAAAAGTTATCGCTCCTATTAGATGGCCCTCTCTGAACACTTCTTTTCTTTTTTTTTTTCTATTTAGTTCCCTTTTAACACTTACTCTTCTTGCTGCCTCAGGCCTCAGGAAGGCTACAGAACAGTGGTATGCCAGAAGATACTTAACAGCTGGGTCTCTAAAAACAATATGTATAGATAGACGAACAGAAAGATTGATAAGTACGTAAGTTTGTTATAAATTTTTCTACTGTAAAGCAGTCATAGAACACAATTTACAAATAAAAAAATATGCAGTACAATAAATTTCTTGTAGCCAGTTGATTTTCACAGAATGCTATCGTTGATTTTTGCCAAACTCTTATGATTGACAAGCAAGTGTAGATCCAACATGAATTTTGGTTGATACTTTCATTTATGTTAATGCTTACAATGAAAGTGAAACAAAAGAAACAGATTTGGGAGTCTGTAAATGATGTGAATGACTTCTTAACTAAATCAGATAATAGTTTTTGACTACTTGAAGAATATATTACCAAGTTTTAAAAGTATTATTTACAATGTAATGCTCACAGACATGAAACACTTTTAAGTATTTTCTGCACTTTCTCCATCACTTTGTCAAGTCTACGCTAATTTCTGTGGTGTAAGTTCTCCATCCATGGGTGATTTTAAGCTACCAATGTGTTATCATTGAATGTAAAGTTGAGAAGAGATCTGAAGTATCCTACTGTATATTATTTTTGTCATACAGCTACAATAGACATAAATTTCTGGAAACATGTAATAGAAAATTGTAGGAAAATAATTGAGAAATGATGGATTTCAATATTTATTACTTTTACTTTTAATATTTATTTAATTGTGAGTTTATATAGTTTAATTTTTATAATGGCTGCATTTGACAACTGACTTGCAAATTACCAAAAATATAATAGTCTGTTCTCATAAGCCCCTATAAGGTTGGTCCAGCACACCATTATAAAACAGAGTTCTGGTGTTTTTTATCCCAGAGTACTGTATTATCCCTTATGATATTCTGCAGCCTGCTCACACCTGGTAAGTAAATAGTTCCTTACTTAAATCCTCCTCAGATTACCAACGTAGAATGTGCCATCTATTTTCTGCTAGAGTCCAGATTGATAAAAGCATGATGATATTATTTAACTTTGCAGTAATGGATGATAATCCTGAGGAGTAAAAAGAAAAGAAGAGGGATGATGCTCAGAGCATTTGGAGATCAGGAAGAGAAGGAAGGAACGGCAAAAGAGACTGAGGAGTAATAGCTTATGAAATAGGGAAAAAAAAAAAAATAGAAGAATGTGGTGTCCTGGATAGAAAGAGAAGAAGATGTTTTAAGAAGGAAGCAATGATGAAGTGCTTAGAGGTCAAGTAACATGAGGACTGATAACTGATCATTGGCTTTGGCAAAATAGATATTGTGGGTAACTTTGATAAGCGGGTCTTCATTGGAGTGGTTGGGATGAAAGTCTTATTATAGTGAGTTAAGAATGAGAAGTGATTAAGTGGTGACAGCAAGTATAAAATACTTTGATGATGAGTTTTTGCTGTTCACGGGAGAGGCAAGGAGTTTTAACTGTTGAGGGATATGGACCTAGTCATCGACTTAACATGAAGGAGGACAAATATATGGGGACAAATACAAATAGGTTGGCATATATAGTTCTTGGGATATGATGTGGCTGTGCTCTCACTGCTCTGATTTGCTCAAGTAAATATTAAGCAATGTCATTGGTTGAAAGTAAAAATGAAAGGGATGTTTGAGGTTTTAGGAGTGAGGAGATGTGAAATAGTTTTCATTGTTTTTGAGTTTGTGTTATTAGGGAGAAAAAAAGTTGAACAGGAAGATGTAGTAGGATTGCATGGACAGTGCATGCTCAGAGCCTTACTCTGTATTTGGCACATATTAGGAGATTCATTTGTTTATAAATGTTTTTTCAGTGTCTCCTGTGTGCTGAGCACTCTTCTAGGCACTGCAGATATGAGCAAAAAAAAAAAAAAAAAAAAAGATCCTTGCCTGCTCTTTGATACATTAGAACAGGGGCTGGCCAACTTTTTCTGTACAGAGGCAGATAATGTAGATTGTAAGCTCTGTGAGCCAGGTGGTCTTTGTTGTAACTACTCAACTCTTTGATTGTAATACAGAACAAACCACAGACAATACATAATAGAATGGACTAGGCTGTCATAATAAAATCTTACAAAAACAAGTGTCAGACTGGATTTGGCCCACAGGCCATTGTTTGCCAACCTCCATGTTAGAGGTGTTTGCTGCAATGAAGACGGGAAAACACAGAAGGGGACGGGAAGTACTTAAGTTGAAGAATTTTATTTTTAAATGCAATGAACTGGTGAAGTCATACTGAGAAGGTACCATTTAAACCAAAGCTTCGAGAAGGTGAAGGACTAAGTCATGTGGATGAGTGTTCCAAGAAGAGACTGCAGTGTAAAAGTTCTTGCAAGAGTGTACCTTGTGTTTGTACATCAAGGTGGCTGAGCAGAATGAATAAGGAGAAGTAATATTAGATGAAATCAGGGATTTAACAGGGAAAAGGATATCCTAAGTTCTTATAGACTCCTGTTAAGACTCTAAGTGAAATGGGATATAAGAGGGTTTTGAGCAGGAACTGACATGATTTGAATTGCAGGAATACTTGGCTGCCTTATTGAGACAAATGGGGCAAGGTTGGAGTCAAAATAATTTTTGAATGAATGAGTGAATGAATGAACAAATGAATATGATTAAGGATGTCATGTAATTGAATATTTGAGATTGGAAATATCAACTGGGTAGTCTGGAAGAAATCATAGAAGCTAGAAGCAAACATAGAATGAGAGGAAAATTATGGCTAGAACCTTAGGAATAACCAGACCAGGGATTGACAGAGAAAGAGGAATTAGTGAAGGTGATAGAAAAGGAATAATGAAAAAGATCTGTGTTTCGTTATTTACTGCATTTTTCATGTTCTTGGAGAGAGAATTTCAGTAGATGATGGACTAATCATGTAGTTTTTCTACATGAGAAAACTTAAATTTGTTAATGAAAAAAAGGGAAAAGGAGGGTAACTTGAGTGGAAGCTATTGACCTCAAAGGAGTTAACATTTTTCTATAACTTGCTTCATGTGAGTAAGCCAATGAATTAATTTCATTGTGAGCGTAATACCTACTTAAGCAATTCATTAACTCATTAATGTTTGTTGGCCATTCATATTTACTAAAAACTCTGCCAGGAATTGATCTCTTCATTACAGTCTAACACATTCTGCTGGAAATCAGTAATGATAGTGACGCATAATGTTATTTACCTATCTACAAGAAATTCTGGAAGATTCCAAGGAAATTAAGAGGTCAATATGTCTATGTAACTAATCAAAATAAAAAGGTTAAATAAAATATCACTGGCCTCTTGCATTGCTATTGTATTTTTATCTATTTGAGCACCACAGTCTTTCCAGATATTAACCAAGGAGTTTGTAGGTAAAAAAAAAATAATAATAATAATAAACAAATAAAAACAAAATGATACGATGAAGCCAAAAGTCAAGAGTAAAAAGGTGAAACAAAAAAATCATATAATGATTATTAGAGTAGATGAAATGGAATTCAGATCACATAATATCTCAATTCTATTTACCTATTATTCATATTTTCTAGGAAATGTCTTATTTATAAATATGCATATAAGAACTTGTAATTTTTGATAAGACCTTAAACATGTTTTAGTGTTCCTTGATTTTAAACTTCTAAATATAGCTTTTTCTGCTTATTAGCTGTCTGGAGGTATGCTGGCCCATGTGACCTTTTACTATAATTTACTTAAAAAGTCAGTAGCCCCAGGTTTCACATTTTTTTTATTGTAATACACATTTAAATCTTTGAACTCTAATATTGAATAAACTCTGGAATGACTTTGAGCTCTGGATGTTGAGCTTGGTAACCTTGAACCTCCCATAAATTGGAGAAAACCTCTAAAACAGCCAAAACAAA
Organism: Neomonachus schauinslandi; assembly: GCF_002201575.2. Taxonomy (NCBI): domain Eukaryota; kingdom Metazoa; phylum Chordata; class Mammalia; order Carnivora; family Phocidae; genus Neomonachus; species Neomonachus schauinslandi. The sequence goes on from NC_058405.1 coordinate 125,861,641, forward strand.
GCTCTTGACTTTCTAAATATAACATTTGCTTGACTCCTTGACTTAATTGTGAACTCTGTTGTTTTTCCTTGACTGGTTTGCCACTATCATTTGAAGTCAACCTTTTTTCTACTTAGTTGAAAATCATGCTTCAATGGATTAAAAGACAAAGTTGCATTTCTTCCAATTAAATCTTTAAAAGTCTTTAAGATATGTCTTGAAAAAACAAAAACAGATGTGTGTGTTAATTCTCCTAAATTATGATCAAGGATAATGACTCCCCCGTTTACCTGTTTGTCCTTCCTTTTCAGTCTGTTTGACAATAAATTTAGTGTATTACTTATATTCCAACTATAATTCTTTAGTTTTATCTCATCAGTCTTCACTTTTATTTTTTAGTCTTTCAAACCTATTTTTAATTCTGTGAATATGGCTTTTAAAAATTAAAAAGTTATACATGTTTTTGGTAACAAAATTAATCAGTATAGATTGTGTAAAACACGAAAGCTCTTTTGCACTTCCCCTAATCCCAAACCACTTCCTAGAGGGAGTTTTTCTGAAGTTTGGTAATGGAATGGTGTCATGTTTCCAGCCTGTCTTCTCTACATATAAACAAACATTCAGGGGTGCCTGGGTGGCTCAGTCAGTTAAGTGTCTGCCTTTGGCTCAGGTCATGACCTCGGGGTCCTGGGATCAAGCCCTGCATCAAGCCCCACATTGGGCTCCCTGTTCAGCGGGGAGTCTGCTTTTCCTTCTCCCTCTGCCCCTCCCCCCCTTGCTCATGCTCTCGCTCTCTCTCTCTTTCAAATAAATAAATAAAATCTTTGAGAAATATACATTCACATTCATGCTCACATGTATTCTACAACTTGAATTTTTGAATTCTATTGTGTATGGCAAAAGTAAACACTATTATTAAGAATGAGTCAAGTGTTAAGTGAGTGGATGAATGGCTGGATAAATATATATATATATATTTATATATATGTAGTTGGCTATATATATATATAAGACTTGAATATTTTAAAACTATAGCTATCATATATCATAACTTATTTTCTCCTCCTTTTTTGTATTATATGTGATTTAGTAAAATGCCTTTATATGTATTATATGTGATTTAGTAAAATGCCTTTTTAAACATTTAGAAAAATATTTAAAGCCCACATTAGAATTAGTTCAGACAAACAGGTGACAAATGATAATTTGTATTTTTCATTTTCAAGAAGATTGCTATTAGGTGTTTTTTTTGCTTAAATATTTATAAACTAAGTAGATTCAAAGTGTAAGTGGAAAAATACAGCAGTATTAAAATAGAGAGGTACAGATGATTTCATTAAATCATGTTTGCATTTGTAGTGTGCCATTTACTGCTTCATTCTAAACAGACATTGCATTCTCCTAACATTGCATAATTTCAAGTATAGATCCAGTGTATTCTACTGCAGTACTTTTATCTATATAGAAACGGAAAAAAATGTGGACTCTGATACTGTGTTTTTGCCACTTACGAACAAATCATATTCATTTGGCTTATAACATACATGTAATATCTCTTCAGAATTTATTCTATATGTATCAAAACATTAATTTTGAAATGGTAAGGTTCTGTAAGTGCCTGTGAATTCATAATACACGGGGTGCCTTGCAACCAAATATATATTCAGTTCCCAACATTATTGGTGTTTCCAATTTCAATAACTATAATATTATCACCTTTGGACTTTTATGGCATCTTTCATCCGTGGATCTTAAAGGGCTTTACAAACATTAATTCGCACAACATTCTTGTGAGGTACAGAAATATCATTAACCCCATATTACAGATGAGGAAACAAGCGCAGAAAGGTTAATAATACATGCACCACTTTCTACTTGTACAGTGCCTTTGATTCAGGGAACTCCAAGTATCCTGGAACTTTATGATACTGGTAGAGAACAGAACTAGCACAGAATTATAGATTAACTCCTGGCAGACTTTTCCCAAATAGGATGTAGTTTGAGAAACCACCCCCATAGTATAGATCAGTAGATACTATTGAGTTATAGTCAGATAGTTTGCAGTTTAATTGGGAATCGTGGATTCAGATTTATCCTTAACTTTCTCTTTCGTTTTTCTAATTTTACTTTTCTTTCTAGGTATCATTAGGTAATTATGCAACATGGGGAACAGACTATATAAAATTGTGTTTTGCATTAAAAAAATAGCACTTCCAAAGTAATGACACAGTACCCGGTTTGTTGCTGTATGCTTTCTAGGCTTTAATGCTTAGTCATTTATATTAAAAACAGAAAATAAGAAATTTAAGTTCCATCATATATTTTTACAGTTTTCGTCTTCTTTGTTAATTTTTTTATGTCTAAACCAGTTTTAACATCTTCCTACTATGTAGAGCTCAGTCCTCAATATTCACATATTTGCAGTAAGATTCGCTATGGTTACCAGACAGGGGGCCTAGATCTGTGTCACCCACAGCCAGAGTTTTCTCTATCACTGATCTCTTCCTAAAACCCCAGAGCTCACATTTCTAGTACATCTTCATAGAGCTTTCTCTTTCTCTTTCTTTTTACTACTGGAATTTACTACAGGATCCTTTAGTATTATTTCTCTGCCTTGCTCACCTTAAAAAGATTGTTTATAGTTCTTGTGTTCCGAAGGGCTCAAGGTACCGTGCTGGGCACTGGGAATACAGTGGTATAGGAAGACAGACTGGCTTAAAGGGGCTTATAATGTGGATGTGGAGACAGATATTAAAGGAAAAATTAGAATTGTCTTAATTACATGACCATGCAAAATCTCTGTGAAAAAAAAAAAAATCTGTAAATGGTTAACCCAGAGGCTGGCAGCACAGTCCTCACCTCACTTAAGATAAAACTGGAATGGCGAGACCCTTGTAGCGGTGGGGGGGGGGGGGGGGGGAAAAAAACGCTTTGGGGGGGGGGGGGAGAAAATACCTTGATTACTTGATTACTGTTGACAGATTCTGCAAAGTGATCTTTGGCATCGAGACCAGCTGGGTGGGGGGCCCTTGCTTATTCACACAGGACAGGCGTTAGTAGCTGGAAATAACTCAGAAGTACTTAAGATAGGCCCGTAAGGAAGCTAGCTGGGATGCTTGTATCAAAATGTAGGTAACTAAAATATCAGAAAGAAAGCTGGTATAAGAGGAGAAAAATTATATCTTGCTTTTCTTTTTCTTTCACTATGCATACATACTCGCAGAAATCTCTCCTTGCCAGTACAGTTGCTTCTTCTTAGATTTGCACACTGTCTTCCCTCGTCTTTGCTCTCTGGGAATCTCCTCTCTAAGTCTTGACTTCATCTGTTCCTTCTTCAGCCTGATCTAGCAATGAGGAACCGGTGCTAAAAGTTCTTGGGGCCCCCCTCTTTCCCCTTACTATTAACTGACTTTCATCCCTCACAGGAGAAGGATTGCCGCCGAAGGAGCAAAGAATCTTCTAAAGACATGGCTGTGGGTCCCAAAACAGTGTTGCCTCAGGCTACCACGCTTTACCTTAATTGTGCACAAGAGTACTTGGGTGTGATCCGTAAGTACACATATGTTTGAGAGGAGCGTTGCTCACAATATATGTCATTGAGAGGTGGCAAGAATATCTCTGTTGATATACCCAGATTTTCACAGCTAGGCACAGAGATTTTAAATGTTGTGCTTAATCTCAACAAATTAAGTGGAAAGCTGTATTTGTTTTTAAGGACAGCTCCTCAGTATTGGCCTGATAGCATCAGTAGGCTGAACAGTTTCTGATGTGATCCAAGTTAAGCCTTGCTCTCCCTTATGGGATTTGACAAACATGTTAAGTAGGCAAAAGAAAGAGAGATTGATGAATAGGACTAAGGTCATGCAGCCAGAGAGAGATGGAACAGAAGCAGACTCGGTTTGTGTTGCTGGGCTCTGTGGAAATGGAACTCCATCCCAAAACTTGCTTAAACATTCAGAGTTTAAAATCACACAGAGTTGGGTTCAAGTCCCACGATAGCTACTCACAAAGTTACTTAAACTTTGAGCTGCAGTTTCTTCATCTGTAAAATAGGGCTAATAGTACCTATTTTATGTGACTCTTTGGAGGCTTCAACTAGACGTGCAATGTTATAAATAGCCCCCAAGGAAATTATCGTTTACCGTTTTTATATCGATATGAAAACTCTATAGCAGGGATATAGAAATAACAGTATCATTCCCCTGGTCACACGGGAACTCTAAAAATGAATGAAATAAGTTCCAGTTTGTAATTCTTAATCCACTTTGCCAGCATAAAATGAATGTGCCCTAAATAATCTTTTCTCTCCTGTATTTATTACCAATATACTGCATGAGATGTTTGCCACTGATTCAGACTATTTATTGATGCAGCCTACTGAATCCTGATATTCCATATTTCAACGATTTTCTGATCTAGTTTTCATCAAATGTAAATTACTTGCCCAAGGTCACACAGCTAGTCGGTGGTAAAATACAGAACAGAGTATAGGTCTTATGACTTCTTTTTTTTTCTTTTAAAGATTTTATTTATTTATTTGAGAGAGAGAATGAGAAAGAGAGCATGAGAGGGGGGAGGGTCAGAGGGAGAATCAGACTCCCCGCCGAGCAGGGAGCCTGATGCTGGACTCGATCTTGGGACTCCAGGATCATGACCTGAGCTAAAGGCAGTCACTTAACCAACTGAGCCACCCAGGCACCCTAGGTCTTATGACTTCTAATCTAGGGCCTTACCTACCAAATCACACAGCTTTTGAACACATTTAACAGGCTTATCATTCCCTAAGCTTGAGAAAAACCTCACTAATATCATTAGAACATTCCAGGTCTCCTTTTCCATATTCATTTATATACACTGATCAGCTCATTCTTTTCAAATGCCAGGGATGTATTGCTCACTAGAGGAACTTCAGTACCCAGCAGTCTTTAATGTAAAAGGCAAACCTTTCCACTAATGAGCAGTTTGTCTAGTGTTCTTAACCTTATCAGCAGTTCCTCAAGCGATAAAGGCTTAACTATTATGCACCGAAAGGTGTTGATAATTCTCAATCTTCATGCAGAAAATGGCTATTTTGTCACTTCTTACAGACTACCATTAAACTTAGCACACTGCTTACAAATTACCTTTCCCGTTCTGCAAAGCAGTCAGCTGGAAGTATTGGTGGGGGCAGCAGGTGGAGCCTCCTCCTGTCAGGACAAGAATGATACCTGCTGCTTAATAGAAATAGAACCATCTGCAGTCTAATGATGTAGACCTGTCCCAG
>NC_058405.1:125869382-125874382 GCF_002201575.2 Neomonachus schauinslandi
TTATTACTTTCGGAACAATGTCTTACAAGTGTATTGTTTTTGCTTATTATTTTACTTAAAATGCTTAATGGAGAAAAATTAAGTAAATTCTGAAAAAAAACAGAAAAGACCCCGCATAGCCAGAGGAATGTTGAAAAAGAAAACCAAAGCTGGTGGCATCACAATTCCGGACTTCCAGCTCTATTACAAAGCTGTCATCATCAAGACAGTATGGTACTGGCACAAAAATAGGCACATAGATCAGTGGAACAGAATAGAGAGCCCAGAAATGGACCCTCAACTCTATGGTCAACTAATCTTTGACAAAGCAGGAAAGAATGTCCAATGGAAAAAAGACCGCCTCTTCAACAAATGGTGTTGGGAAAATGGGACAGCCACATGCAGAAGAATGAAACTGGACCATTTCCTTCCACCACACACAAAAATAGACTCCAGATGGTTGAAAGACCTCAATGTGAGACAGGAGTCCATCAAAATCCTAAAGGAGAACACAGGCAGCAACCTCTTCGACCTCAGCCGCAGCAACTTCTTCCTAGAAACATCGCTAAAGACAAGGGAAGCAAGGGCAAAAATGAACTATTGGGACTTCATCAAAATAAAAAGCTTTTGCAAAGCAAAGGAAACAGTCAACAAAACCAAAAGACAACCGACAGAATGGGAGAAGATACTTGCAAATGACATATCAGATAAAGGGCTAGTATCCAAAATCTATAAAGAACTTAACCAAACTCAACACCCAGAGAACAAAGAATCCAATCAAGAAATGGGCAGAAGACATGAACAGACATTTTTCCAAAGAAGACATCCAAATGGCCAACAGACACATGAAAAAGTGTTCAATATCGCTCGGCATCAGGGAAATCCAAATCAAAACCTCAATGAAAACTAGAAAATTTTTAAAAGATCTTCACAATTCCCTGGAGGTCATGTGCAACTGAAATCTTTCATAGCTGATTCTAGCATATTGAGTAGAAATGAAAGAAGTTTTTTTTTTTCTGACAGCATTCTTTGCATCACTGAGCACTTGGTTAAATCAATTGATAATTTCTCAGTTTGATTTTCTTCTTTTCCTCTTTCTTTTTTTTTTTTTTCGGATATGAGCTTTAACTGTGTTGCTTTAACTCACATTTGAAAGAGTAGTCACACGTTCTTTGACTCTGCTGACCATGCTCCCCCAACTCCTACCACTGTCAAAATGACAATAGCCAGAAACAAGTGACCTCTCAACATAGTTGAACGAATCTATCAAAGAATCAAATGCAGGGGTGCACATTTCTGAACACAGTATCCTGTGTTTATCTTTTAATATAGAATTGCTTTTTGTGATTGGAAATTGGAGAATATCTCTATTTCAGATGAGGTTCTTGAAGGCAGAAATAAGTATCTTCTTATAATATAACTTATACTTTTAATAGTACTTCATAATGAAGGAGAGCCGGGTGATACTTGAAGATGAAGGGGGAAATTTGAAAGTATATTTCTTCTAAGCAGTTGTAAAAGGTTCATTCTTCTTCATAATATTCTTTTTAAAGTTTGCTTCCTTCTAGAAAGTGGAAATAATGATAATGTACCAGCTCATAGGTAGTGTGGTGGGGAATAATTCCAAGTAAAGTTAACATTACCCTTATGGTATACCCTTAAACTGTAGACTGTTATCCCTAAATTAAACAACTATGAAAATTTGACTAAGCCTGATAGGTCAAAAGTGAAGTCCAGAAAGTTCTGGCACCCAACGCGGTATATTGTCACCCTAATTTTTAAGGACACTGTCATGGTTTTTGAACAATGCCCAATAGTCATCTGCATAGTTAATCACTGTAACATATATGTTAGGTCAGTTGGGACTTTAGACAGTACGATGTAATGGTGAAGAACATGGCCTTTGGAATCAATGTACTGAGTTAAAATTCTCACTTCACTGTTCACTATTTCATTTTGGATAAACTGCTTAATTTGCTAAGCTTTAGTTTTCTCCTCTGCAAAATGAACATCTGCCTCACAGAGCTGTAGAAAAGATACAGTGAGATAAATAGAGCACTCAACACTCTGCCAAGTCCATAGTAAATGTCTGAAAATGGTAGTTGTCATTACTATAACTATGACACGGTAAATTCACCTTTTTATATACAAATTTCTGATAATGTCGAACTCACATTTTGCCTCATCCTCTTTCCTTAGCAAGAATAAAAACACTTTGAATTGTGAAAGTCACGAGTTTTTAAAATAAGGTGAATCCAATTGATTATATATATGTTTACAGTAGAGAGATATCTACTAATGCATGCTTGTATTATCCATATTTTCAAACATGAAGTTTATGATTCCATTAGACTCTTAAATAATTTTTTTAATTAAGCATTTTGAGAGATTGTAGTGGAAATGGTATTACCTACTTATTTTTCTTTTCACTAGTTTGTTTTTGACTTTTTAAAAAAAATAATTAGCCTTTCATTCATTGAGACCATGTATCTATAAACAATAAAATCCTTAAAATTGTAGATTCCCAACTAAAAACATGTGTTTATTAGATTTGTCATTCCAAAAACCTAACACCTATCACTGACATTTAACAACCTTTCATATTCTGTGGATTGGAGAGAAAAGCTTAGATGATTCTCCGTCAAACTGCACTTACCAAAGCATTTCAAAAGGGTATTTAATTTTACCTACTACGGCTCTTCTATCCCCCCCAGTTTTGTTCACTGTCACATAAGCAGTTTCATTTGCATTGTTATTCTGAAGATATTAAATGTATTTTTTTAGTTTGTTTTTAGGGAAAATAAAGATATTAGACCAATTTTAAGATAAATAAAATGCCATTTACTCAGTGATAAAGCCCATTTAGTTTATTTCTATTCTTTCTGACCATCCTCACTCTCTGCCCACCCCTCTCCACCTCCTTCAAATTTCTTTAAAGTCCAGGACTTAAAAAATACCAGGAAGAGAAGTAAAATATAAAGGAGCAGGGATGTGATGAATCCACCTCCCCGAATTGGTATGGATGACATACATATTGGGTCAATTGGGATTTTAGACAGTATAGAATGAACCCATCCAATAAATTTAAGAATATTTCTACTTAATTGTGTGAATTCAGTCCTTTAGGAGGCCCTTATCTGATCATCCAACCATATTTATTAGAAAAGAAATTATGTTTTCTAAACATAAAGGAAATGTACAGATATGGATCCTCCAGCTTTACAAGCCACATGGAGAATAGGTAATTGAAACTATACGGCTTTGGTCAGAAAGGAACCAGCACAAGGTGGTAATGTAAATGTCACTATTAGGAAGAGGTTAGACAATCTTTCAATTTCAATGGTCGGGAAAGGCAATTTTATCATTTTAGCCATTGACTTGAGTATCACTTACTTAAAATGAAAACATAACTACTATAGTAAAGTATTGATTTATTAATAATCCAGGCTCAATTTTTAATTGACTTTATTTTTTTAGAGCAATTTAAGGTTCCCAGCAAAACCGAGAGGAAATTACAGAGCTTCCATATATCTTGGCTTAAGTTTAGCTCATTTAACTGGCATACACAAGAGTCTTAGAATATACGGTAGACTTCGGTTACCTGACAGTTGGTAGAAATGATTTTCTAAGACTCACGACAGCTGCTATATTAATAATGTGTCTTTATTACTCTTTACAGAACTGAGTAGATGAAATGCACTTACATTGAACTGAGTGGATATTTGGTTACCTAATATGACTTGTATTTAGATCAAGTCTTCTGACATTATTTGGAATAATTTGGCTAAACATCAGGTGATATGATGATAAATGAAGGTGTTTTAATATAATGTGAATGTAGATGTCATTATGGTATTTTATTGGTTGTGTTATATTTTTATTAAGTTTTTAATTGCAAATTTTCACTAAAAATGGATTGAAATTGAAGAAAGGGTGAGGGTAAAAGGGATGATCTAAATCATGTATGTATGCATTATCTTTTTATCACATCGATGACTTTATTTTTATGACATTTATTAAAGATCCTTGTTTCAAATTGAGTGGCACAGCATTCGGTGGCAACGTTGACTGGAATTCAAACCTCTTTGTGTAAGTCATTGTTTAGAGCTAAAGATAAGATTTAAAAGTGATTAAAATGACATTTACAGTACTGTTTCCCTTTTAATTTCTAGGTGGTAGCTAAATCACTTTAGCTAACTAAGAGAACCGAGTGACTCAGCCCCAGATGTGTTCTTGAATTTCCCATTGGAGATCTGTTGGGAGAAACTTTTCTACCCCTAGACTCAAGGTCCTCAAACCAGCATTTTTGGCCTCATCCATAAGCTTGACAGAAATGTAAGTAGAGTCTTACTGGATCTACTGAGTCAGAATCTCTGGGAGTGGGGCCCAGGAAACTTTCAACAGGCTTCTCTAGGTAATTTTTATGCATTGAAAGACCGCTGCCCTAGGACAAGGAGGTTTAAAAAAGACAGACACGAAGTAAGCTAATGGTATCTAGATGGGGCTAGAGGAGTAAAGAGCATGCAGTTACCTTCTACTATCCAGTCAGTGGCAAACAGCCATTTGCTTCCTATTGTGTAGTGTTCTTCGAGAGTTCTGTAGCTCCATAGTGGCAGTTTAAAAGGAGACATAGAGTGTGTTATGTGCATATGGGTGAGGTCAGGAATGGTAACAAGTAGATATGGAAAGAGACCAAAAAAAAAAAAAAAAAAGTCTTGTAAATGTGTTGGGGGCAAATATAGTATGAGCTGATAATTTAATTCTTGGATAATTTCCAAATATTACAATTTAATAGCGTTAACTTGAAAATAGTGTGGTACAAGGATCAATTAAAAACTGTACTGTAAAATCATATTAATATGGTGAGACAAAAGTGATGAGATTTTATGCTGCTTGTTTTTGAGAGTATTTGATAAAATAGCAAGCGTGTTGATTACTATGTGTACCATTTTTCAGTGTGTCCAAATGATAGGGAATATTTAGTTTCTGTGTGGAGAAGCTAGTAACAGTCATTGTGTAAC
>NC_058405.1:125879655-125914251 GCF_002201575.2 Neomonachus schauinslandi
TATATATATATATATATATATATATATATATATATATATATATATATCTTAGAACTTTACCTTAGTGGCCTCGATAGTTCAACAAACTGTGTCCCTTTCACTTCGCAAAATACAGTTTCAATGATCACGATAGCCAGTTCTTGTTAAGAAACATGAGAATGGGATTATAGAAGTAACTTTCTGTTTGGAGTTGGACACATTTCTAGAGAAACATGTTCTAAATGCCTCTAAAATATATTTTCCAATCCACAAATATATGTAAATTTACAAAGACCTATTGTAGGAGTCAATTTGGACTTTTTTGGATGTGTTCTTCTGAAAACTGCATAGCCAAGTACTATGCAGCCCATGCAAAGTGACCTTGCTCTTTTACATAGCATAGCCTCTGGATAGCTTTTATCACTTGCCCAGATGGTGTTTGGCCTATGTATTTTAGTGGAATGGTTTATTTTCTCCTTGATAGGTTTCAAATGCACAAGAAAACATTATACCCGTCTATCTGCATTTGAGTAGAATACAAACTGACTAATAGATAAACATTCTGTGTGAAAGTAAATAGCCTTAAAGTATACTGCCTTCACATTCCATTGATCAGCTCAGTCAGCAAAGTTTTCCATATTGTCACTAATGTTCTAAATATTTTGGTGAGAGGCATGCCAGGAGAGTAGGGTATTTCCATTTGTGTCACACATAAGGTCATTATGAACTACCTCTTGAGTTTCTATCGATCCTTCTACTGAAGTGGTTTCCTTCACTTCCTTTTTGTTCCCATTGGAAATGTTACTGCAGTTATGAAGAAGAGAATTAGGGACTCTTAAGTGGACTGGCTCAAATCCCCTGGCAGGACGGCAAGGGATTTGGACTGGCTCATTACCTTACCTTCATTAGTAGCCTTCTCCAAATTCTTAGCAGTCAAAAAGAGGCCACGAGTACGAAGCCCACTTACTCAGTTGTACTATCACTGATTGTATGCATTCACTTCTCAGGATGTGGCACCCCACCCCCACCCCAAGCTCCAGAAGGGATGGTCAGAAAAGAGCTCATTATTAGGCTAGTCCATAGAAGAGCTCATAATGCTGCCATGCAGAATCAAAGAATCACAGGAGAGCACTATCTACTCAGAGGTCAGCCTTATCTCCCCCAACAGATCTTCATTTCTTCAGCATGCCCAATTTCCTAAGAGATCAAATCCAAGAATTCATGAGGCTAAATGAAATTCACACAGGCTTCAGCTTCTGCCTAAATACATGGATCTCTGACCACTCATCTCTCAAAGTAATTTTTAAGTCACTTAAAACTAAAAGCCAATATGTATGACTTCAACTTATTTTCAGTTTTATAAACGAGTGTAGAACACAATAGTGCAGTCATATTTGGCATTAACTCTTACTAGCCACAAAAATGTGGGTCAATATTGGATTTTCCAAAGTTGTCTAAATAAGACTGGGTTTGTCAAAACTTGCCAGTTGCTTTCAAGTGAACACAGCATGTTGGCAGAAATGAAATGTAATGTCTAAGAGACAGAAAATAGGTCAGCACTGTGCAAAAGTAAACTTGTCAGCGAGATCAATATGAACCTACAAGTTAATGGGGATATTAGAATTTCCTTACACTAAGAGATGTGCAGGGTAGAGCCAGAACACGATTATAGCATTTATTCACTCATGAAAAGCAGAGGACATATTTAAATATTATTTTTTGTATCCTTAATGAAAGGCACTGCTTTTTAATATGGAATATTTATATATAAGCACAGTTTTAATTGATAAGACTATCACAGTAAATTAAATTTTGGTTCATTTGCTCAGTTTTTTGCAACACGAAAAATACGAAAAAAGGGGAGTAATGATCAAGCATCAGAAAATTTCAGAAATACGATGAAGTCCTTCATTAGCTTTCTCTATGTTAAGTGTTTCAGAGAATTTGACATTGTGAATGAAATCAGTCAAAATTTTTGAAGAAAAAAAACAATAACAGAAAGAGCTTTCTTGGGGCTTCTCATTGCATTTATTTAAATTTTTAAAAAATGTACATCACTTTTTGAATACATAAAATGCCAGTGCTTTGCAACAGTTTTGTTACTGCATCTCTCAACTTAAAAAAAAAGGAAGGAAAAAAAAAAAAAAAAAAGCAGGAAAAATACATTCAAAAAGCCAGGCTGTTCTGCTTATGCATGGGCAGTGGCTTTGGAAAGCTACGGCCTACACTGTCTGTTCAGAGACATTGCCGAACATCGGTTAGCTATCAATGAAAAGTTGCACATAAAGCATTAAAGGATACAAAGAACAACTTGGAGGGGAGCAGAAGAAGAATGGGTATGGGTAAGTAAGAAAAATGCCACATATTCTGGGGTGGGGGTGGACTCAGGCGGAAGCAAGCATGAAGACCGATGTTTTTGGAAACTAGATTTATGGGAAAAGGGAGAAAACAAAGTAACGTGTTTGACAAGATAGAGTTGTGTGTATGTGCGCACGTGTGCGCGTGTGCACGTGTGTGCGCGCACGCTCGTGTGTGTGTGTGTGTGTGTGTCCACTTCCAATTTTCTATTTTACTCTCCAAGAGAAATGTAACAAAACTGAGGTAGAAATGAATGTGGGAGCACTATAGCCCAGAAGATTTCAAAATGAGAAGCAAAATTGCACTGAGAAGAGAGGAGTCAAAAAGGAGAGGGGATGTAGATGTTCTTTGTGGATATAGAGAAGTTGGTTGGTTGGTTTTTCTATTTGTTTGTTTGTTTTTGCTTGCTATCTTCTGCATTCTATCAAACAGCACGGCAAGCCTATAAGCTAGATTAGTGAATAGAAGGACACCATTCCCAGCAGTTTTGAGAGAACTCGCAAACCACCACCACCACCACCAACTATGCAGTAAAAGGCAGTCCTAGATTTTAGGTACTGTGACTTTCAGGGTCCTAAGCAGGTCTTGTGGCCGAGTGTTCTAGACACTAACATGAACTGAATAAGTAGCTTTCCATTAACCAGTGTACCTTTTAAGAACATTTTCACTTCATTATCAAGGAGCAATGTACGAAGAACTCTTGCAGTTTTTGACATAAAGAATTATTCTGCTCTGGTTAATTCCCCATAATTAGTAAAAGAATCTTTTTTTTTTAAAAATCCTTCCATTTCTACTTTAAATTGTAAATATTCAGTTGTATCACACGTCAGTATTTTTTCCGGATACATTCAAAGTAATTTTCCTTGCTATTTTCCAATTGTTGAGGTAAACATACATTTTTAATATAAAGTAACATTGAAGCCTATCCCATTACTCTCAGCAGTACATAGTGCTTTCAACACATTCCTTTGAGGTACTGTACAAATCACAATCGCTTTCCTGAGTTTTTGCAGACAAGAACATTAAAAGAAATGAACTGCAGAAATTAAGGTCCAGATTACCGTTACCCTGTTTTACCTGTTCTTAGCTTAATACTGCAGAACAGACAGGATTGAGGAATACTGTTGCTCTTAAAATGGCAAAAATCTGGTTTTCTGTCGTCACACAACCGTTCATCTCTTTAGTCCAATAATGTTTGAAGTTAAAGCTCTTTATATTAGCACATGCCACCAATGTAATTGTGAGGCAAACAAAAAATAAAGCACCACTTCAGGCACTTGACAGCAACTAAATCTCGAGAACAGCAGAATGGAATCAACACACGAGGTTCATGTCCTTCTGAAATCAACACACTTGCACCTTGCTCCTTGGTGAGTGTTGTCTAGCTTGAACTGAACTGAGCATCAACAGATGCTTTCTGTCCTCTGGGGCTCTCAAATCAGAAGCTCTCATTTGATGCGTTTTTTTTTTCCTCCAAATCTACCCTGACTGTAAAGATGCAACTCAATCGTCATCTTCCCCGGTACCCTTTGTGATTTAAACACTACTGGAAAGGGGCTCTAGACCCTATGTAGCAGGTTTTATGCGTGTGTGCCAACATTCATTACATTTTTTTTTAAGAAGTTATCACTGACTGCAACCAAACATTTTGTTCCATTCAACATACATATCAAGCTCTTTTTGAGATATGCTAGGCTGAATCTTGCAGAAAGCATTTTCAAAGTCTTGATACGTAACGGGCCTCAACTGGCTGGGCATGATGGCTGAAAGGTCTGTGGCTGGTATGGCATGGAGGGGGCCCACCACTGCTTCCTGACACAAATGAGCCACGTCTAGTCCAGAAAAGCCTTCTGTGCGCTGGACGAGCAGTGCAAACTCCTTATCATTGAGACAGTAATTGTGCTGTGAGAGCAGTTGTACTATTATCTGGTGCCTCGCTGTGCTGTCAGGAAGTGGGATTAAAAGTCGTTTCATGAAGTACCTCCGAAGAGATTCATCTATTTCTTCTGGTTTACTGGTGGCACAAATTACTACGATTTGGTCCTCAGCTGAAGTCAGGACAGTGTCCAGCTGCATCAGAAATTCCGTTCTCATCCGATTGACTGGACTGTGTTCCTCGCTCACTTGAGAGGAGAGAAGCATGTCAATGTCACTGACAAAAATCACCGAGGGCTGGCGACACCTGGCCACGAGAAAAGAGGCATGGATAATCTTTTCTGCTTCTCCTAACCACTTGGCAACGAGTCCAGAACCGGCGATTTTGAAAAACGTGGCCCCCAGCTGACTAGCTATGCATCGGCCCAATAATGTTTTGCCTGTTCCCCGAGGTCCAAATAAAAGGATGCTCCGAGGTGAGGCCGTCAGTCCACTGAATGCGTCTGACCTCAACACTGGCCATAAAACCTCCTCTTTAATGACAGCCTTTACCAGGTCGAGACCAGCAATGTCACTCCAGTCCACCGGTGGTCCTTGGGTGATAATCTCATTGGTTACCAGGTCAATGAGGTGCGTGTCAGTGTTCTTCAGTTGCTCGTCCACAGAGTGGTTGGATGAGGTAGCTGCACGGAGTCCAGGGCCTTGCATTGGGTGAGAGAGGAGCTGCCTGTGCTCGTCCCCATGCTCACTCATTACCGGCGACGTGTACTTCCCAAAGGATTCACTGGATCTTGATCCCAGTGAATTTTTAGCAGTACTATAGGAAGGAGGGGTCAGAGCCCTACTGGACTGGCTGCTGAATTTCCTTTGCTGTTCAGAGGACATTAGCTGCTTCGTTGGCTTAAATGCTAAGGATGATGTTTCAGCATTTCTGTCAAAGCCATTCCCCCGATTTGAGTTTGAAATGCTGTTGTCGGGCATTCTGTACATGGGACTCTGTGTAGATCTCTGTTGGCCATAGCTGTAATTTCCATAACTGGAGTCCATATCTCCCTGCCCTGCCATATAGAAAGCTTTCCTTTTAAGGGAACTTGCTGAACTGTTTGTCAGAGCCGAGGGTGCAATGGGTGTCAAACCATGACCCTGGTAGGTGTAGCCAGGGACAGTGGTGGGGGGCAGAGGGGTAGGAGCAGGGATTCCTGAAGGCAGGTAGGCTGAAGGAGGAGGAGGTGCACCCCCAGGGCTGTACCCGGATGCCACAGCCGTCTGAGGAGGATAGCTAGCGGAGGGATAGCTGTAACTGGAGAGGTTAGAAGTCCCATTGTAGCCTGGGACCAGGGCTGGTGGCGGCGGCGGCGGTGGCGGCGGCTGGAGGAGCCCAGAGCTATGCAGAGGAGAAGGATGAGGTGAGGGAAGTGCCGGTGCGGGCTGGCTGCTGTAAGTAGAATGCAAATACGATCCGTTGTATCCCGGGGCATATTCCTGAGACGGGAGCCCTGCGTGGAGACTAGGTACCGTGTGGCTCCCACAGGTACTACTTGAGTAACTCGGTTCTGTCAGGTTGCTGGCCACCCCAGGAGAGCTCCCTATACTCGCAGAGACATCTGCTGGAGGGAGGGCTGAACTGACTCCAGCTTTGCTGGCAGCGATAACATCCGGAACGCAGTTCATGGGATAAACAGCTTCGGAATTCAAGGAAGGCTGCCAGGGTTCGCTTTCATTTTTCCGACCGTTCACGAGGCCCGATGGGGCATCGGAGTAGTTGCTGAGTACAGGTCGGTCCACGGGGCCTTCTAAAATGCCGGAATACTTCTCTGCATATTTTTTGAGTAGGTTGGATGCAGTCAGAGCAGAAATGTCATCATTTGCCCAGGCGTACTGATAGGTGCGCTGCAAATGACCTCTGTAGGCTTCCACTTTGTGGGCAGGAGACCGAGTGGTTGAGGTGATGTCAAAGTGCTGTTCTGGCCACTGGGCATGCTCCGGCGTCCACTGCATCTTCAAGCCTGCGGATTTGGGGGGACGAAAGTTAATTTACTGAGATACCCGTCAGAAGTGCATAAGCTTTTCCCTACCGTCTTTGGTTACCTATTATCTTCCATTAACGATAGAGCCGCTGCAAGGAATTCCCACAGTGTGTGATATCCACTGGGACCCTGTACGGTATGTACACTTTAAAACGGACTGGACTTCAGTCCTGTATAAAAAGTAAACCGAATTTAAACAAAAACTCTGTAGAAGACCTGATTCTTTGTTCATTTTTAAGTAATGAGCAAATCGATTTCTGTTAAGCCTGTCGAGTTACTCGCTGCACACACACAGGAACACATATATATGTACACACACATTTCTGTCAAATCAGAATTCGATAACAGGTCCTTACAATGAAATACGCATATCTTTTAACTATCGGGCACGTGATAGTATTAACATGTGCAATATCTAGCCATCCTGTCTCTTCACATCAGAGTTTCTGTTTTATATTTTAACCAATATAGAAATGAGACACAGCTGACAGATCACATCTAAGACCCCTCTCTTATTTGGTACTGAACACCTAGTTAGCACAGTATAATGCTCCCTGCGCAGAACAATATGACACAGACATAGCAGGTCATTCCATAATCCAACTCTCATCTAAAGTGCTCCATGACAGTTTCAAATCTGCTTCGTGGAGTGCAGCAAAGCAATCTCCCAGGCAGCGCTCCATCGCTTTCATCGCACAAAGCCTACAACTCGGTATGAATTACAACTGGCTCCTTTCTGCCTCTCAGTTCTGTTGTTGAGTCTCTGAAAAAAAAAAAACAAGCATCACTTGTCTGTCGGTCTTCCAGCTGGCATTCTCCCTCCTTTCCCTATAATCCTTCCCTCTCTTTTACAGCCTCCAAGTACTAAGAGGGGAGAGTACATATGCATAAATTATATATATAGATATATATACACACACACATACATAATATCTATAAGTATATCTATTACATGTGTGTGTATATAAGTGTGTGTATATCTATCTATCTATCTATATATGGGGGGAGAAGAGGAAGTCAAGAAAGGAAGGAAGGAGGGCAGGCAGGCAGGCAGGGAGGGAGGAAACAGGTGAAAGGGAGTGTAAGAATAGAGAACAGGGAGAGAATCTCTCTACATTTCTGTGGGAAGCAGTGTGTGTGGCATAAACTCAAGGAGCACAGCTAGATAATGAGATGCTATGGGTAATGCTATCATCTGCTAGATTACTAACCGAAGCAAGGTGACTTAAGTAGCAAACTGTAAAACAAGAGTATTTTCTCAGTTAGAATCAGAGAATCATTTGAATTTTACAGTTTAAAGAGACCTGAGAAATTACCTTATTGCACAGATTAGGGAACCAGTACCCAAAGGCATTTAGAACGTACCCTGGAGGACTTGCGTATACTTAGTTACAGTCGAGCACGGGAGCCCTGTTTTGTCTCCCAGCTCATGGCTCACCTCATTCTAATCTCTGCTCGGTTCGAACACTTTGGATTCCAGTATATTAAGTAGGCCTCCTTCAGCTCTTTTGGATTACCCGAAGTGAATTTTGTAAACTGCCTTATGCCCTGTGGCAGAGATTCCTTGATAAGGAGGAGGCCTGGTCTAAATGAAGCATCAGCTCCCTTCTGAATGACTGCAGTCGATTTTGACAGCTCCTACACCCCCTGCCATCCTCCTCCAACCCCTTTAGCTCTTCATTCCCTGACTCTGGCTTCTGACACGGCCAGCTTTGACTTCCTGAGCTAAACTGAACAGAGCCCAGAGTTTGGTAACAGAATGGCATGTTGATTCCCTCCTGACTCCCTCTTCCTTGTTTGCAAAACCACTGCACCAGACACTGGAAGTTAATTAGCAGGATGATGCTGTGCTAATTGTGTTAATTTACAAGGTTTTAGTCAAAGAGAATCATGCCAGGGCTGGCACTGCTGTCATGCTTCCGACTTAATGATTAAGAAATACTGAAAACAAGGTGGGAAGGATTGCAGTAATTACACAATAAATGAATAAAGCAACAGGATTCATTTGCAAATATATTTTACTGCAGTGGTACTCATTTGCATTTGGATTTTTAAAAAGGATCCATGTAGATATTCATTTGCAAATCACCATCTCAGTTAAATTAAGTCTGAATGCTGCACAGTATAACTTAATCAAGCTCTATTTTTTTAATAAAAATACAAAAGACCTTATTTCTCTTGGTTATGCAACAGATTCTTTTTTCAGTTTCCTATAGCTTACTCCTCCCAAATCTTCATATGTTTTTCTTTGAAAACTCTATTTAAAAAAAATAATCTCATCAATTGGAAAAAAAAATTGTAAAATCCTGATGAAGTACAGCTTGCATCATTTCAGTCTGAGAAACTCTGGGGGTGAGTTCTAGGAGGAACTAAAGTGATATTCTTAATTGTTTCTGCTTTCTCAATCATTCCTTTTGAAGGGGCGGGGCGGGGGGGGGGGGAACACATCGCAGAATGGGTGAAATGACCTAAACCACACTTAAAGGGGAAAAGATGCAATTTTAATGAAGCAGCATTTCAGGAATCATACTTTCATTAAATTCAACTGGAAATTATTAAGAGCAAATCACCAGGAACCAATCGCAAGTAATCAGTATCTAAATTCTTTTAGTGTCATGGGATTTACTTCAAGCCTTATAAAAAGGAAAGAATATTAATGTGACTGTAATGTAGAACTGTCTAAAAGACCTACAAATTCATTAGTCCTGTAAATTATTTCCAGGGAATTTCTATTAGGGTTTTTTCTTTAAAAGATTATCAAATACAGAGTTGAGAAAATAAGAATGCACATATGCTCTGAGTGGAAGTTTGATTAGATTGTTACAGAAGAAACATGAATAAATGTCTTGAAAGGAGGCCTTCAAAAATGTTCTGGGAGTCACAGAAAATGGAATTTACCACAAACACAACATAACACACACACAGATACACACACACACACACACACTAAACGGCATGGCTTCCTTTCAGTTAGTTGAGCTAAGCCATCCTTGGCATTAGTTAACATACATGACAAACATGATAAAAGCCCACTGAAAAAAATGAAACTGCTCTAGATTTAGAATAATTGAAAAAACAAACAAAAAAGGGCAACCTTCCCACTTATTGGCTTAAAATTTCTTCTCATAAGTTAATCGTTTATAAAAAGTGTGCAAAAAATTGGTTTTAGTAAGTTATAATCACTGTAAAAGACAGGAACGTAAAGGTGACATTAAAAAGGTTGGTCATTTTCACTGGGTATGTCCGCGGAGTTTAACTCTAGCAAAACTAATACATTTCCTAAGATTTCTATTTCATCTGAAATTAAGCAAAGATCCTATCAAAATTATTTACTTGGGACAATTACTGGATATACCGTTGCCTTTTAATTCTCATGCTCTTTTTGGAGGTGCTTACCAAGATAATTGGAAGTTTATTTATTGATGCATACTAACTAATAGTAACCTTAGCGGGGCTGCCAAAGGC
Source organism: Neomonachus schauinslandi (assembly GCF_002201575.2). NCBI lineage: Eukaryota > Metazoa > Chordata > Mammalia > Carnivora > Phocidae > Neomonachus > Neomonachus schauinslandi. The sequence continues at coordinate 125,889,360 of NC_058405.1, forward strand.
AAGACAGAGCTTTGATTAAATAACCTTAAGGGAACAGAATTATTCACATCCCTTGGAACACGAGTACTTCCCCGTGTTTTGAAATCATTTATGTTACTTGAAAGCATCAGTTAATAGTTAAGCATAAGCTAGTTCTTATTATTAGTATGAGTTGAAGAAGCTGGCGTTCAGGAGATTGTCCTGGCCTTGGGAGCATGGAGAGCTTTCTCATCAGTTTCTTGAATTTTAATGCTAATTGGAAGGAGAACCAAACTTCTTGTTGTTGTTATTCCCGTTTATTGCTGGTGATATTTCTGGTGTGGAATAGAAGAAAAATGTAGAGCCAAATGTTCTTTGAACAAAAAATCATGCTCCGTTTGACTGCACTGCTGTTCTCGACGTGTCGGAAGCAGTACAGGCCTGTCACTTAACTTGGCACCCAAATAATAAGATGGGCTTTAAAAACAGCTTTTGTATGGTTTCTCTCTGGAATGCGCAGAGCGAAATCTCAGAAACAATGCTATTTTAACACTATTAGAAACATGATTCCGGAACAATAACTTCCACGGCTGTTTAGAAATAGCTTAAATAGGTACAATAAAAATTCAGAAAACAGTGGAAAGTAAGAAAAATAGTTCTTAAAGATAATTGAAGAGTTGTTCCAAAACATCAATTTTTATTTTTGAAAGGATCAGGAAATTCTTAATATAGCCAGCAAATTTCACAATGCGATGTGTTTTTAAAAATATGTAATTTAATCAAAAATTGCTTTTAAGAGATGTTAACGTTAAGTATTACACCAGGATGATAGGGCCTACTGTACAAAGCCTGAGTGTTCTGTTATTTCACTGCCATAGGATGAAGTTATGTATCTATAAATGAACAAGTCTGTATTTCCCATAAAACTGGACAATCTGGATAACATTTCCCTTTCTTATCATTTCTGACCGCTTTATAACTTGGGTTTAATTACTAAACAGTTGCAGCCTCATTGCTTAGCTTGCTCCATTTTGTTCTTCAACTGTTTTGAAACAACACAACTGTGACATCCTACGAAGTTCTGGCCTAGCTTCCAAATGATGAAGCTGTTACACAGAAAAATGAAGGATGTAAAAACAACTTGCAGAATGGGAGGAAATCGGAAAGAAGAGACTAAGCCTCTGGAATCTACTTTTAGCACACATTCCTCAAAATATTAATCTAAGGCCCTCACTACCCCTACTCCCACCCCTACCGAACACCCTGATGCTGCTCAGCAGTTCATCAGGTCTAAAAAAGCTGTTCTCTTCTACAAGGTTCCCGTAGGGTCATTCTGGCTGATAGGGACTCTGGCTTCATCTGTGGGTTTTCTCATGCTTCCTAAGGGCAGGGACCTGAGGCAAACAGCCGCAGGCCTGGAAGGCTGGCTTGCTCTAGGAGAGCTGTGCGATGCTCACACAGGCCTGCACGACATCGCTGCACCTGTTACACTCCTTTGGGCCACTGTACCTCTGAACTTTTCATTATTATTTATTTAAATATATTTTTGAAAAATCTAATAGCATATGTACCCATGTTCTCTCTAGAAAGCAATCACTCCTGGGGTAAATATAACAAAGTACAGTTGACCCTTGAACAATACAGCTTTGAATTATGTGGGTCCACTTACGTGCAGATTTTTTTGGATTAATACATGACAATGCTGCAGATGTATTTCCTCTCATGATTTTCTTAATAACATTTGCTTTTCTCTGTAGAGCTTACTTCATCGTAAGAATACAGTATATAATACACACAACATACACAATATGTGTTAATCGACTTTATGTTATTGGTAAGGCTTCTGGTCAACAGTAGGCTATTACGTTTTCAGGGGGTCAAAGGTTACACGCAGATTTTCAAAACCTGCGTTGCTTAAGGGTCAACTTGAATATATTCAATCGTTTACAGCCCCTTCAGCCTAATACTGCAACAGATTCATCATCTTCTAGGGAATGGCAGAACTAACACACGGAACATTCAAAATTTCAGGAAGAGAGTAGCAAATTCATTGGCTAAAAATACAGATTTATGCAGTGAAATGCTTTGCGAGAGCACCTACAAACCTCCTGGTCGTGAAAACTGGCCTGAGGTAGTATCTCCTTATCATGATCCTTCCAGGGGAGCGACGAGCAAATGAAATGTTTGAGCAGACCCAGTAGTATTCTCCTTCTGTAGCCTCACCCTCAGAAGCCCAGAGGCCCACACAGCAGTGTCTAGTATTCCCCGTACTAACCCATTTGATCTGAAATCTTCCTCAGTCCATTTCCTGATAATTCCCAGCCTGAAAATGTGAGGCCATATCTAAAAGTGAGGGGGGAAGAGCACAGAAATTACACGTTCTCTTTCATCTATTTAATCCGGTTCCATCTGCAGAATCCCAAAATTAGAAGCCCTTTATCAGCTAAATATGAGGTAGGGGCTGTTAATTTTATTTAGTGAACGACTGGAGGGCCTACTATATATACTGTGGTTCAGTGCTAAGAATTTAAGTCAAGGGAATCTGTTTATCAGACAGTGAAACTTTTTCAGCTTTCTGTCTTCTTTGTAATTTCACATTCTAAATTCTCTTCGATTTTAGAGATTAAGGGAACTTTAGAGTGACCCAGTTCCCAATCCCGACAGTCTCAGTTATAGTTTGGTACTTCATTTACTGTGGTGTCCTGTGGGGTTGAAAACTATTTTGCCTATCACAGTGTTTTATTTGGAGGCATTGCTAGCTTGGTGGGATAGAAAGGGACTGACGGAAACATAAAGAAGGTTGTAGAATTTTGTCTGAAGAGTGAATATCCCAAGCTTGGGAATCAGGCCATTGGCTTTACTCCTGCCATTGCTTATTTGTTCTAATCTTGGTGAAGTCACTTAATCACATCAAACTCACTTTCCTCAGCTATAAAATGTGGACTCTAATGGTATCGTATATCTTACTGGATTGTTAATAAGATTACCTAAAGTGATAATAGGCACTGAAAATATCTTCCACCTGTGAACTGCTATATAAATAGTTCTTATTCTTTGATTTAAAAAAATAATACAAGTGCATTAAACACAAAACAAAACTGACTAGACAGGAAAAAAGTAAAATCACTCCTAGAATTTATAAATTACTTTTTCTTCAACCTCAAGACAGCTACTGAAAAGGAAATTTTCCAGTGGGAATGTTGGTTATAAGGAAGGTATAGAAATTCTTTCTACTCAGCAAAACACAGAGCATGATCTTACAAAAAGGCGTCAGAAATTCAAATGTTTTCAATTCCAGATGTTTTCACAGTATTTTATTTATTTTAAATATTATTTGTTACTCAACATTGTAGAGACCACAAGTAAAAAATAAAGTACTTAGAGGTTTAAGTCCAGTTAAGAATGATCTCAAAACTTGCAGTCTCAAAATAAGATATTCTAATTATATAGCAATATTGTCAAATGATTTTTCTCTTTAAATCACACTTTCACACCTCAAGACTCCAAATTATAACATTTTGAAGCAAATTACTCCCACCTCCCATTTCACCATATTTGCATAAAGCGATCCTTTTTAAGAACCACAAAGGCATTTCTGGCTAAATGGCCCTTAGTAAATATAGTTCCAATACCTCACCTTCTAATGTAGAGAAATTGCCACCTCACTCCCTGAGGGCAGCATATAGCCTGCAACCAGCTTTTGTTGGCTAGCACAGGGTTTTAAAAATCAGTTAACTTTATTAAAAGGATCTCTATTTCCATTATTTCCTATTTTTTAAGACAAGCTGAATGCTCTTAGATCACTAGATCTCATTCTTGCCTGGCAACAACTGGCTGAATCTGAAAAGCAGCTGCCCACTTCAGACATGGCGTCCCCACTCCCTATTATAACCTTGGGTATTTTGATGGTACCGATCGATGACGTAAACAATCTAATCTGTGACTTCATTTAGAAGCTTCAAGCCAGCTTTTACACTTAAGTACATTTTTTTGAAAACTAGCAAGTATAGTGCTCTAAAACTTGAACAAGTAGTATCTTTACAAAAAAAATCCTAAATACTATTTATTTTATATATATATATGCATTCCTGTCTTCTTAATCAGAACATAGGGAAAATGGTTGTTATTTTTCTTATTGATTCAGTGTCCTTAGTGCAACAGTGTAGAACGATGAGTAATGATTTCTTAAAAAGCTGGTTTCCACATTGCTGTTATTTCACTGTCTCCCCCTTTGCTCTGATTTGTTGGATACTTTTTCTAGCTGTTTTCCCTATGTCAATCCCCACCATTCCTAATATGCTCCTTTGAATAGGCTCTGATACCACAAACCAAAGCTTCATTTAATTGTAAAGCTTCCACTCTAGGTCAGTCATGAACTTTAGTACAACTTTTAAGAGACTGTTTAAGTTACTCTAAGTTATGCTTCTTACATCGTAAAGAACGTTGTTGAGTGGATGGTATCTGGATAAGCAACTGATCTTGTTCTACATGTCATCATTTTGGGCATAGTAAGAACCTGTATTCAATGTTATGGGCATCACAACTTAGACTAGAGTGATATATACTCTGTCCTTCAGTTAATTTGTGTGTAGCTTATGATCTGAGTCAGTTTCCCTAAAATACATTAGATTTTATTCACAGCAACAAAATATTCACTCCTGAAAATGTGACCAAATGTAAAAATGACTATTTTGCCAATATTTCATACTGAGGATGAAACTTGGTATGCACTGGTCTGATAGGTCATCATTTTTAATATGTAAGACATATATAAGAGGATGGCTTCCATTTATGAGGATCAATGCATGAACACTTATGCAAAGCAAATTACAACTGATGAAAGAAGTATCACTTTTAGTCCACTGAGTTAATATTCAATATATGACCAGGATGGACAGCCTATCACTTAAAGCAACCCAGGAAATCATAATCATAATTCAAATAAGTATTTTTTCCTATGGGGGTCCTAAAATTTCCTAAACTTAAATCTAAGTATTCAAATGAACATACAATCATGCTCACATTAAATCCATCTATTTTAAAATCACAATTTAAACTTTTTGTTTGTTCGTTTGGGGTTATTTGGTAAGGGCTGGGTTTTACAAAAGTTTATGCGTAAAAATTTTTGAATACTAATCTAAGTCAAGTAAAGAAATAGTGTCCAAAAGTCTGTGTATATCCTACCACAATTAAGTCCAAAGAATATAAGGCTATGCATATACACACAATTTAAAATATATAAATGATTCATACTCTGAACCTTAGTATTTAGTGTCCAGTGTCATCAACTATTACAAGGGAAAGAGTTTGAGGGTTACTAGGTAAGAGGACTGATTCTTCCATGTTGCGTCAAATATTTTGTTTATTCTACCTCTGTGAATGTGTTTAGGTAACTTGTAATCAGCTTAAAGAGTGCACTGTAGGTAACCTTTAAAGTTGTTCCTTTATGGCCTTTCATTTCTCATGCTGTCTCTTCCTTTTTCCCATATACGTTTTCAATCCATTACAGCCATCTACCCTTCCCCCCCCCCCCGGTTCTTTTTGTCATACAAAGATCATCAGGACATACCACATATGTCCATGGGGACTGCGTGGGCTAATGAATATGTATGTTCTGTGTCACAACAGAGCACTCCCCTTGTTCTGCTGTATCAACCCTCTTATGTGTGTAAATAACAGGTGAGCTATGTAGCGTGCAGGGATAAACGGGGTTAACACAACCTGAAAGCCCTGTGCTAGATTCATAGTATCCGGCCTGTATGGTTGATCCAGAAAGAGAAATCCACATGCCAAAAGTATTGTGCATTTTCTATGTCGTTTTGAATCTTTATTTTTAAAAAGGTCTCTGCTGAGGCAACATTACCATTGTCCTAAAAGTCTGAGGTTATTCCAGTTGATTCTTAAGTTACTGTTGTGTCATATAAAATAAATTCGCACTTTCAGTTAACACAAACTGGGCATGGTACCAACCTTGAATTATGACGCGGCTGGTTAATTTCCTCGGTCACAATCCTAAAATGTTATGTTAATTATTATGCGCACACATAGCTATTTGTAAATAGTAATTTGCGTGTGTGTATTCTATTTCAAGTATATAAATGCAAAGTTCAATTTAGTTATATTCAAATGGAACTTTATTCACTTTTTGCCCAACACAGCGTGCTGACGTGGGTCAATAAACAAATTTCAGAATCTCCCAAGCCCCACGACCTTGTGTAAGATGGAATTTGCATTCATCCTCTCTTTTGTGTTCCTCTAGAACCTTACTCTAAATAGACAGTTTACATAAAACAAAATAGACCATTGAGGCTGCTTATTTAAGATTGAGGGTCCCCCGCATATAATTAGACAAAGGAGTAGAATATGATTTACATATAAGTACACAACTCTTCAACCATTCTCCTTAAAAACTCTGCTTAAGGTGACTCTGAAGTGTGCAAAGCCCAGAAAAAATTTGTTTAGGTTATTTATTCATTTTTCTCTTTTTTGGCAATTCGTGCATTAATTTTTAATGCAATAGCAAAATAGTGTCTTGGACTTTGATAAAAATATTCTATAATCAGGACTGGGTGACATAGTGCATTAATTCGGTGTCCTTCACTCCTGGGACCTGTGTATAATTTAGTCCAGCCTGAAGAAAATAACTTTGATCTGAAGGCAGTGGAAAAAGCTACATATAAAATGAGTTTAGGTAGGTTTAGGGTTGTTTCTTCCATATGAGACAACGTATGAAGATAAACTGCTTTCGAATACAATCAACACGGTCCAGGATTAAAAGTGAAGAGCTCTTACTAACAACACTAGTTCCTTACCTCTCCCTTCTCCCCTCCCCCCGCCCCAACCTCACCCTCCAGCCCCATTCTATGGTCTGGTGAAATAAACCTGAGCACCACCTATAATTAGGATGCTCTAATTTCCAGATAAACAGAACGTTGTTAAAGTGCACTGTGAGTGGCAGTCCAGTCATTAGCGCTGTTGGCTCTTTCATTTGTAAAAACAAAGAATGCTGCATACTGAGACAGAAGCAGAAAAGAGGAAGGATATCAGCGTCCTCAAAGAAAGTGGCACTTCCTGTCCTGGAGGGGGTGCCCAACAAGCTAACCTAAAAGAAACTGTTTCTTCAGAGAATATTCTATCTTGGTCACATTCCCTATGACAACATTTAATAACATCGTTTCATCTACTGTTATGATAGACGATGCCATTATGGTCAAAAAAAAAAAAGTTTAGGCCTTGGCTGAATTTATTTTATTTTATTTATTTTATTATTTTATTTTATATCTTGGCTGAATTTAAAACAATGATTCGTCCAGTGACATTAATCACATGAAATACATATCTGCTTCCTTTTGCTTACAATTCTACAATCAGTTCCAATCCAACTGTCTTCTGTTGTGAATAAATATGGCTTACTTTGTCTCTAATATAGCAGTTAAGAATAAACTTGCTACTGTCAAGAGTTAAAAGCTGTAGGGTGTTGCTTCTATATGGTATAAACTATACTACAATTGTATACTTCTTACCTATCATGCACTATTGTATCGGCCTCCTTAGTTACGGAAATGCTCCAGTATTTTCTAATAATTTTAAGGAAAAGGGAGCTAACAGTCACATTTTTAAATCAGCAAAGAATTGGAAAGAAACTTATTTTTTTTCAATGTTTCAAGTTTTTATTCAAATTCTAGTTAATTAACATATGGTGTAATATTAGTTTCAGGAGTAGAATTTAGTGATTCACCACTTACATATAACACCCAGTGCTCATCGCGGTGAAAGAAACTTATTTTTAAATTTGCTAGTTTTAGTTGCTTATATTAAGAGTAAATAGGTCAAATCTTCCTGCTCCCTCTTCAAATTGTGTACATCCTATTTACACAAAGTCCCTAAACAATAGGAAAACCCGAACGCTGCAGGTGATTAGGCTACACCGACAAATAAAATCTAGGGGCCTATATGTGTGTATTTCAGTGTTAGGTCTGCAGTTACAGAAAGGATATAGAGAAAATAGGGGGAAAGTGACAGAGAAAGAAAAGAGATTTTTAAAATGGCTTTTATCCTAAAAATGATCTGCTTTACTATTAATAATCTCAGAACCCAAAATTTATTCTAAATGATTTAACAAATGTGCACACCATATTTTTAATCCCAAGTAAGCATATTTCAGGTTTTCTTTAGCTAGGTATTTATTATTTGAGGCTTGAACCAAGTCATATACCTCAAAAAGTTTCCATACTTACAAAATCATTTTTAAAATTGAAGTGTAGTTGACACACTTAATAGAATCATTTTCAATGAAATGTTAAAAAAATCCTCGAAAAGCAAATAATTAAAATATGTAATAAATGGGTTACATAGGAAAGCACCCTCAATAGTCAGTTTAGAAGTGTTTTTGTGTTTTCTATAGAATAGTTTTTTTGTAACGCAATAGAGAATTCATAAAAGTAATGATGAGTCGTAAGTCTAAGAAGATTCCTTTCTCATTGAAATGACATACCTAGAACTGGTCTCCTTTTAAGTAAATCTTTTTGAAAACATCCAAATGTCTACAAGAGCATTCATTTATATTTGACTTTCGTCTTGCGGCCATTACCGATCACTTAGCCAACTTGTGAAGTTTTGCAGGTGAGGATGTTTTATTGTGCCCTCCTTTTCTTAAATGCTTCTACATCCAGCCATTGTTTTCATATTTTACCCTAGAAATTATTTTATCCTGTTCAGTGTCAAATAACTTTAAAAAAGAATCTATTCAGAGAATATAGCATAAAATAGTGCATTGCATCCCTGGCCATAGCTCCCAGAAGCATTAAAATGTTACTAGAGTACCCGAATGACAGCAATGACAGCTTAATCACTTAAAGGCTTTTTACATTAACAATTTTTTTTCTTTCAATTTGAGCAGTAATATTCAGGCATGATTTAATAGGAGGTTAGCTGTTAAATGCAGCTAAATAACATACTTTTTTTAAATACCAAAATCAAGTTTAGTGTCTAATGAACATTTCTTGACACTTTCTGAAATATTAGCGCATGTTCATAAAGCTTGGTTTATTTTTTTCCTTCCAATCTATGTATTTAAGAAATTGGCCTGATAATTAGCATGCATAGTCCAACTGCTTCCTGTATTGTTATGATTTTAAGTAGAAGATCCATGGATAAAATGTAATTGAAAGGTGAGCCTGTTAATCTGGAGAATAACCTCCACAAACCAAATAAGAATGAATCATTTTTAAGTTTCCACCTCATTTATAGCTTTACATTACTAAGGAGGGGGAAAAAAAAAAAGCAGAGAGAAACTAAAGGTGGCCTTATTTAGACATATTAGTCAAGACGGCCTTTGCTGATTTTAACCAAACATGATTGTGACTCCACTTTGTCCATCCAGTTTTCCAGTGCGTAAATTGGATGATGACTTGGACAATTCTCTCTTCATTAGTGAACTGTGGAAAGGAAATATAGAGGTGGCTTCTCATTTTTTAAACTCTGCTGTGTCTTACAGAGAGATTCTGAGGCATCAAGGAAATATATATATATACATATACATATGTATATATATTTTTTCTAGACAAGCTGTCATAATTGAAATGAAGTCTAATCAGACTCATTACTGTTTTCAGCAATTTGCACGACCAAAGATGCTTATTAGGTAACTGTGTTTAATAAACCACTCTTTAGAAAAATACCAGTAATGAGCTCTTAACAGCCAATCTTTAGCGTGAATGTAATGTGAAAAGTGTTCCTAGCGCTGAATAGATTTTCACATTTAGTAGTGTCATAATTAAGCTCCATGAATTGGTTGCTGTGATGTTAGATTTATTAAAATAATCTTATTTTTTCCCCTATTTTAAATATACTTGGAAATACAGTCATCTTCTATTAGAGTTGGCTTATATTCACTGTACAGCCAAATTTAGGCTTATACCAAGCTGGTCAAAGGTTTCCAACTGAGGATTTGTTAACAAATGATAAGCAAGGATTTTATAACTGGTAATTGATTCTAGCAATCAAGTCTTTCCTCATCAGCATCCCCACCCACACCTCAGAAAAAAATCCTGTTATTTGATTATATATGAAAAGTTATCTGAGATATAAGTATATTCTGATCATTTAGAGGAAAAATTGCTTTTCTGCCACTAAGGTAAGACATAGACAAAAATGGACATTCTGAAAGCAATATTTGAAGAAACACTGGTCTTTCATAATAGCAGCTATAAATAACACTGTATTGCTTCATTAGATATTGTTCTTAAAAATGTGAATAAAATTTCCCTTCCAGACTTTTCCTTTTTGTGACACTATTTACTAAGATCTTAACATTAAAGAACAATATTGTGGATATATATTATTTATATGCACTAAGGGTGGTCATGAGAGTTAGCTAGGCTTCTTATTGATAAGAGCAAAAAACCCAAAATGTTAAGACACCTCTAATGAGAGGAGTTATTTCCATGCAAGATGATGCATGTGCTGAAATCAGTATATATCTGTAGAGTCTATATTGATTAATCCATCAATAGAGTATATCCTGAGGCATTTCCACGTGCATAATAATCATATAGAAGGTATTGAAAATATTCTTTGAGAACATCTAAATGAACCTTATAGGAAGCTCTAGAGCTTATAGTCATGAAACATCTCAGAAGATGAGACAAATGTCTTTTGTTCACTAAAAGCAACCTAAAAGGCAACACAATCAGCTTGGAAGTGAGACTCTGGACATTCTGAAACAGGTCTATAAAGATAATCAATAAATGAAAAAGTACAAAAATAACAGGAGACCAAGATTTGATGCCCATCCATGATACAATGTTAAGAAAGATTCTGTTGCTGAGTGATTCTTCTCCCAGTACACTCATTTCTTCTAACCTCAAGCTTCACGATGCCTAATTGGAGCCAATAAGCCTCCATAACTGTTTTCAGCTTTTTGAATCAATAGGGCTATGAGGACTGAGACTGTCAAATTAATGGCTTGTTTCATCTGATTTTGTGGAATGCACTTCTTTGCATTACAAAGTAGAGAAGAAACCAAACTCATTCCCTTGTGCATTCATATAGCTTTCAAATCAAAATATCTTCCTGTTTCTTTAAGTCTCAACTGAATTCGTTTTCAGAACCACAAAAGAAAAAGCCAGTGTATGAAACTACCGTAAACCTGTATTCTGTATCTTTAAATGACTCACAGCTAAAAAAAAAAACCCAAAAACAAAAACCTAAGAGAGGGTCCCTTTTGGTGCCTTTGGAATACCTCACCATACTTTGAATAACTTTACTTATGAATCACAGAATTTATGAATGTTTTATAAAAGAGAATAAATAATTTGTACATTAGAATTTATTACAAAAGCTAAGAGGCTCTAAGATGTCAAGTAACAGTAATAATGACAAAAATAATGATGATAAGTACAAATCATTCTTTTGGTGAGATTTCAAAAACTTTCCATAATAATGAAGTTATGATTTTAATTATGAATTTTAATAAGGAACTGAGTACCGAGCTAACAAATATTTTACCTAGATTTAACCCTGAGCTATATAGAAAGTTGGCAGAATTTGCCTTGGTCTTAATTTCTAATTTGAGAAATACAAATATGGATTTATGCATAGATACGATTCTAGTACAGAGAATAAACAACACATAAATACATATTGTCATGTAAACACAAAATATGGGTAATAGGGCATAATTAAATAGTAACGGTAATGGGGAGACTTGTATTATCAGGTAAGACGTTTTGGAGAAGCTGGTTTTAAACTTCAGCTTTTGGCCATACCATTTAGACATAGGTCTGAAGATGCAGAGAAACCATATATTTAAGCTTGCAGATAATTCTGATAAAGAATTAGGGCTCCTTAATCCTTAAAACTTGAGAACCCACAATATCTTCTATCTGCCTTATTTTTAGCACTGTACATCATTTTATCATTTGTCATATTCCTGAGCAAAAAAAGCTTAAAGTAAATATCCTTCCTTGTAACAGACAAACAAGCAAACAAACAAGCAAAATGAAACTTGAAAAAATTCATTTTTACTTAGGTCTTAAATTCATTCTTTCAAGGTTTCCTCCAGTGTCTCCTCCTCCGGCCCCCACCTCCTCTGGCCCCTACCTCCTTGGGCCCCCACCTCTTCTTGGTTCTGGCATGTGGGCCAGTGACTCATTTTCTCTCCTTTCCTTCCCTCCTTTCTTCCTGTTTTCAGTGTTTTGTCAATTATGAGAAAAGAGGTTACAGAGAAAATATAGTTTAAGTCTCAAAACTAGAATCTTAAACCTTCTTTGAATCTCTGAATCTTGAAACTTTTACTGTCACTGGAAAAAAAAAAAAAGTCCGGTGGCTAAACCGTTTAAACTATAATGACATTCATGCTGTAATAACATCTGAGTGCCTACTACTACTCGAGAGCTTCTGCCCTATTAGGAAATAGAAGTCCCCTATGACCCAGCAATTGCACTACTAGGTATTTGCCCAAAGGATACAAAAATATGGATTTGAAGGGGCACATGCACCCCAATGTTTACAGCAGCATTATCAACAATAGCCAAATTATGGAAAGAGCCCAAGTGTCCCTTAACTGATGAATGGATAAAGAAGATGTGGTATATATACAATGGAATATTACTCAGCCATAAAAAGGAATGAGATCTTGCCATTTGCAATGCTGTGGCTGGAGCTAAAGTGTATTCTGCTAAGTGAAATAAGTCAGTAGGAGAAAGACAAATACCCATGATTTCCCTCGTATGTGGAATTTAAGAAACAAAACAAGAAAACATGGGGAAAAAGAAGCAAACCATAAAACAGACTCTTAACTACAGAGAATAAACTGAGGGTTGCTGGAGGGGAATGGGCAGGAGCATGGGTTAAATGGGTGATGGGGATTAAGGAGGGCACTTGTGATAAGCACTGGGTGTTGTGTGTAAGTGATGAATCACTAAATTCTACTCCTGGAACTAATATTACACTATATGCTAACTAACTAGAATTTAAATAAAAACTTGAAACATTAAAAAAAAGTCCCTGCCTCAGTGGAACTTACAGTCTATTTTTAGTGATGATTTAGCAAAGAAAATACTTAGTTCCAAATCTGGTAGGGAGAGGTAGCTATATAGAGGAATTAATAGTTGAGGTATATCTTGAAAGCTGAATAGAATTTCACCAGTTAGAGATAGATTGGTTTTCTTGCCTGAATCAAAACTCAGTCAAAATCACTGATGATGCTAAATGTATCTGGAACATTTGGGAAGAAGGGTAGCTTGATATGGTTAGAAGACAGGGAGGTGTAGGTCTATGTATATGGAGGTAGAGATGAAGCTTGAATTCAGATTACAAATGGACTAAATATTTGGACCGTATCCTACTACCAACAAAAAGTGCTGCCTTCATCTTTTCATTAGAGATATATCAATAATAACAATATAGAGAGCGGGGGGGGGGGGGAGGCTAGAAGCAGGGCCAGAACTTGTGCAATAAGAAGAGAAAAATCTGAGAAAGATTTTGGACAGGGAAAGAAAAGGATGGGCTGACAAATTAGGTTTGGAGGAATGAAGAAAAGGAAAGGGGACATTAAAAGGACATCATCATTAAAATAGAAGTATTTGTGAGGTGTCTGTAAAATAGTTAATAAAGAGATTGAGGGTATATATTGCATTTAATCCTCCAAAAGCCTAGTAAGGGATCATCATTGTTTTTTATGTATGATGAAATAGATTCCATGAATCTAAGGAACTTTCCCAGGGCCACCCCAAAATCAGAATTGCAACCTGGATCATGTGACACAGAATTGCTACACTTTTTCACTCCTTAGAGAACTTATTAGCTTGTACAACCAATGAGTTGGACACTGGAAGTTCCTATCTTTCGATGGGAAAAAATTCAAAGCTCTTTGAGGATGTTTGGGAATCATGAGCATATGGGAATTTGTTGAAATTATGGTAATGGAGAGAAAGTGTGTAGAAGGAGATGAGAATGGAACTCCTGAGTTAAACCGACATTTAAGCAGTAGACAATGGGGGCTGGGAGGACATTTAGAGAATAGAAAGAGAAAGAGAGAGAGGGGGAGTATGCTCTTGCAAAAGACACTTGAGGAAGGATTTTCAAGGACAGATGTTTAACTGTAGCACATGCATCAGAGAAATCAAGTAGGATTAGGAGAGAAAATAGGCAGTTAGGACGCTAAAGATGATCCGTGAGAGAGCAGTGTCCGTACGGTGTGGGGTCAGAAGCCTTGGTGAGTGGGTTATGGAGAAAATGGCTTATGAGAAAGTGATACGGCAAGCATGGAAGAACTTTCCTCACTGATAAACATCTTAATAAAGATGAATAGCAGTTTACGGGGAAAAGAAGAATCAAGGTAAGAGATTTTCTAAGGGATATGAGGAAAACCTGGTCATTTATCTAGACTGAGGGTCACAAACTATGGCAGTAGGCCAAATCCAGTGTGACCTCTTCTTTCATAAGTACAATAGGATTGGAACAGTCACACCCATTCACACCCATGTACTGTCTGTGATTGTCTTCTAGCTCCCAGCAGAGCTGAGAAGTTGGGCTGAGACCAGATAGGCCACAAAGCTGAAAATACTTACCCCATCCAGCCCTTCACAGAAGATGCCTGCCAACCCCTGCTCCAGGAGGAGGGAAAGAAATAGTAGAGAGGAAAGAAGAAAAACTAGACCACTATGTGGATGGGGCATGGGTGGGAACCGGCAGAGCGGGATCATCAAGAACTGAAATGAGAATCAAGGGTATGCATTTCAGACAATCAACGGGGAAAAAAGAAAGAACCTCTTTTTCTGAGATAGGTGGGAAGGAGTTCAAGGACAGACGGAGTATATTTGATCTGTGGATTCCCTTTTGTTTCCTTAAGAAACTTTTGGAGTCAGGTATCCTTTCTGTTTTCCTACAAGCCAGTCAGTAGACCCACGTTCCATGTCTTGTTCCTCAGTCTATTGACTGTACCCCTAATCGCAGTCAGGTACAAACCATGGTCACGAGGGACAGGATGAAAGAGAGTTTGGAGGAATCAAGGCAAAAGCATCATCACTATCAGAAAATCACCACATACAAACTAGTGGACAGTAGAGCTGTTGCTGTTTATGACAAGGAAGTACAACCCTGGAAAAATAAGCCTAATGGAAGACTGCACCCCAGTTGTGGCAAAGATTTGTATTATAAAAAGGATGAAAACTGGTAGTCATTACCGAATATTTAAGAAGACTTTCAACTTTCAGGAAGATGTATAGCTTTTGAGGAAATATATGAAACTATGTGGAAAAGAAATGGTTACTGTCTAAAGAATACTTATTGTCTCTCCCCTCAAGGAAAAAAAAAATCCATTCCATTTAGAATTCATTAAAACTTAGAAAATGTGTTTACAATATTACACAGCTGTCTGGTCTTTTTCACACTCGTCTCTGCCCCCAAACGCAAACACATTGCTCTGTTTCCATCATCTTCCTCTTCACTTCATAAAGCAAGTAATCAGTAGGTGCTAGAGATTTTTGCCTATTGTGTAGTTTTGGGTATTCCTCTCGTTTTCTTTGAGGTTACTACTTGGGCTCTTTATGGTAGGAGAGTTCTCCCAGGAAGGCAACTCTGCTTGAGTTACGGAAGAACCCCACTTGACAGATGTGCAGTTCATGCTCATTTTATAACATCTGAACTCCTGCTGGTTTCACTTCTGTAACAAAAGACTGCATTATGCTCTACTGACTAAGTCGTGAGGTTGGTTTGATTTTAGTATATTTTTGTATCTTATGTATATCGTGTGATGGATAACGTAAGTATACATTTGTACAAAGAAAGACAGTGCTTTAATAATTAAAAACATTTAATTAGGTTATCCATGAATGGTGCAAACTTTGTTCCCCAAGTTTATCATCTATTTCAGTCTTATTTAAAAATTAGAAAGTTAAACTATCCTTATTTGGATAGTAAGATATATGGTTCCCTCAGAAAATCTATTTTAGGTTAAAATATCTTACTCTTAGCATGAGAATTCTTTGTATTATTATTGTTGTTGTTGTTATTATTACTACTTCATCTAGGAAGACTTCTCAGACATTGCTGCCTTCTCTTTTAATCTACCATTCCCCACATTACCCTGTACTTGCATTTTAATGCTCATTTTATTTTCCTGTCTCATCTGTATCACCTGCTAGACTAATCTGTTTGAGACCAGGAATCCATACCATTAGAAGAGGTCAGGGACCTAGTCTGTCTTGTTCATACCTATATGTCCAGTGATAGAGTATCTATATAAAGTAGGTACTATATTTGTTCTATAGATGTATTTATCTCTAACTTTATACATAAATCTAGATATTTATATCTTTCTATATCTAGAAAGGTTTGCTCCATGAAGGCCCTACCATACTCTCTATATCTAATACTTAAAATATTTAAAACATTATAAATTATTTTGGAAGTCATAAACTGAACCAAAAAATGTTAAAATATGTTCTTTCTTTCTACCTTTATAGTTCTACCTTCATAAATGTCTGGAGAGCTGGGCTCAAATTTAGAATTTTCTGTCTCCTGGGTCATCAGAGCTCTTCCAGAATAGGAGAGGCTGACCTGTGACTGGCTTTTCTTTTTGCTCACAATCATCTCACTGCATAAGCAGCTTAACATGCATGCTGTAGAAGGTTCCATCCATTGCCTGCTATTCCCTCACCTCCAACCAGCTGCCTCTTGGCCTCCACTTGGGTCCAGAAGTACACACATGGAGGACACTTTCCACCTGTGGGAGGACAGACCTGGTGAAGAGCCCTGCATGGGTCCTAGAAGTGGACTCGGAATTCCAAGTATCTGGAACATGGTCTACAAGGAGGGCATGGATTCTAAGTTGAAACATCCTCATGGCCCTTGGACTACTCACAATAGGGCATATGAAAGTGTTGGAAGAGGGCAAGACTGGACCTTCTAATACATGGTGACCTTTTCATCTGGGGCAAAGGATGGTTGTAGTGACTTGTATCAAATAATTCAGTGGTCTCCAAAATTAAAAGAAATATTGTTTATGCTTCTTTTCCTCTTTTTCAATAGAAGATACTACGTTAGGAGCCAAAAGACATACATTTTAGTACTAGCTCCCTAGTCACTATTACAGTAATCTTGGTCTTAAGACCAGTCTCTGGATTTAAAATTCCTCACTAGTCAACCCCACACAATTGCTATAAATGCCAATAATGTATGCAATGAATAAATTACTATTACAAAGCCAATAACTGGCAGAACTGGGGCCAGAATTTAAGTTTACTCTTCTTATTCTAGTAGCTTTGTTACTCCTTTTACTCAAATCTTGTATTATTTCCACACATTGGCTTTGGTATATCTTGTAGGCCAACACTGAGCAAGATATATTTCATATAAAAAATAATCCTTCCACCTTCACCTCCAGAGCTCTTTTTTGTCTTTTAATTTTTATTTATTTATTTGAGAGAGAGATAGCACAGAGGGAGAGTGAGAGGGAGAAGCAGACTCCCCGCTGAGCAGAGAGCCTGATGTGGGGCTTGATCCCAGGACCCCGAGATCACGACCTGAGCCAAAGGCAGATGCCCAACTGACTGAGCCACCCAGGTGCCCCCACCTCCAGAGCTCTTGAACAAGTTACTTTCTTAACTAGGGTTGTCCATTTCCATTGTCATGGGTACTCACCTCTGAGAAGGAGAAAGTATAACCAATAAGTATGATTCTAGACCTTTCTGCAATTTTTGGATCTCTTACTAACTTCTACCCATAAAATATCTATGGTCATTTTGGGTTAGAGTCTGCCAATTGGTATATACTTTATAGAATGCAGAAAATTTATGAAAAAAAAAAGAAATTAATGATGTAGAATTTGCTATAGGATGTAATACTTGCATTTACTGAAAGAAAAAAAAGTAGAGTATTTTAGATATTTTACCAAAATTATTTTTATACTGTTTACAATATTTTATTCACTCTTCTTACCAAGAACTACCTTAAAAAAATCATAATTGGCCACAATAAGGACCTTTAATTCTAAAATGTTAATTCTGCTGAAATGTCAGTATTGTCATATTCTGACCACAGTGGATTGAATCTTGGCATATATTTGAATTGTTCCAGGTCCAAACCCCTAGACTTCCAGTAACTAGTCATGGGACCTGAGGCAAATGACTTAGCCCTCCTATGTCTCAGTATTCCCACCTTTGAAATGGGGATAATATGGGAATGCAAGCTGGTGCAGCCACTCTGGAAAACAGTATGGAGAAACCTCAAAAAGTTGAAAATAGAGCTACCTTATGACCCAGCAATTGCACTACTAGGTATTTACCTCCAAAGAAACAAATGTAGTGATCAAAGGGGGGCACCGGTACCCCAATGTTTATAGCAGCAATGTCCACAATAGCCAAACTATGGAAGGAGCCCAGATATCCCTCAACAGATGAATGGATATAGAAGATGTGGAATGAATATATGTATAATGGAATATTACTCAACCATCAAAAAAGGGAAATCTTGCCATTTGCAATGATGCGGATGGAACTAGAGGGTATTATGCTAAGTGAAATAAGTCAATCAGAGAAAGACAATTATCTCACTCATATGTGGAATTTAAGAAACAAAACAGAGGATCATAGGGGAAGAGAGGGAAAAATAAAACAAGACGAAATCAGAGAGGGAGACAAACCTTAAGAGACTTTTAATCATTGGAAACAAACTGAGGGTGCTGGAGGGGAGAGGGCTGAGTGGATGGGGTAACTGGCTGATGGGCATTAAGGAGGGCACCTGATGTAATGAGCACTGGGTATTATATAAGACTGATGAATCCCTGAACTCTACCTCTGAAACTAATAATAGATTATATGTTAATTGATTGAATTTAAATTAAAAAAATAAAAAACAAAAAAAATGAAATGGAGATAATAATAGTTTCCTTGGAAAGGTTGTTCTGAGGGTGAGAATGAGAAGATGGAAGGAAAGCAACTAGAACATTATGTTACTTTCCTGGAACTATCATTGCCAGAGTTCTTTGATATTCCAAGGGACAGAACTAAAAAGAAATAATGAGAAGTTACCGGTAGATAGATTTCAGAAGCACAATAAAAAATGCCCTTTGATCTTTCTGCTACTAATTTATAATTAGGAGAATAATCCTTTTTCTGGCCCTGCCAATAACTTACTGTGTTACTTTTAACAAAAATAACTTTCACAAGCAGCTAGAGTTAAGTTCTCAAACTGTGCAAAGAAAATTCAGCCAAGGGGTACCTGGGTGGCTCAGTCAGTTAAGCGTCTGCCTTTGGCTCAGGTCATGATCCCAGGGTCCTGGGATCAAGCCCAGCGTCAGGCTCCCTGCTCAGCAGGAAGCCTGCTTCTCCCTCTTCCACTCCCCCTGCTTGTGTTCCCTCTCTCACTGTCTCTCTCTGTTAAATAAATAAATAAAATCTTTTAAAAAAGAAAAAGTAACAAAAAAAAGAAAAGAAAAGAAAATTCAGCCTTCAGGTAATCTAGCTCTTCCTCTCTTACCCTATGTTCAATCAAGAATAGTGTTCTCAGTTAATCCTTTAAAACACTAACATCTGATTCTTCTTCATTCCCATGCTATTGCTTTAGGTCAACCTTGTCCCTTTTCAGCAGGGTCTCTCCGGTTCTTATTTGTATATATTTTGGGGGGACTTACTTTTAAAAAAAGAAATTTTCCCTGGTTTTAAAATGCAAGCTTATTATTTAAAAATATGGAAACTACATAAATAAAAAGTGACCATTATTTATAATCATGTAGCAATGACTTCCATTAAAGCTACTTTTTACTTAAAAGTTTTCATTTTCCTTTGAGTATTTTAAAATTTACTTGGAATTTTTCTCTGTAGTTCTAGTTCTTATATTGTTGACAGCATGCTGTACACACTACTAACTTTAAGGGATATCCTACACTTTCTCCTACCTTATGTCTCTATATACGCTGTTCTTTCTACTCGTGATGCCCTTCCCTACCCTATACTATTCTTTCCTTCTTGGCAGTCCCACTAGACTGCGAGGTCCTTGAGGTCAGTTATCTCTTTCAGTACTTATCATTGGTGTGTGTGTGTGTGTGTGTGTGTGTGTGTGTGTGTGTGTATCAACATCTTATGAACTTGTGTGATGCTACAGTGTGTTTTTCTATCAAAATTATATGTGATAAGTGAATATGATTGTTCTTTTGCATAGTGTTCAGTGACTAGAATGATGTCTGATTCTTAGTTACACATAGCTATGCAAGAAAATGTTTTGGGAACTTAAAAGGAAGATGTATAACTTTCCTGTGGTAAATTCCTATTCAGAATCATTTAGCCACTTATGGCATTTGTTTATGTGTTATCTCTTTCACTAGGCAAAGACTGTCTTATTCATTTTATGTTTCCAGCATTTCCCACTGTACTTCGCACAGAGTAAGTGCTCCATCAATAAGAAAGGAAAAATTAAATAAGCAAAAATGTTAAATTAGTGATGAAACCAGACCAACTAAATTCTTATGAAACACAGAGCAGTCACTATTTACATAAATAGTACCTTTTTTTTTATAAAATCAGAATAATATATATTTTCTCTTAGTACTTACTATATGTATGCTTAATATCGAATGCACTTGATGATTATAATATTCATTAATACAGTCCTCAAAATCTAACAAATAAAATAAGACTTCATTATGGGTGCTAGACCCATCATGCATTATGGGTGCAAGACCTATGGGTGCTACTGAATAAGACTTAACAGGTAATAAGATTGTGATAAAATGTTTAATCCTTATACTTAAATGTTATGTTTAAAAACTTTGGATAGGTGGGGCGCCTGGGTGGCTCAGTTGGTTAAGCCACTGCCTTCGGCTCAGGTCATGATCCTGGAGTCCCGGGATCGAGTCCTGCATCGGGCTCCCTGCGAGTCTGCTTCTCCCTCTGACCCTCCCCCTTCTCATGCTCTCTCTCTCTATCTCATTCTCTCTCTCAAATAAATAAACAAAATCTTTAAAAAAATAAATAAATAAATAAATAACAAAAAAAATAAATAAAAACTTTGGATAGGTAACCAAGTATCAGGAACAAGAATTATAAATATGCTTTTAAATTTCTTATACTTGAAGTCACATCACTTGCATTCTATTTGTAAAACTCTCTCAACAGAGTTTATGCCATGACTGGTCCAAACGATACTTGATAACTAATGGTTAGAGGGAACAGACTGATATTTAAGATGTGAATCTGCACCACGGTAACTTTGATCTGTTATTTTATATTACGGATAACCAGATATGGCATTTTTTAAAAAGGTCTAGATCACTCAAGAAAAGGAACGGCTTCATTGCACCAATGGGAACTGCTCCTTAGCATAGCTTAAAAAACAGATAAATGGATAGAGAGACAGGGAGAGAGAGAAAGAGAGAGAGATGAGAGATAAGGTTTCTTTTTTTTTGGAGGGGACGCTTTTGGGAAAAGAGTCATGCTCTGTACTTTGTAATAAATCTAAAGAGTAGGTAGGTACTTCTAAAATCAGTTGTGTAGCTTGCTCTTAAAATGATGACACAGTCCATTCATTGTGGTTAAAATCCGTTCTGGGTTGCTTGAGAATACAGTTTGCCCTTTTTACAAGTTTGACTGTTACTGTACATTTTCTCTTTTGTGTAAGGTCACTTAGTGAGATTAAACTGTTTGCTACAATACTACTTCTCAAACTACGCGTACCTGCTTTCCAAGGGTGATATTATAATGAAGGTGGTAGGAACAAGCCGCCGCACAACGAACTGTAGCCAGGAGACATCTGAATAGGTATAGATGCTTAGGGCACATGTATTTCCCACGTTTTTCCAAATGCAATCCTAGGGATATATGTAAAACTTGTATCTGGGGGAAAGTAAGCATTAAATAGAATTTGCCAAGTAAAGCACATGACAATTTTTTATTAATGAGGTACTAAAAAAACAAAGCAAAATAAAAAAATCTTAATTATAAATAAAAAAATATTAAACATCATTTATTCACTCTATCAATAAAGATTATTGAGGACCTACTTATGCCAGGCACTCTTCACTATTTGCAAATAAAACGGAGAGAAATTAAAGTGAAAGTAGAAACATAACGAACCAGTGGCAATCACAAACTCAAAGCTGACAATTGTTGAAACATGCTTGGTTCTTGGGGACTTGGCAGGAGGACTACGTATTCTCAACTTCCGTCTCCTGAACAGGTTACGTTCTTCCCGGGGTTTTCAAATCTTTCCTTGCAAAGCTAATTCTGACAGTTCTTAACTTTGCCCAACCAATTAAGCCACACGAACGCCTCCTATGATAACAAAGAAAATCAAACTGGAGAAAACACCTTCAGTGCTGACTTCGGGCATCTAAGATTTGATGGCAGCACGTGTCTTCTGAGTGCCTCTCACCAAGAAGAGATAATGCATATGAAGATAGTCAAAATTGTGAGTTCAGTTGTATCAAAATGTGATTTATGCCAAAATGGATCTGGGAATGTCAACAATTGCAGAAGAAATGACAAGTTTTAAATTCCTCAAAAGAGAAGTGAATTCAGTAATGATTTAACTTTTTTTTTTTTTTTTTTGGCTACTGCAATGTGGAGCACAGTCCTTTCCTGCAAAGCTTTAAAATTTTTATTTTTCCTTGAGCAAGCCTTGGGAACCTAATAAAATGTTATAAGTCTATTGAGCAGCACATATCTTAGTGTTGTTACCCTCCTGGCATATTTTTGGCATGATACGACTTTTGCCATCAAAAAAAATTAAATTGAAGTGCCACCGACAGAATTTCAAGTAAACAAAGCATCAACTGAAAGCACAGGGCCTCCATGTGCTGGGAGCTCCAACAGCTGGTCATCTGCAAATGGACAACTTTAATTCGATTCCTGGCACCATTGGCCATGCTGAGAATTCTCCTATCTCTTCACACCAGGGGTTTGCTCTTTTAAGCATTGCTCCCTGAAGGGAAGGAAAAACTAGAGAGAGAGGATTTCCAATGACCCTGCACAGATGAATGGATATGTCAATGGTGAATATTGGTTCAGCTTTGAAACAGAGAATCCTGCAGTGGTCTCGCTTCTCCAGCCCTTCTCCACTAGCGTGAGTGTTGCCAAAGACTTGTGTGAGCAGGAATCTTTAATAGATTAGGGCAGGGAATGAGAAAGCGAAAGCACAAACAGAAGAAAAAAAAAAAAGACAAAATGCTTTTTAAAAATTAATGGTAGTTTAAATGTTTGGGAAATTCAATTCTCAAGAGATGAGTAAAAAGAGTATCCACACTTGTGTTAGTGAAGCTTTACATTTAAAACTTGAGACTTTGAAAGGAAATTCCAAAACACTAATTGCTCATAGAGTCAATTAGTAATCTAGTGTCCATCTGACAGGTCTTGAGGAACAATTAGCTCCTGAATTGAGCACTAAGCACTTTGAATCGTATTCTTTTCCTTGCCAGTGTTATAATGAGAGTGCGTGCACACACACACACACACACACAGAGTAAAAAAAAGGAAGAAACATCAGTTCTATTTCGTTTGGGAGATGAGCATTTCAGTTACTAATCTTGCAACTGGGTAGATATAAAAATTCTGCCCGAATAACTACTGAACAGGCATTTATTTTCACGTGCTTTATGGTTAGTTTTCACTCAGCTATCAATCAATCAATTATGCTGTGACATGATGTAATTTCCTAATCATACTAATATTCATGCTTTTATCACTATCAAACCTAGAGCACATACATTTCAATGAGACAGAAGTCTAATTATTTAAATATGTTAGAGCATATTACATCTCCAAGGCTGTATCCTTTATGAGTTTTTCTCCACTAAAAGAAATCTAATTTAATTGCAAAGAGAGAAGTATATTAAACAGCATTTTACCCTTCCAGTAAGCAAAACTGATTTTTTTTTTTTTTACAGATCCCAATAAGTACAGAATTTTTTATGGGCCCTTATTTAAAATTAATGTTTTTTTTTTTGCTTGCTAATAAAAGTAGAATAATAGAATTCATCATAAAAATGAAACGATAATCATACTCAAGGTGAACAAGAAAATATTTTTATTTTATTTTTCAATGTTCTTGACCTGAAAAAAATATAAAGACTAACTACGAATTGCTTTATATCTCTAAAATATGATTTTGCATTATTTCTTATGACTGGCTTAGTTCTCAGGGTGTTTTTTCTACTTAAAATGGTTCATACTGAAAAACAGCACTTGAATCATTTCAATGTTAATGTGACAGGTGCCAGAGAAAAGTTTAAACTTTTTCAGGCAAGACCACTTGCCCTGATGCATTTGTTACAATCTATAATTACAGGCTCTATTGTGCAGATTACTTTAAAGGCAATAAATCTCCTACCCAGTAGAAGTTACACATGGCAAACATATACTGTGTTCCTTCAGATCTTTGTAAGAGAAAAAATTCAGACTCAGTTGCTACAATAATCACTTCCTACACTGCTCTGAGGCCAACAGTCCGCTAAAACCCTGGCTATAGCTCCTCAGATACATTGTTTTAAAAACACAATTTGTTTTAATGTACATTTTAAAGATATTCCTGAAAATTCCATTACTCTCTTCAGTGGGGAATGAGCACAGATACATTGAAACCAAATAGGAAAAAGTTACACCATGAACAAAACAACAAAAATCCCAAAGGCATTATTTTTCAAGTACGAAATCAATTATTTTTCAACCAATAAAAGTTGTCCCTTCTAAATTTCTCAGGGAGGACTAAAATGCACTGGGGATTCCTTTTGTACTTTACCTACGTAGTTTATTGCTCTTCACCTGACGTTCTAATATTTTACTTTTTTGTAAACATAAATAGATACATACATGAATATTTTAGGCATGAAGTTAGGTTAATTAACACATTTTCAAACAGAATGCTTATTGTATTCTTCTTCTTCTTCTTCTTCTTCTTCTTCTTCTTCTTCTTCTTCTTCTTCTTCTTCTTCTTCTTCTTC
>NC_058405.1:125914261-125986646 GCF_002201575.2 Neomonachus schauinslandi
TCTTCTTCTTCTTCTTCTTCTTCTTCTTCTTCTTCTTCTTCTTCTTCCTCTTCTTCCCCTTCTTCCCCTTCTTCCCCTTCTTCCCCTTCTTCCCCTTCTTCTCCTTCTCCTTCTCCTTCTTCTTCTTCTTCTCCAAGTGTTGTCTTTAGTGTTAGAATAACTACTCTGCTGAAAAGCTATTATGAAACTACAGATACGTACACACACTTGTACACGTGTAAAGGAACGGCTTCCTGCAAGAAGTTTCATATTACCTTTACATTTACTTCTAAAATAAAAAGCTTTTGGAGAAAACTTCCATGTACTTTAGAATTAGCACATCATTATAAAATAGTAAACTGCCTTTTAATTATGAAAAATCAATATGTTTAATCAAGTTACCAAATGCAGGACATATTGAACTGGAAAATTTCACAACTTTGAACTAAGGAACAAGAATGCAAGAGTTAAGAAGATTCAGTCTGTTCCTAATCATTTTCGTGAAAACCCCCACCAGCTAGCTACTCATTGTACCATTTTCTTTCAACAGCGCACCTCCTCCTGCCACCCTACCTCCCTAATATATATAGTTATGTGTGTGTCTACACATGTGTTTCTATAATTAAGTTATGGTTGTTTTTATTTTATACATTTCTGCTCAGGAAACAATCATTTGTAACAACTGACTTTAAATATGTTTTATACTTTTAAGAGTCCATACTTAAAAAGCAATTTGATTCATTTCTCTGGAAATGAACTTTCTTATGTGAGCAACATCTCAGAGTTGGATAACAAATCAAGACTTATTCACTTGAAAAAAAAAAAAAATCCGACAGTTTGGATGGTATGCCAGGTCTTTGAACTATATTTAGTTACACAAAAGACAGGGTTAACAAAAACACACCTGAGCAGAACAGCAGTGTCATCTTATGCTAAAGAAAAAAAAAGCCAAAAAAGCTAACAATCCCTCAACATGTCCTTAATCAAATCAAATATTTAGAATAAAACTGGTGTATATGAGTCCTGGCCCTTTGAACCTCAAGTTTCCTAAACAGTGATAAATACCAGGGATCCCCAAAGAGTCTCTTCCTTGTCCCTTAACAGACTGTTTGGCATCAAGTGCTCAGTGGGCTGGAAACCCACAGCCAGCCAGGGAGGGACAGCACAGACGGAACCATGTTTACTCTGTCAGGGACAGCTGATTAGGATGACACCAACTCTTCACATTAAACCTGCTAAGCAGGGCTTTACCCAGAGGGCTTCCCGAAACTGGAAGCATTCACCAGTGAATTGACAAACTATGCTATATGTTAATAATGAAGAGTAGGCTGCTGTAGCTGCTTATACAATGCATGCTAATTATGAACTCTCTGAAAATGGATTTTCCCCAAACTTCATTTTGAAAAGCTAGGATTGTGCAGTTTAAAGTTATTTAAAGAGAGTGTCGACAGTAACTTCATCATGCTATTTTTATATCTGACTTATTTCAGAGTCAGGGATTACTAAAGGAGAATTTCAGAAATCAACGGAAAAATTAACAGCCAAAGCTTCAATGTCCTATCACTGAATCACAGAGCTTGAAGGGACTTTGAAGGCTGTTCGTTCAGCCCCTGCATCTTACACTTGAGGCGGGGGGAGACCCAGAGCTCTTACGTCTCAGTAGCAGCAGCATCAGAATGAGAACCAAGAAGTCCTGCACCAGTCTGGGGAGCTCTCCATTATCCAGTCCTGGCTGCTTTATACCTTTTCAGAAAATTAAAAATCCATATGCTAGAAAGTAATCATAATTTCAAAGATAGTCCTCCAGAGGCAAAGGAGGTGGAGAACTGATGAGGAAAAAAAGACAGAATTGCAATGGCAGCAAATCTCATGGGTGGAACCCTTAAAAATAAATCAGATTTAGTGGATACAAAATATTTTTCTTAGAATCATACCACGACCTGTGTTGGTAACAAGTAGGGATGAGCTGATCCTTCATTTTCCACTTAAAGTCTAGTAAAGAAGTCTGGGGTCCATGTGCTTATAGAACCTATGTTCTTTAGACCACTCAGGCTCCAAAGATTTCCAGCAGAATTC
Organism: Neomonachus schauinslandi; assembly: GCF_002201575.2. Lineage (NCBI taxonomy): Eukaryota > Metazoa > Chordata > Mammalia > Carnivora > Phocidae > Neomonachus > Neomonachus schauinslandi. Next base: position 125,916,317 of record NC_058405.1, read on the forward strand.
AGGGTTATGCATTATGATGCATTTCAGTAATAAAGAACCCTTGTCTTTCAAAACTGTTGTGCTATAATCATATACCAACCTAACTGGATAGACGCATTTGGTTGTCATTTTAGGTAAAAGAAATATTCTTTTTCCGTCACTTTAGAATATTCTGGCTTAGGTCATTTGCGCATGGCTGAGTCATGACTCCCAGCATGTAAAATACTCATTGAGAATTTGTTTTCTGAAAGTATATTTCCTCTTTAGCCATTATGGTATAGTTTCACACACTGTTAGGCTAGGCTGATGCTAATGACTAGCACCCTAGTAATCCAAGAGAAGTAATGACTGCTTCCCAAAAGCTTCTAGAAATACTTGCAAAGCCGGTGGGACAGTGAACAACAATGCTAGATTTAGGAGAAAACAAGTCTGGACAATTAGTCTCAGCTCAAGTAATTAGTTGTGTTCACTTAGCCCTTTGATCATTTGTTTCCTCATCTACAAATGGAGTTAGATTAGACGATCCCTAAGGCCTTCTTTATTTCTACAATGTTATGCTAAGAAACTAACTCTAGGGACTAGAGAAACGGGAAGGTGGGAGAGTATGCCTTATCTAAGACAACCTAAAATGTATAAAATGCTATGGGTACTCAGAGGAAGGAATACCTTCTGTCAGGACTCTAAGTTCTCAAAGACAAGTACTGAATATAAGTCATCTCTCTGTCACCACTAGCTAACGCAGTTCTTAGTCCATGTAGCCCCTTATTAATTATATATCAGATGAATAAATAAATCTAAGTCTTGTAGGATGGAAAAGTGGAATGGCATACAGACGTAACAATGTATGTAAAGGCTTTACAGATATGAAAGGTTATGGTATGTTCAAGAAAAGAAGTGTACTTAGATCATGAGAACTGTGGTATAATGATGGTCAGAAGTTGGCTTCCATTCAAGAAGGGCCCTAGCATTGGCAACCAAGAACACCTTACGTCTAAGCAGAATGGGGACAACATCCACCATGTTGGATACTAGGCAGTAGCATGCAGAGAAAAAATAGCAAACACATAAAGAATACATCAACAGAGCCAAGATATTCCAAATAAAGTGGAGTTGCTGGAAGGAGCATAGCAAGGATTAAATTAACAAGGAGAAGGGAATAGGGTTATCATGCTTCCTGGGCAGGATTCTCTACCTCTCCTGTCACATTCTCACCCCCAAGCCATGGGTGATAGTCATGGTGAGCAGAGGAGTCCTTTGGCTCCTTGACACTGAGCTGCTGCACCCCCCCCCCATCTTATTCTTGCTTCCCCATATTCCAGCAGGTGTGAGGGCAGGTGTCTAACACAGTTCCCTTGCTTGGGAAATGACACAAGGTCATCCTCTAGAAATAATGTTTTGAGGTAAAGCTGGTTATACTTATAAGAAAACAGGCCTTAACCATAAGTGCTTCCTAACTAGTCTCCTCTGATGAATCTTATTTAATAACGAAATGTGAGGAGAGATTCTAAAAGCCAATTAACATCTGAGAATAATTCAGACTTAGAGAACACAGTTGTAACTAATTATACAAGGAAGTAAATGAGTGGGCGCCAAGAACCAATCTATAATTACAATACTAGTCACCATATACAGCACAACAAACTTTAAAATTAAATGTAAAATATAAGCAACACTAAACTTATTAGTATTGTAATTAACAGAAATCATTAGTTGATCATTAATTAATCTCCCTGGTTACTACCCTTATCTCTGGTGGTCTGCAACTTTATGGCAATATCTTGAGGTGCAAAACTCATTTATAGAGTGTCAGCTTTGGAGGGAGAAATTATTTTAAAATCTTAAAATAACATTTTTTTTTCCTCCAGTTGCTATGTTCTATTGGATAAAAAAAAATAATAGATTATGTTAATATAATCTTTTGGAGTGACTCCCCAGTTATTTATAGAGAAAAGCTGGCCATTACTAAAAGGGGAAGCATTTGTAGTTATGCTGTTTTTCCTCATCCAAATGTTACGTGTTTCATTTAGGAATTAAATGGGACATTCCTGCATTTTATGCTTTTAGATATTGTTTCAAAAAGAAAATATACTACTGTGATGTCACCAGCCTACAAGTTAGAATGTCTTCCAAGAGTCCCTTTAGTAGATCAGGAATATCTTCTCATAGAAGTATCATTTTAGTTGTGTTGGTTATTTTTTCGGGTAAGTCCACAGAATGATCTATTAAATACCTTACATAAAAATATTAAGATCTGGGGCACCTGGGTGGCTCAGACGTTAAGCGTCTGCCTTCGGCTCAGGTCATGATCCCAGGGTCCTGAGATCGAGCCCCACATCGGGCTCCCTGCTCGGTGGGAAGCCTGCTTCTCCCTCTCCCACTCCCCCTGCTTGTGTTCCCTCTCCCCCTGCTTGTGTTCCCTCTCTTGCTGTGTCTCTCTCTGTCAAATAAATAAATAAAATCTTTAAAAAAAAAAAATTAAGATCTACTCTAAGCTTGTTCACATGAAGGCACTGTCTGCATGGAATATGAGGTCTGAGTTATAATTACATATGCTTAAAAAACATGGGCTGGGGCCTGATCCTCAACATCTACTTAAGAAAAGCTGTATGACCAGGTCAGTCATTCTCTAATTTCTATAAATTGGAGAACAAAAGTTCCTTGTACATGTGAGACAATCCTCCAAACTTCTAACTATAAGAATAAGTCATTAGGAAATCCAGAACATGGATTATATTTGCATATTTAATTTGATCACTATCATGTAGCAATTTCCAGTACAAATTAAGGATGAAAATTATTATTTTTCCTTACTCCCGTTCTTAAGAGTATTAAAATAAGTACATAATTTGGGATATATAGCTTTTGGTAAATGGATGGAAAATTTCCTTTTCTGATTGTTGAAATTTTGCTGTACTGTCAAATCAAGAGCAATATAAATCGAATAAATAAATGTACCCAAAAATCTACAACTGTATTATAGGACTAACTTAACATAGGGCTACTATATAAAGAAATGCCTTTGTTCTATTGCATCCTCTTTTTGTTAAGTAAAATTAAAATTACTCAAGTATTGTGATGTGTGTTTTAAAGGCATAAGCCATTGTTTCCATGTTACTTATAACGGAAACTCTATCATAAAGCTTTAGGAGTATTATGCATTTTGTTGAAAACATACACTGAGGTAATAAGCTAAAAAGACATAGGCTCATAACCAACATTTTACTTTTCAAGCCATGGGAGTTCTGGCATATCCAAAATTTTACGATGATAAATCCAAACACTTCACCTCACTTCATTTTTTTTTTTTTTACAAAAACACAGCTGTAACATGTTCCATTGGCATGACAATAAAGTAGTAAGAAAATAGACTTTATTACTGTTCTTTAAGGATTAGCCTATATATGCACCTCTCGGCCAAATAAACACTCCATTATAAACATTAGGTCAGTTACTGTACCATTCTGTGGAAACAGGATAAATAGGGACCGCCACCATGTCTGTTGACAATACATTGGTCTCACATTAATTTGATTGAAGGTGGCCTGCCAACACATCTCACTTGCCCCATTTGAGAGCACTCAGATAAGAAAACACAGTGATGTTGAGCAGATAGGCCTGGTGACACAATAGAGCACAACTCATTGAAGAAGTGTAATTACAGTGATTACTTCAGAAAAGAGAGCGGATACACTGATGGGAAGAAGTAAACATTGCCACAATCACAGGAGCCCGGCTCCCTTTTGGTGCAGATACGGGCGTCCCAGACAACACCGACTAGCAATAAGAACACAGAAAGTTTTGCAACTTAACAACATAGAAGCACGTAAGGTTACGAAATGGCATAAGCCAATGTGCCGAAGTGCTAGAACAAAGGGCCCCGTCTGTTTTGGGTAAATTCAGTATATCAAATAGATGAGCCAAACAGAGAAGGCTTCCTCCTACAATTAAAACTAAGTACAAACGTCAGGAAAGTTTGCCCCCGGAGGAATGTAATCTGCAGATGATTTTTAAACCTGTTATTCTGATGGCTGTGAAACAGAAACCATGTGGGTGTCTAGTTCTCCCAGGTAACAGTCCCATGAGACCAGCTGTAGAGACAGGGAAGCTTCATCTGTGCCACTCACTGGGCATATACAGAATCTACTGGCATCAAAGTACCCAGGAATCATACCATAATCTGACAAAAATAGGGGAAAACTTCACTTCTCCCCAGTCCACTAGATTAGAGATTCAAGAAGAAAAACAGAGCTTGCAAAAGGGCCCAGAGCTCAGCTAGTATAACCTTGCCTGCCATTTCTGAAGAAACAGACTTCCAGAGGTTTACAGCCTGGCCTCAGATTGCACAGCAAATTATTGAAAACAGGGCTAGAACTTAAGTCTCCCAACCAGCTCTGTGTTTTCCACCACAATCAAACAGTTTTTCAGTAACAAGTCTTACAAAATAAGAACTGTTTAAGTACATTTGCACTGTAAAAATTACAAAATACTTCGAAAGCATTTGAGTCATCTTATTTGATTGTCACCAGATCTCTGTGAGGTCCCTAGAGATATTTTTATGTCAGATATGTATGTACCCATATATGGATAGATATAAAAAGAGAGACAGAGTGGAAGAGAGACAGAGAGAAAGAACGTAGTAGCTCAAGAGACAGAGGGTAAGAGAGTGATAGTGAGTGAAAAAGCCAAAGAAATTGTCAGAGAGACACACACAGATACCCCTTCCCCACCCCAGGCACTGGCACAGGCAGGCAGAAAGGGAGAGACAGTGGGGGCTTAAAGTATTTGCCGAAGGTCCAAGAGCTGCACCTTAAGCCCAGTATTGAAATCCAAATCCCTGTGCTCCTTCTACAAACATTAATGAAGGCTCCGAACCATCAGAAACATAGGTGAATTAGACTACAACTTCTTAATTTTATTTTTGGTTGTATTTCTTTAATTTTGGCCCCCACCCCCATCCCTTACCTCCAAATAGGATGATTAGAATGGAATGGGTATAATATTTTTAATAGAATCAAAGCAGTGGTGATTGTCTACATGGTTGACAAAGTAACTTTTCATTGTAAACAGCTAAGTCCTGCCTTGGGAAATAATGTATCAAGAGAAACTTACGTTTCTGCTCTCATTAGGGATTTAATGACTTTTACAACTGGGGTTCTTAACCTGGGATTCATAGATGCATTTGACTGTAGCTGTAAACCCTTGATACTGTATGCAAAATTTAGAGCATATGGGCATTTTCTAGACAGAGGGTCCATCTGATTCTCAGAGGCCTCTCACTCAGAAACATTATGAGTTTGTGGAAGGATTAATGACAATATGTACCTTTTTTTTTTTTTGTACATCAAAATTTAACTATCAGAATGAACTGGACAAAATAACTCATTTCAGAAAAACAGTGGTAATCTACAGTGCTCCAAACCCTTTTAAGTTTTTTTTTTTTTTTTTTTTTTGAGTTTAACAGCAAAATATTTCTCCATTCTTTTTGCTCTAGCCACTTTTAACATGGACCTCTATGAAAAGGATGTGAGAAAGTGAATTTCATTTTAAAAGGACCATGGCCCAATTCATAACTAACCTCATTATGTTTGGGATGGTTTGGTAGTAACAGCAAATTAGTAGGCTTTTTCTTTTTTTATAAAGCAAATCCTATGTAAAAATATACTGTATTTATTTTATTCATGGGCTGTGCTATTCATCAACATTGGAACAAACTTTAAAAAAAAAAAAATTTATTTATTTTAGAGAGAAAGAGAGCACAGGGGGATGGATTAGGGGAGAGGGAAAGAGAGAATCTCAAGCAGACTCCCCGCTGAGCCTGGAGCCCAATGCGGGGCTCCATCTCACAATCCTGAGATAATGACCTGAGCCGAAATCAAGAGTCAGACGCTTAAGCGACTGAGCCACCCAGGTGCCCCCAGAACAAACTTTTTTGAAGCTAGACCAAAGGCTATCATCTCATATGTTGCTACCTGTAAAGTTGCCAGCATTGTTTGCTTCCAGATTAAAGCAGAATTGTAAAAAGGACTCATCTGTAATGCTAAGTAAGGTACAACACTGTCAGGGTCATGGGGATAAGCCAGGGACAAAGAATTAGAAAACAAATACTGTGGTAGCTGGTTTCCAAAATGGCCTCCAATCAACCACACTTCCCACCTTTCTTGAGTCACCTCCAACAGTGAATTGTCAGATCCTGGCTCCCTTTCCACAACAGAATACCATAGAAGCAGCATTGAGCCAATTGTACATGTAAGCTTTTACACTTTGGGGGGCCTAATCTTTAATGTAAGAGGTAGCCATTCTCGTCAAGAGGCCACATGGAGAGGCCACGGTGAGAGGATGAGGCTCTCAGACTAATGTAGAGAGAAGCCCAGCTGGTCAGTGTCTCAGCTGAACTTGAGTTTCCCACAGTCCCACCAAGGTACCAGACATCTGAGTGACCATACGGAACATTCCAATACCTGTCATCATGATGGCAGCCTCAGCCAATATCACCTTCTGAAGGTGAAGAACTGCTTATCTGTGCCAGTCAACTCCCATAATCAGGAGAAATAACATGTTTTTAAACCAAGTTTTGAGGTGATTTGTGTAGCAGCAATAACCAAAACTAAGGTAACATGGCATAAATACTGAGTTTACAAGAGGAAATTTAGAAGATGATAAAGTATAAATAACTGAAGTTTATCTCTGTTGAGCATGAACGAAAACCATTTATTAAGTACTAACTAAACTGCCCACCACTTATCTCATTAAACCTCATTACTACAGTGACAAAGAGAATATAACATTACTGAGTAACATTATTGCCCAAGGTTGCAGAGCTAGAAAGTGAAAGTGCCAGAAATTGAACACAGATTTTATTTTCACAGCCTCAATGATGGACTCATTCTATTACAATGGGCAGGTTGAGGAGAGGGAAGAGAGAAAAGAAGGGAGGAAGACTGACACAGAGAGAGAGAGGCATGGCATTTAATTACGTGACGGAAACCCTTCTTATGCATAATCCATGCTTTTAAAAATAGGAAGATGCTCCATTAATTTAACCTATGTTAGCAACGGATTTTGTCATAATTACTGATACTTATACTGTAGCTGCAACGTATTGTAATATAATAGGCACTCAGGGACACACAGATTTACTTGAGTCTATATTAAAATGATCCCAAATGATGTACGTACATCAGTTATATACATGTTCCTCTTTCTGATTTTTATATATTTTGCTTCCCTCTTGCTGTGAGGCTGTCTCTTGTCTCTAGGAGGCATGGAAAACTTGACAACCAAGTTACATGATCTTTGTGAAGAAAGAACATAGCTTCATAGTGAGTTTGCAGGACTTTCCAAGGAACGAAGTGCATGTTCCTCCTCACATAAAGCTCAGTGTCTGGGAGAGCTGGATAAGTAAATCCTAGATGACGAAGTCTTTAGTTAGGTACTGACTTCCTTGCAACATTGTGACAGGAACTAAAGGCATAGTTTCTGTTCTGAAGAGCTCTCCGCCCGGTGGACAGCCTGGTAGTTTTCAAATTGGGCTCGGTGGGAACGAGGGGTCTGCACCAATCCAACAAAAGATGTTTTACAGATACTGCAATTAAGTATTTTCTGACAAGTGCTAAAGACTGAAAACTATCCTTTAGTTGTTTTTATCCATTTTATAGTTTGGGTTCTGAGTCTGACTTGGTTTGAAAACAAAAAATTCTACTATGGGAACACTTGAGAAAATCAGTGCTTTGGGAGATGCACTGTGCAACGCTGAGGATGGGTGATGGAGCCATGGGGTTGCCCGGCTCAGGGACCTTCAATATTGGCCAATTTTTTTTTTTTTCTATATGCAATAAAAAATGTAATGCTTTTAAAAATGAGAGCTAACCTTTACCCAAGAAAGTTTACATTGCTGATACTCTGCTGGTGGCCACTGTCTAACTCAAACACCTGTAACATTGGCATTGCCTTGGAGCTCAGTTTCATCTATTTGGGAGACAAAAGACTTTTGATAGCAAGTCATTAGAGTGGCAAACATATTTCTGTTGTACAACACCGGGCCATGTTGTTGTTAGTGGGAAGATATTCAGTCGGCGAGGGCTGCCCAAGAAGTTTCTAAAATGCCAATTGTAAAGGACTTAAGTCAAGCAAAACTTATACCTAGTAATAATTGCTTCTTTCAAAGTGTACTCAGGGTACTCACTGATCAAAATGTATACAGCTATCCTTTAAGGACATCCACAATTACTGTTGTCATGCCTCTAGTTAGGCAGTTCAAATTGCTGAAAACTTTGGTAATGACTACTTGGCTATATTTGAATAAAGGTCATTTGCCCCTCCATTCACAGCTCATACAGTGCCTTTTGTACACATATCTCGGGGTCTTTTACAAAGAACACTAATCAAGACACAAAATAACATTGTGGCAAATAATCTTGTCACAAATTCCATTACACAGTAAAAGCTAAATAAAAAATAACAGCTTTTCTGCCTGTATTTAAAAATTTATATCACTTAGTGTCAAGCAATTCAGAGAAGAGAATTCTACAAAAAAGAGGAAAGTGACAGGAGGAGATCCATTAACTCACACACACACACACACACACACACATGCACACACACTTCCACCAAATAAGTGTTAAGAATAAACCTGCAAAATTAGCAATTAGGGACAGGATTTTCTACATTGTTAACATTAAATTTTACCAAGAAATTAGATAAATTGATAAGCTGACTACTCTGAAATTACTCTGGGCAAATATATTCTCTGAAATTTAGACAATAACATAGTATCTCAATTTCAATGTTTACAGAGTTAAAATTCCTGTTGAACCTAGCTAGCTTATGGCCTGCTAAACAAGTTCAGGTGCTTTTGCTTGTTTAAGAAGAAAAGTATGAATTATTCCCAGCCCCATCTCTCGGGCCTCACAAACATCTTTGAAATTCCATAACCCTCTAATCCATGATTTCTCAAAAATGTCTGTATTTGCTGAGTAATTTTCAGTGGTTCTCAAACTCAATTCTAATTATCATTCCTATTTTATAGGTTAAGAAAACTGAAGTTGCAGGAAATGAGTGACATTAGCAAAATAGCCCATGTAGGAATTGGCCAATTACTATAGCACAAAGAATACTAATTGATGGGCGCCTGGGTGGCTCAGTCGTTAAGTGTCTGCCTTCGGCTCAGGTCATGATCCCAGGGTCCTGGGATCGAGTCCCACATCGGGCTCCCTGCTCGGCAAGAAGCCTGCTTCTCCCTCTCCCATTCCCCCTGCTTGTGTTACTGCTCTCGCTATCTCTCTCTCTGTCAAATAAATAAATAAAATCTTTAAAAAAAAAAAAAAAGAATACTAATTGATTTTGCCTGAGACAAATATTTTGATCAATTCTTTTTCCTTCTCACTAAGGCCCACTCCGTTTAGTCTCTCACATATAATTCATAGGTATTAATTTGAAGGGAGCACTTAAAAAACATTACCTAGCTCATCATAACCTTAATAATTATTAGATAATTACATATATAAATGACCTCGAAGAACTCATAAAGGCCTAAATTCATTTACACTGCCTGTCTTCCTACATGCCCTCTCAAACATACCCACACCCACTTTCCTTTAATAAATATGTGTGTCCTGTGCCATCATGCTTTCTTTTGAAAACATTGAGGTGGCGAGCACTAATAGAAAAAGATAGATTTTCATGTGTACTCACTCCCATTCTTTTATTCAGTTAGCATTCAAAGTTCGTCTAATGCACACAGTCTAGCATCATAGTAATTAAGGGGCAAAGTCTGGAGCCAGATGTCCAGAGTTTGGATTTTAACCATTTGATGTGCGGCAATTTAATTCACCAATGTGGGCCTCAGTTTTCTCATCTGTAAAGTGGCACCTACCTCATAGGATTGATGTGAAGATTAAATGAGCTAATACATGTAATGTGCTGAGAACGACTTGTACGTAATACGCACTTGACAAATATTAACTATTTATGTCACATTCCAGGCCCTGTGCTAGACATTGAAGATGCAGTGGTAAATAAAAATAGGCACAGTCCATAGCCTTGATAAATATTCAGTCTAGTTTTTGAGCTTTATGCACTATTTCCTCTTATTAAAATATATTATAAGGTTGCTATATGACAACAAAAAGACTTTATCAATGAGGGAAAGCTGAGAAAAAAAATCAAAGCTTTATATATTTCTGCTTCTAGTACAGATAAAATTGTGTGGCAATAACATTATCAATTTTTCCAGGACAAAATTATGTTTTCAGCATATTTTGTGATTTATTGATTACCTTAAAACATCAGTATTAATATTTTAAAATATCATTGCTAATGTTTGATATCAGAAAGTTACCTATTTTAAGTTTGCGATTTTAAAATATTTATGTAACCTTAGTTTATTCAGAGCAACACCTTCCCCTTACCAATGAATCTCTGTCCATAAGATGGAAGTCAGTGCAAAATGAAAAGTGGGTTTTATGCAAAAGAAATGTACTTTTCAGGAGGTTTTTCTTTTTTTTTCTTTTTTTTTTTTTTTAATATTTATTTTAAGGAGATTTTTTTTTTTTTTTTTTTTTTTTTTTTTTTACTATTTATTTTAGGAACATTTTTATGGATACTTTTTTTTTTTCTTTTTCTTTTGTTCTGAAAATCACAGCAAGGCAACAGGTTATTTTGAAGGTCTATGTCCGATGTTACCTAAACAATCTATGGTGTGGACGTAAGTTTGCACAGATGTTTCACTAATCTGGAGCCAAGAGCTAATATGAATATAAAAAGAATCTGAAAGCTACAGTGTCCACAGGTCTCATTTTGAGTAGGTAAGAGTCTTGACCCATGAATAATCTTGAGGATTGGAAAAAGGAGCTTTCCCATTTAATTTCATTAACTGTTGTTCTTATTCCCACCTCCTATCACTGATTTCATTCCATTTCCAGAACTATCATAGAGATCACATTACTGAATCCTGGAGACAGGATGTTGCACAACATCTAATATATTGTATAATCATTGGTGTTTGAATGGAAAGTGTATCGGGATAATCAAAAGTGCCTGTAAAATTGTAATTGTTTATAGCCAAGGGTCTCATGTTATTTGGCTTTAATTTTGGCACAGTACTTAGCACCAATCGGGTTAAGAAAAGATACATTATTGACAAAGATGGTGACAATCTCCTGATTGTCTCACTCATCCTCAAGAGCACTAATGCTCTATGTAACTATTTGTTTAGGGCAGTTGGGACTTCGACCCACTTTCAATCTTAGTAACACGAATTGGGGTGTAACTCAATGCTGTATGTAACTTCCAAGCACCAAGCACATCGTCATAAAATGGATTAGGATTGCTTTGTAAAGAGAAAATAAATACAAGGGAACAGACCTCCATTTGTGTGAGTCTCTATGACTTGTTATTTTTCATAAGCCCTTACACTTAATCATTTTACCTAAAAAATATAAAGAAAAGAGAGAAGTGGGAGTATTTTATCAATTTTTAATAATAGAAGAATCCAATCAGGAGACTGATAAATTTTGGAGGACACTGAAGCCTGAGATTAGAAGTTGGACCAGGGGTTTCTAATGTGAGTTTTACCAGCTCTGTTATCTTAAGACTTCATTCTAAAACATACTGTGTTAAAAATATATGTATGTATTTGCACACACACACACACACACACAGTGCATATTCAAGAGACTTTTTGTTCTTCTCTAAGAACTGGTTTTCAACTAGAAAATATGGTATCTCAGGCCATGATCCTTTACAAGCTGAAGTAGCCAACACTTGGCAAATCATGACCTGGATACAGTTGGTGGCCCAAATGGCTCCTACACATTTATTTAACAAAACTCATATGTATTAAGTACCAATCGTTGACAGATTCCAGAGATATATAAATAAAATATATAGGACCTCATAGTCCAATGTTGGAAACAAGATTACAATTATTAGATAATGTAGTACAAGGTGTAACAAAAATAGACGGCAATAGCTTTACATCTTGTGATATGTTGTCAGTTGAGTCTGAAAATACAGAATACACAGTTTGGAAACATCACACATACCATATTCCCTCCATGTTCCTAGCCTCCACCATCAAGTTCTGCCACTACCTTTTGTCACTAATCATATCCTCCTCACTGAAAAGGTAATCACATTATTATGACTCATGACTGATAAATTCATTGTGATATATTGTATTGGCAAGTCTGATATATTCCAGACTCTTGAGGCTGATGCTATCTTTTTCCCACATATAAGCTTTGTTTCTCACAGAAAAATATATGGTTTAAGCTCTAATGTTTATGTCTCCTATAATGATACATTTGTTGCAGTACCCTACACACACACACACACACACACTGAGATCTACACTTGTAAAGGTTCCACTAATATCCTGGAGTACTACAGAGTAAGTGACGTGAGCTAGGGAGGCTTTCATTGCTTCTTCAACACCTTTTATAACAACTCTTTCAACAATGTCAAATTAGATCAAGGTTAAAAGAACGCTGTTTTGGATCAAATGACTCAGATTAGGAATAAGTAGTTTTCCTTCTGCAAATAATCAGATACATAAGTAGTGTTAGCAACAAAATATATCTCTCCAAGATTATTCACGTACAAAATAAATAAATCTGTAAGATTATTAATTAATTAATATTATCCACAGGTTGCTCTCACACTTAGAGATATCCAGAGATAAACTTTTTCTTGATGCTGACAAATGATCACCTTATACTGTTTCCTGGACATCAAGAGTTCTAAATATCCAGAAGCTTTAGGGCAAGCTCTGTGACATGCTACTCTAAGTCAGAACTAGATTAGAAATGAAACCTGGGTTATAATGAAGCAGTGAGAAAATTAGGAAGGTATCCCGTAACACTTGAAAGGCTAAACTTATGCCTAGAATGAATCCAGTCCCCGGTTGTGGACAACCAAATCAAGCCCCACCCCTAGAGGGGTTCATTAAGCCAAATTTCTGTTGTGTGCCAACTCTGAGAAGATTAGATTGCTTCTACCTGCCCAGTAAGAAAAACTGGGACACCAGATCTGGTGTGGCAGTTGGGTTAGAAACCTACTGAGGAGTCAGAAGCTAAGCTACCAAATGATTAAACTTGCTTCTCACGGGCATTATTTTCCAGTGTTTCATCAATAAGGAAGCAGGGGCCTCTGTACTATTTCACAGGGTGGGAATGCTTTCTGGAGTTAGATTGTCAAGAGCTGCTTTTTAAAATAGCAATACTCTTATCATAGTAAAACTTGCCTGCTGAGTCAAAAGGAAAGTTGGCCTCATCTGCCTCTAGAGCCCAGGAAGAATTTAAAATGTAAAGATGCCTGGCATGATTCCAGCTGTTGGCTACCACGGATACTTTTAAATATCCACTCTTTTATTGATCTGAAAGTATATGGATAAGCAGGTATACACTATAAATGGAAAACATAAAGAAGGCCATCTTTAAAAGTCCAGTCGAGTAAAAGCAAACATTAAGAAATCTGTCCTTTTCTTCTGTCCACCCAAAGAATCTGGTTTCACTAGACCCCATGACAGGAGAAACATGCGTGCATGCACACACACACATACACACACATGCACACACACAAATGAGTGCCAAGGCATATCTCATTTCTTATAATGATGAAGGAAGAGAGAGTTCCAGAAAGAAATAACATTTCCAATGAGGATATGAAATCTAATGCTATTCTGATATCAAGACTACCTTTCTCTAATCCCCACTGATTTTTATTCAGCTCAATTTAAAGCTATCATAGAACTCTGTTTTAGGAATCCTCCTCACTCTCAGCAAATTTAATTAGCAAGGATGATACAATAGGTCTGTAATGATAAATGACTAGCCTGAAAACATAAATTTGGTAAATCCCAATGGAATCTTTTAGCATGCAATGCATAGAATGTGTCAGAAGAGTCATATGCTTGTGTGATGTTGGGGTATGTTAAGGATCTGACCATCAGACAGATGGGTCTATGTGTGTGTGTGCCCGTGAATGTGTTTAGGTGGGGTTCTCCCAAGGTTATCCGAGTAAAGGTGAAAATTCAAGAATTTTCAAGAATTATATAATAGTTACATAAGACAAAGCAGAAGCCTAGTGCAATTAAGAGAAGCCTATATGTAAACAGCAACGAGTTCTTTCACTTGACCAGACTATGGGGATAAGAGGGAGGTGGAGTTCCCTATGAGACGTTTTTAGTAGGTCATGCCAGATAGTGTGGAAAATAAGGAGAATTCTTTACACTTTAGGAAAAAAAAGATTTCACAAATACGTAATAGAATATATGGTACACAGTGTACTCAACCTAATGTTCTGAAAACTGTAGGTATGTATAATAATTTTGTGATTTGGAAGCTAAAGAATGAAGTGAAAACTGCAGTTAGAGCTCACTTTCCCAGGTTTAATATAAAACTTACAACCTGGGAAGAACACTATTTGCCCATTCCAGGTGTTCCCTGAGAGGCAATGAACTGTAGGAGCTACTAAAGAAAAGAGGGAAGGACTAGAAAAACCATCATCAGAACCTTAAAAAAAATAAAATAAAATAAAAAATCCCTCATATTCTCTCTCTTGGGAGGGATAAGTTGTCATTTGGAAAACAGATATTAGGGTAGCCTTAAGAACACATTGCTCATGGTACATAAGTTATTCCTTACAAAGTAGAACTCTCTAGGCATCGCACAGGGGCATTTGGGGGATGTCTGCCTCCTTATTGGGGGACTGAGTGATAGGACCTAGGCTGTGGAAAATTCAAAGGGTCCGGCCTCCAGGGCACATGGGCACACTGATGGTCCCAGCCAGGAAATATCTCCCCTTTCTTTCTCTCTCACTGGTTCTGACATTTCATCAGTGAGAAGAGAGTGAAGCAATTCTTACTTAGGTGGTCAGTTCTTTCATGCCTAAATTTCATTATTCTGTGAGTGTTCTTGAATGTTCATCCAACAAATGGTTTCACAGCCAGGAAGGAGTCAAAGCAGCCACACCACCTATACCCACCAATGAATCCTCCCCTGTACCTGACCAAGTTCATAAGTTTCTTCTTTTCTCTACTCAATATCCACACATTCTATGGTAATTATGCAAAAAAAAAAAATAGAAAGAAAGAAATCTACAGAAGGAATGATAAATAAGGTCAATGGATTTATTCAAAAACCCAAATTAGCCTTTTGGAAACAATTTGAGATACAAGATGATAAAAATCAGAACAGAACCAACTAAGCAGAAATATTTTGGGAACGACCCCCTCTTCTATTGTCATAGCTACCATTTCTTCAACAATTTGAGTTGAACTAATCTATTAACCACAATTGCCAACCTAAATTTCTAGGAAATTCTGTCCTTGGGAACCCAAAGCATTCTCTAAATGCATTACCAATGCATTTTTATGTGTGAAATTAAACTAGATGTTCTTCTGAATTGGCAGATGTGATCCAGAAGCTCTTGGGCAAATAAAGCCTTCAAGTAGCGTAAGAATGCAACTAGGTTTTCTCCACATGTTGAATGAAACCTTGTATTTAATCTAATGAATACTCATGTCTTGAGTTAGTCCCAGAATGACATCTTAAGTGGTCTGCAATATTTTGGTCAGTCTATGAGAGGGTAGATATCAACTGGTTTCTGAGAGAGCAAAAAGAATAGGCTGACTTTTAAAAAGCATATCTTACAGTGGTAGTTTGTTTTCATTTGTTGGGTAGCAAAAATCCCCTAAATTAGCAGAGATTGTCAATGAAACACCCAGTATGCCTGACAAGTGTGCACAGTACGAAAACCCAATGTCAGTCAGGTTATCAAAACACCAAGATAAAAAATAAGCTTCAGAACTCATAAATTCAATTGTTGATGTACTAATGAACAGGAAAATTACCAATAAAGGGGGCACTATATTGTAATATTCTGTAATATTGGAGAATTAAGCGCAAAGTAACTTATCACGATTTTGATCTTATTGTATAAAAGAGTCAACTCCCTCTTTAGAGATTTATCAGTTTTCTCCAGGCCTCTGGGTAGCCTAAATGGTTCTGTAGTGCTATATTATTCCAAACTTTCATAATAGTATTCAATGCAGTGTAATGTAATTTAGGCGTGAAAGAATTGATGTACCTAGTAAGAGTTGCTTCACTCTCTTCTCACTGATGGTATCTGATCTAATAGGTGGAGAAATGTGCTGAATTGTCACAGCATACATTTCAATGAGAAAAATCACTACAGCATAGAAATATTTATGGAAGTGCTGACAACATATCAATTAATAATGCTGCAAGATACAAAGAGAGAATATTCTCTCCTTTACAAGTTGAGAAAGAGCCAAGTCAAGTCAAGACTTAATTTCATGCAGCCTCTCGTATTGCAACACAGCAAATAATTTCACCTCTGATGGACTCGGCAGACCTGACTGAGATTTTGCTAATAGCTGGAGTGAAAATGAGCAACGAGATAAACCATGTACTGTGTGCTCCTGTCTACGTAAACCAGAAAAGTAGTGGAGGATAGTAGTGGATACAAGGCATCCTTAACTTAGGAAGAAAATCTACGAACCTGGGGAAGCAGGTACCTCTGAGGCGGGATACCACAGAGCAGGGAAGCAGATCTATTTTCACTGTATACTTCCTTGTGCTATCGTCTGTCGTCATCTTCTTCAGCCGTGCGTGCTATTAACTACTTAAAAAATATGCTTTTTTAAGGAGTGGCTGAAGAATAGGTACATCATGGAAGAGTAAATTAGCAGGCTATTGAAGAATTGTTGTGATTTCAAATGTCAGTAAAAAAGACAGTTTATTCTGTGGCCTACAGACAAAGTGATTTATGCGCTGTAACAGAGATGGTATGTATAATGACTAAATGTGACTTGATAAACCCCAGTACTGCCATTTATTAATCATCTGTCCTTGTTGGACAATTAGCATCCGTGTCCACATCTGTAAATGGGTGTAATCACACACGTGTGCACGTGTATCTGCGTGCAGTAGGGGAGAGGCGGAGCATGGTCAGGACTGACTATGTGGGGAGCGGTGGGGGTTTTATTAAGCAGTGGATATCCCCTACTCTACAGTAAGGGAACTTAAACTCTGGTAGCCAGATTTTGAAAATGGTCAGTTTTCTCCCCATTTTAAAAAGTAAACAAGGGCACTAAGATTTGACGATCTTTCTGCCGCAATATTTCCTTCCTGTACAGTCTCTCTGTCAGCTGGGTTCCAAAGCTGCTTCGTTTATGATAGTCTTCTTCAGTTGTAGAAATGCTGAATGCTCTCACATGTTTCCATGGGCCTGCATTTCTGGAAAGTTATCCGGAATGTTCACTGTTTATTAAACCTTAATATATACATCTTCTGGTTCACTTAAACTTTTACCGACACGAAACCTCAGCCAGCTGGCCATCAGCACTGCCCCCCACCCCCATTTATTAATCTTAGGCCTCCTTCCAAAACCATCTAAATTTCGACCCATTTTATCTATACGAGCAGCCTGTAGTAAAACCGCCTGTAGTAAAACAAGTTTTCCTGTTTTCCTGTGCTTAAGCCAGCTCTAAGTCCCTCTGGAGGCCAAAGAGATTCCACCCGAGTTCATGAAATAGAGCTGTTCCAGCAAAGCCTCACCCGGTCTTTAATCTTTCGGGAAGTGTACCTGTTACCCCAGGTTTAAAAATTAAGCTGTATGAGTCACACTGTATCCACCAAGATGAAACAGGCAACAGATTGCTTTCGGGATGAGTTTGCTCTTTCGCAGTTAGTTCCGCAAACCAGTGACGCGAGCTCTACAGTTGCGTCTCTCCGGCAGCCGGGGTTTGCAGGAAGGTACCCCTGGAAGGCAACTGAAAACTCCCCCGTCCAAGCTGATGGCCTCCTGCATGCAGCACTTGCCCCAACAGGCTGGCAAAATGAACCGTAGTTTTGTATAGTAATTCAGAAGATAACTGATTATTTGCCAGTAGTCTGTTTTTGAGTTGCCACTTATTATTATTTTTTTCATCCACTCCAGGGACACACTTTCAATTTCACAGTCTTTTGCACATTGCGGACAGTGGCGTTTAATTTCTTTAAGGAAAAGCACACATTCTGTTTCTATTACAGTTAGACTTGTGGCTCTCCAAAGAGTGGGCTGGGGAACCTGATACCCACGGGGGGAATGTCCAGCTTCATGTCTGCACACTCAAGCCAGCCTAGTGTTGGGGCTTCCACGCTGGGCAGGGGATTAAGCAAGAGCCTCTCTTCGTGTAAGAAAAGACACCTTTGTATCTCACAGTCTTAGGTGTTCTGTCTGAGGGGTGGTAAACATTCCTGAAGATACCATTCTGTAATTGTTTATGGATTACTTCCCTTTATTTTACTGTTAAAATAAGAGTTTCTAACAGAGTTAAGGGAAAAATCTTGTCAGGAAACAGTTGTTTTCCTCCTGCAGACTAACATTCCTGCAGGCAATGCAGCAAATTAACCAATATAAATGTTTCCTTCAAAACACAGAAATCTTTTATCTATTTAGGAACATCACACAATATAACATGCTGCACTATTTCTATTAAGCCCAAAGATGACAAAAAATTGAAAAGAATAAATCCATTATAAAGAATTCATATCTGCTGCTTTGTGAGCAATCCATAATACATCGTATTGTGCAAACTATAGGAGATGATGACCTAACAATACAGAATGTAGAGAGGGCTTTTGACAACAGAAAAGCATAAGAGAGAGTATCATTTAATGGAGAGAGAGAAAAAAAATGATCCTGGATTCTTTTTCCTCCTTTATTTGTTGTATCACTTTGTAAAACCTCTCTATGCCTTGCTCTCTTCATCAGAAAAAATGAGACCTATGGTTTTATTTTTATAAAGTGCTTTAAGATTTAGGAGCACCCAGAATGCATTATAGGATGAAAGTCACCATGGTACATGTCACATGACTGCAGCAGAAAAGGATCTAGGGACCAAAAGCAAAACATGAATCAGCAATGAACACTCATTTTGTTTGTTTAAAACCCCAGGATGTGCAAATATATGTCAGAACTGAGGTTGACCCTCTCTCTTCCTTTACAATCACACATTACTCTATCTGGGTCTGGTTTTAGTAGAAAGTCGAGTAGAAAGAATATGAACGCAGGAAGGGGTAAAGGGCAGGGTCTCTTGCAAGCAAACCCCAAGTTACTAGAGGTGTCGCCAAGGGCTACACGAACTCATGCCGAAGCCCTTTAAGGGCCAGAGGTGGACACAGGTGCACTTCCCTCTGCTCCCATCCTCAGCATATTCCTATTCCCAAAAAGGACGAATCAACAAAAAAGGAGCTGTATCTTCCAAAGGTCCAAAGTTATATGGGTTTTTAGGACCACAGGAGAGTCAGAACTGGGGATAATGTGGATCATTACATTGAGAAGTAGGTCAAGATGGTATACTAGAAATCAGGCGTTCTAGGTTCCGATGCTTAGCTCAACGTAGACTCACTGCAACAAACCAAACTCTGTGCACCTCTGTTTTCTCAACGGACATCAAGGGTGAGAAAGGTGGGGCCTTGGTTTAAAATGCTCTCCTTCTAAGACCTAGTATTTTATTATTCTGTGAGTGCGTGGATAATGACTGAAGAACTGGAATCTATGTTCTAGTAGGAAAGGTTGAAAGTCAGAAGGTAACTTTCTCTTGGAAATAATATCCTGGCATCAGAATGACAGAAGTGAGGAAAGAAAAGCAGAGAAATCCCACAATCACATGCTTAGCTGGTGGCAAAATGAAGACTTGACTTGGAGATTTGAACATGAAGTCTGATATTTTGTACCCTGCAGTGGATTTCCTGTAAATCCTCCAACTTGAGAAGTCTAAAACTACACTCATTAAAAAAGGGGGGGGGGCAAGCACAGTGACTCTCTCTGTCTATGGATACATAGATAGATAGGTACAGAGATATATAATAGATATCTATGTCCATATGTCTAGATAGATTTATATAACATATAATCACTCAATATATATTGTATTTATCAAATGAATACTATTCCCATATAAACCTGTTCTGCTTTTTTACCCTCTGTTTTTGGTTAGCGTCACCCCAGAGGCCTAGTATCCAGAGATAGAAACCCTGGGATGAGTCCTCTCTCCTCATTTCCACTGTGAACCACTTTGCATTCCACAGACTACCAAATACAGCAGACTTTACCTGTGACTTCTTTCTCCATTTCTATATTCTTCTTTCCCAACATGTTTGCCTCATTCCAGCCTGCATCTGTTGTCTCACCTCTGCCCTCCTGACTGGCCTCCTTGCCTCTAAATCCTTCTGCCATACTATAGCTTAAAAAAAAAAAAAACTTTCTAAAATTAAAATGTAAACATATTTCTTACTGGCTTAAAAACTGTCAAAATTCATTAGTTTACCCACAGGATGAAGTCTAACCTTCCTAATGGGAAAATCCAGGCCCTTGCTGCCCATGGGCTGCCTTTTGAGCTCGATTCCCTCCATTCTCCATGCACATTCCATGCTTCAGCAAGAACAAATGCTTGCAGATATTCCCCAGGTTCTGTATACCACTGTGCCTTGGCATATGCTAGTATCTCAGCCTGGAAATCCCTATTCTTTTCCCATATGTGAAATACCCCATTTCATCTTTTTTTTTTTTTAGTATTTATTTATTTATTTCAGAGAGAGAGCATGAGCAGGAGGGGCAGAGGGAGAG
Source organism: Neomonachus schauinslandi (assembly GCF_002201575.2). Classification (NCBI taxonomy): domain Eukaryota; kingdom Metazoa; phylum Chordata; class Mammalia; order Carnivora; family Phocidae; genus Neomonachus; species Neomonachus schauinslandi. The sequence goes on from NC_058405.1 coordinate 125,936,930, forward strand.
GGAGAGAGAATCTCAAGCAGACTCCTTGCTAAGTGCAGAGCCTGATGTGGGGCTCGATCCAGGACCCTGAGGTCATAACCTGAGCTGAAACCAAGAGTCGGGTGCTTAACCGACTGAGCCACCCAGGCGCCCCCCCCCCCACTTCATCTTTTAAAACCCAAACAAATCATATTGGGATTCCTCCAACTCCACGCTTGCCCTTCCAAGTGCTTCTGTATTTTGGATAAGCTTCCACTGTTTTGTTCTTTATGCCTGTACTGTAATTGGTTATTTGTATGGCTCACTCCCTCACTAAACTGTGAAACCAGTGAGGGCAAGCAAGCATCACCATATCCTTAGCACAGTACCTGGAACATGGATGACCCTCAAACGGTGTTTATGACTATGCATGAATGAACAGACAAGCAAACATTCATTCACTCAACAACTGTTTCACTAAATGCCTCACAAAGGTCAGGGAAAGAGACAAAAACTCCACAAATAACATATAAGAAAAGTCTCTGATGGAGATAAGAACTAGTCAGATAATTAAACTGGTATGATAGAATAGAAAACAACTGGGTGTCTACATTGGTTCTCATGGTCAGGAGAAACTTCTTCTAACTCTGAATGACAAGAACTGTCTCATATGTTTTGCCAGGAGAACAGCTACTGTCCTGCTGGATTAGCAGCAGCTCGAACTGAGGGAAAGAGCATAATCAAGGATAATTCAGAGGGTTTTGGTTTTAGCAAGCAAGCAAATAGTAAATCTATATACTCTGATAGTGAATTATCAGGAGGAGTTCAAGGCTGGAGGGAAAGAACTATATAAGCTACACATTTGGTCTCTTCGATTCGTAGATACCTATTGGACCTCTAAGTCGAGGTGTCCAGGGAGGCAGTTAGATACAGGGTACTGGTGTTTTAGGGTATTGTGACCAGAGAGAAAGACTTGAGAACCATCTGCTCCCCCCCAAAAGGGTGTTTAAAGACACCATGGAGCTGGATGGAATCACCCAGGAAGAGTGTGTAGATTAAAAAGAAGGGCCAAGCCCTGGGAAACAATCTGACATTTAGAGTTCAAATAGAAGAACTAGTAAAGGATAATGAGAAGGACTACTACTAAGCTAGGAAGAAAACTAGGAGGTCATGGTTAACAAGGAGAAGAAAGTGTATGGAGGCAGTGGTCCACTTTGTTGAACTTTGCTGAAAGATCCAGTAAGATAAAATGCTTAGTTAGTAACATTTAAATACACCGGTTCCCTAGATAAACCCTCTCAGAAGAGACAGGGGAATGACGCCTAATTCAGGTGGAATCCCAGCTCTTCATAAGAAATCATGAAAAATTATCGCACAGTAATAATAAAAAGAAAACCATTTTTTTCTCTATCCCTGGTTAAAGCAAAGCTTAAAATGGGTCAAACTTTTTCTTTTTAAGATTTTATTTATTTATTTGACAGAGAGAGAGCTCACAAGCAGGGGCAGCAGGAGAGGGAGAAGCAGGCTCTCCGCTGAGCAGGGAGACTGATGATGTGGGGCTCGATCCCAGGACCTGAAATCATGCCCTGAGCCGAAGGCAGACGCTTAATAACTGATTGAGCCAGCCAGGTGCCCCTAAAATTGGTCAAACTTAGGTGAGATTTAGGATCAATTTCAGGAAGAATTTCTAGCAGCATAGTTAACAAAAAATAAAAAATAATTAAAAAAAGAACCTCTTATCACATATTTAAAGAAAAGGAAAGACACTCATCCAGTTGAGTATTACTCAGTTTAATCACTTTTTGTTTAGGTATATTTTCTAAACTGAAAAAATTAGTTGGTCGAAATCACTCAAAATATGATTGTAATTTTTCTCACATTTTAGGGTACATTCTCTAATAAATCCATACCCAAATACAACTAAACATACACTTTAGCTTCTAGAAACCAAGAAATAGGGCAAGGTATTTGACTTCATACATATTATTGTATGAATGAATCTCTAATTATTATAACTTATTTATGGGTTAGAAAGAAAATCCATTCTAAAATTTGTAGATTGACGATAAATTGAAATGGCACATTCTCCAGTGAAACTGTCAGTCACAGCAAAGCTGAATAAGACAATTTCCTTTTACAAATTCTACATCTCAAGCTATTCTTGTGGCTTTCTTCCAAAGAGATAGTAAAGATTTCATGATTCAGAATCTGCGGAGCAAACTCCCAAAGAAACAAAACTAATGTACATCAAGGCATTAGCCTCTACTTCCCCAGTGCCAAAAATGTTCTTTATTCTAATTGCAGAGGACTTCTATGATTACACATGGTTATCCTTACAACATAGACATGTGTGATTTAAGAAGTTAACTTAAATTCTCACTCATAACCTACTAGTGGTTACTGAAGTACTGATACTTCTACGGGGAGCAAAGGATGTTCTAACATTTTGTGCATTAATGGAATATCTAAGTAAAAGCAGGAATGACTATCACAAGACCTGTTGTCTTTTGTTGTATAGAAAATATATACAGAAAGGTAATTCTGATGGACAGAAAAGCTTGGCTTCAGCAACACGAGAGCGATCTGCTTGGCTGCACCACAATAATTTTATAATTATCTTAAAATAAATGTGATCTCTTTTAAATTTTAGCTGCTATGAAGCATTATGTCAAATATTAAAATGATGCAGTGTTAATACCACAGCACACACCATGGCTGGCAACGCTGGGTTAGAATAATAGAGTAAGCCAGCTTTTCAAAATGGTCTTGAACGTTTAGAATCAAATAAAACAAAAGAAACCCATAAAGACAACTACCTTGATTGCACAAAGTAACTACCTAATTGGAGTTACTAGTAGATATATAGTGCAATGATAACACAATGTGTATTCATCTTTTATGAATGGAGCACTGTAAGCAGCTTAATACCTTCCTCAAAATATACTAAGCCCTTGAGATATATGCAAAATATAGTAAAACAAATTTGGCAAAGAGCAAAGACTTTTAGCCTTTATGACAAGAGTCTCCTCCGTAGTTCTGTTTATTTTTGGAAAATCTTTGTTAAGGAATGCTATTGATTTATTTTAGGAACACGGTTAGTTCATCAATAATACTTAACCAACTGTAACATCAAGATCAGACTGGAATTGGAACTACGCTATAACATGATGCTAATCCGCTTGGCACAACGTGGCCAACAGTATTTTACAAGAGATTGCACCCAGCTTGTGACTGACTGGAGATTCAGTGTGCCCATCCTCTGAGCTGAAGGTGTGGCACATAAACTCCGTTAACCACCATCATCATCTTTCTACACCTTAGCAATTGGCAAATATTCCATGTACAGCACAGGTGGGGGAGGGTAGGTTTACGAACAGAAGACGGAAAAAACAAAACAAAGCACAGACGAAAGGGACTTAACCTCCCTAGCATACTGACCATTTCAGAAGGTTGAGGTGATCACGCATGTTGGAGGCTGCATGTATGAGACAGGGAATGCTCTCAGATGGGTTACATGCCAGAGACAATGACAAACCAAACATGCAGGAAAGGAACTTACGGCCATGACAATACATCCTCAAGAAGCATTCAGTGGGAGTGGGATGCATATTCTGAACTCAGAGTTCTATATGGTCATACCTCCTGACAAACTGCCCTACGGTTTACCTCATCATCTAAGAACAGACCGACAGATTTCGTCATTGACACGGTTACCTCTCACCCATCTGTGATAGGTTAACATATTGGCAACTGAAAGATAACTGCCAAAATTGGCCATGCGGTTTCAAAAACTAGATACCCCCGAGCATTTTCAGGAAAGTAAACAAGAGTCAAAATTTCACTTCTCTAGGTTTTTTGTTGTTTTTTAATATCTTTTTAGAACCGGGGAGGATTTTTACTGTATTTTAAGCACCAGTCCATGTGGTTAAGTACTATATAACATCAAAGAATCACAGCTTCTGATTCACCTTAAAAAGCATGAGCTGCTCTCAAGCTACCAAATAGGTGTTACCATGACAAGGATATGAGACATGCATACAGTAATTCTGAAGTTTTCTTCATTCTTCTCTCAGATAAATTTAGTATAATTTCTTCATAACTCTGAGTCACTGGCCAACTCATTACAATAATATAATCAATATATTATCGAGACAGAAATATCCTGGCAATATGGCAAGACTCTAGAAATGCCAGTTTCTAAATTAATGTCAAAGTATTACACAGGTGACAGAAATGGCTAACAAAGGGACGCCAAATCATCCCTGTTGCTGAGATAATTGTTTTACTTTGAAGTTCTTTAAGATGTATTGTGTTAGCTCCCAGGTCAGAGCTATCTCCCTCTCTTCTTTTTTTCTTCACTCTTCAATCATAGTGTAGAATTAAAAAATTATTTGACAATGAGATAACTGAAGTTATTTCAGTGGTTCGATGTAGCAAGTTTTTTTTTTTTTTATTCTACTTGATTGGTTTTGTTAAAGAGGAGAATCCTTGATCTGCTTGCCAAGGTTTATTATGAAAATTTTGCACGTCTTATGGTACTGTGATAACCTTTAGAAAGCCAAGATACTAATGGATGAGCTTGGGATACTTGTTTACAGAAAGAAGCGCCCCTATATAGAACCTGTGAGACAGGCTTTAATGCCTTAGTTATATTTTCTTTCTTTTTTTTTTTAATTATTTTATCTTTTTTAAAAGATTTTTTTTTAAGTAATCTCTACACCTAATGTGAGGCTGAACTTAAAAGCCTGAGATCAAAAGTCACATGCTCCACCGACTGAGCCAGCCAGGCACCCCACCTTAATTATATTTTCAAGTATATATTCTATGTCTCCTTCAATTAGACTGTAAGCTTCTAAAGGGATTTAGGACAGTGTCTTACACACATTAGTGCTTCACAAATATTTGAAGATGATGACTGATTTATTGAAGAAGCTTCCTTACATGACCTCATGGAAATTCAAGAAAAAACCCTCTATGGAAAAACAAAGTGCTGTAGTTATTGTTTTGTTGCCATGCTTCTGCCAGACAGCGTAATAATACAGCAAAAACAATAACAACAACAACAAAAGAACAATGATGATGTTTACAGTTAAGTTCAAACTTTCCCATTGTTCATAGAGTCAAATAATTACACATTTTGTCTCCTGGGTGCAGACTTTTCAGTTCAGTATCTTTTTTGCACCAGCCACATATTTTTGGGATACTATAACTTTCGTAATCTGGTTTATCCTCTTCCGCTCTGCACATTTCCTTGGAGATGAGATTTATTCTGCCTTAATTTCTGTAAGCTGCTATTTCTGTATCTTTCCAAGGAGGAAAGAGATATAGCAAAATACAATAGGAAACCACAAAGTTACATTTTATATTGTTGATTTTTTTTTTTTAATACCAGTATACAACTGGTTAGAATTTCTGGCTAGAAAATAAATGTACGTGTGTGAGGACGGGAAGTAAGCAGCTAATGACAAGGAAAGATTATTAAAAACAAAAATGACATCCCTTGGTTAGAAGAGATGCAGGTGGGTAGTGTTAGAGTTAACTTGCCCCAAATGTGGAAGGGTGGGGGAGTGGGGGGGGGGGGCTGGATCTTCAGAGTGTAAACAAACACCTACCTTGGGGTGTGGGATTCATTTAAGGATTTCTTCAAATGGAAATGTACTTGTTGTGAGACACTGGGTCCCCAAGGGGAGAGAGCCAGAGAAGCAGACTTCATCTCTGTTGTTTCCTGTAGTAAGTTAAATCTGACAGCTGACTCTCCTCTGGACAAGGAGAATTTTTAAGCCAAGAATATAAACATAGTCCATTCTTCTGTCTTCCTCTTATCCTAGATGGTGCCTTACCCCGAGATCTCAGTGCACGAGCTCAAGTTCAGTGAACTCTCCGAGATTACTATGCATTTCCCAAGAAGAGATGTTCAGAAATTACTCTGCCAATTACATGTACTGGTTTCATGAAAGCCTTCATTTAATTGCCTGGGATTTAAAAAGATCTAGTGACAAAGCCACTCTGTGCCATAACTTACCCTAGCCTGCACAGAGGAAACTAAAGCTCAGAGAGGTTAAAATTTAGATGCTCGCTGGGGCAGGGATGGTGTCTGTTTTGTTCCTTATTTTGTTTTCATGGCCCTGGCCCAGTGTAGAGTAGTGGCAAGACAGCCCAGAAGTTAAGATTGGAGTCTGGAGTCAGACAGACCTGATTTGGAGCACAAGTTCCTGGCTCTAGCAATTACTTGGTGAATGACCATGAAAAAGTTGTTTCCTCATACCTGAGCCTCGGTTTCCTCACCTGTTAAAATGGAGATAATAATAAGAGTATCTATCTTATAAATTGGTGGGTAATTAAATGAAGTAATACATGTAATATTATCAAATAGTGTCTGCTACATAGCTAACATTTAATAGATTCATATATTATTGGTAGCATTCTCATTATTCTTGTCTGGCATATAGGAGGTACTTGATATGACAGGGAATGAATGGATGGATGCAGCTATTAAGCAGCAAACTGGAACCCTGATTTTCTTCCTTCCCTCCCAGGTCCTGCCTCCCTTCAAGCCTACTGTATATGTAAGTGGAAGTGTCCTACAAAGATTGAAGAACTTTGTTTCACTACCCAAATTCAGTATCTCTTGCAAGTAAGTGGGAAAGAGGAGCTTTTCATATTTACGTTTTGTACCCACTGGGGGTATTATTTTTCAGTTGTGGTTGTTTGTTTTTTTAAACACAGATGAGACTGAGCTGAGCTTTTCTAATGTAGAAATTTATTACTGAGGTAATGCCCCATTTCATGACTTCTCCATTACTTCTAGCATTCAAGAAATGCTACTGCTGATATCCCTGGGCTGCACAGTTTATATGGAGAGAAATCTGAATAAAGACAATTCTGTTCAAAGGCTGTTTTCAGTCTTGCACTGCTGGTTGTATTAAATGTCTTTAAGAAGAGGCACTGAAATCAAAATGGCAATTTTAACCTAGAATTCGAGTGATGTAGGCCAATTGTTTAATTTTACAAAACTGAAATGCTTTCAGGGCTGTGATAAAAATATTTTGAAGAATACCCTAAAGTTGAAGAAAATTTATTATTATTATTTTTTATTTTATTTTTTTTGGTATAAGCAAACCTTGAAGTAGAATCGAGGAATTCTATAGAAAACTAGGTCTAAGAAAATTATAATGCAGTTCTTCGGATTTCTTTAGTGCCTTCTTTCAAAGAGTTGCATGACCATCACATGTATGGTTGTTATATATAACATTCCTGACCAGAAAATAAGGACTGGGACCTCTTTTTCTTTTTTTAATATAGACAAAAAAGCCGAGGAACTGAGTATTTAAATGGCTTTCTGAGACGTACAGACTGAGCTTGTGGAAGAAGAGATGAGTAACTTCCGTCTTAGTTGAAATCAACTTGAGTAGTGGTTGAAATTCACTACTTCTGATGGATCTATAGTAGCTTCTGAATATGACCCTTTAGGAAAACTATGTTCACCTTAGAGTCTTTATGTACATGAGTGTTCTTAGATTAAATCTTAGAAAATTATATAAAACCAGGGCAATGAATTTTTTTTCATGCTACATTTGGGTTAACCGTAGTCTCTTCTTATTGATCCAAAAGAACTGGAGTAATATTAATAGAAATAGATATAATAGGGCCTGGATAAACCCCAATTTCCTTTCTTCTTTTTACTCCTTCAGTGTCCCTTGTTTCCAATTTTTCTGTTTGAACTGAGAGAGTATGTTTGTGTTTGCTCTTGTTGTGTAAGATCTGACACATAGTTTTTATATGGTATGAGCAGTAAGAGTTGGAAGATGTGACATCATGCACATAGGAGCTGTAGACCTAACTACCTATAAATCTATAAAGTCTTACAAGAGACCAGTGATTTTCAAAATGTAGTCCCTGGAGTAGCAACCACAGCATCACAGACGAACTTGTCAGAAATGCAACTTGGAGAGCCCTACCCACGATCTACTGAATCAGAAATTCTAGGTGGGATCTAGCAGTCTGTATTTTAACAAGCCTCTGGGTCATTCTGATATGGGCAGAGTCTTGTGAAAAACTGACCCAGACTCAGAGCTCCTTGATCCAGGTATTTGTATATTTGCATGCCACACACACCTGCTTCTAGCATCAGTCTTTTTCTACTTGCCATGTCCTATGCTTGAATGTTTGTTTGTTTGTTTGTTTGTTTATTTAGCTCACCCAGGTCAGCCTCATCTTCTCAATTATATGGAACCCCTGCCATTTATATGTGGTAGGAGGCAAGTTGGGCAAGAGACATTCATATATAAGTATTCATCTGTGTGGGGAAACACGGGGATATAAAATGTTTCAGGTGAGACTATTCAATGCTGTTGGAAAATCTACCTAAATAAAGGGACTAAACTACTCACAATTGTAACTCCCAAATTTGAGTACAGTTCACAAAATGTCTCATGTCTCCTGTAAGAACCTGGCCTTCTTACCCATGGATCCTGCCCTGTAAGCCCCAACCGATACTTCTAAGTTTCATTTAATGTTATGGTCTTGTGGAACCATTTTTTTAACTTAAAAGAAAAGTTTCATCCCTTATATTTTGAAGGGAGAAGGAATACAAATCACCAAAGCAATACTCTTGGCCAGGATTTTGAATTCTGCAGAGCACTTTGTAATCCAACAAACATATGACACTTTAAATTTCCATCTCAGATTTCAAAGAAATGGGCATGTTTTTATCTTCTTTTCATTTGTGTTACCTTAATATCATCTCCATGTTTGTTTCTTTGAGTCTTGACCCAAAAGAATACCTAGGTTCTGCCTTCACTTTCACAGGCTCAGGACTCTGATATATAAAAAATATTTTAAAATACTCATCCAAGGGCTCTTTTGCCAAAATGCCTCAGTAGCAACAAAATTTTGTCCTGCTAAAGATACACCTGGCGGCGGGGGGCGGGCGGGGGGCGGGGTGTTGGAGCAGTGTTTTGTACAAAATGAAAGAATATCAACAGACATGGTCTACAAACTTACGGTGTCTTCAATATTCATCAGCAAATGCATTAGAAATGGATACTGGAAATTTATACCAGATTGGAATCAAATTGCCATTTATGTCTGAATCTATAGATAAATCATGCTGAAGAGAGCACATATGAATATGTCTTTTTGTTTGTTTGTTTAAATTCATTATATAAGGTCTCTTAAACTTGAGTAACATATCAACTCATTTTCAAAGGAAAAATTATTTTGAAACTATCATAGGTTACAAACCTGGTGCCCAGTTGGGGAAACATTGACTTAAAAAATTAAGTGTCTTCTATAAAAAAATGTTTTTCAATTGAAATGGTCACTATCAAAGAAAATTTTATGTTTATTCCTATAAAACATTTTTCACTGTATCATTAAAATGAAAATATAAAATTACAAATTCTCATGGATTCCAGTAATACACATATGGACAAGAGTCTGTGCACCCAGACTGAGAAATATAGCTTTATACTAATCCATGCCATCCCTCCAGGTCCTATAAAACATCTAGAGTAAAAGTGAAAAACATAACCAAGATTATTTTAAAGTAATAAGTGTTACTTGGTATCAGTTATTAGAAAATTTGACAATTATTTCAGTTTACATTTTGAAGACAGGTATCACCTTTATGCGTACGCTTGGATAGAGTTGTTGTATTGTACACCCGAAACTAATATAATATTGTATGTTAAAAAAAAGTGAACATCCAATTTTATTTATACAGATGACCAAACTTGTATATTAGCTTGAAATATATTTTGAGAGCTCTCAGCCTGAATTATCCGAGATATGCACTCCTATTCCAGTTTAGACGATATTCAGAAATGGAAATTCCACAGGTTATAATACAAAAAAGAATTTACACTCAAAATACTTGTGCAATAAAATATTTATAAAGACAGTATCTCCTAACATTTATGTGACCAAGAGAGATTATATTTTAATGGAAGGAGGGCGGGATGGCTTTCAAATTCTTATGGTAATACACACTCTGCTTATGTGCTAAACTTTGTCGGGAGCACGAATATCCTTGTTGACTCTTGAAGCTCTACTTTAGGCCACAAAATCTGTCTCAAGAAAACTGTGAATCATCAAGTTTGAAGAACAGGCATGGCTTTGCCAGTATCTTATCTGAAAGCTTATTCCCTGCATGGAATAGGAAAGAAAAGATGTGGAATAGAAAACTTTAATGTTTCAAAGTTTTGTTTGGATTTCTGTGAATTCCCAAGACATGCAACTCGTAAACATAACTATATATGTAACATCCAAAGCCAAATATGAATAATTTTACCTCAAATTATTCAACTCCAATGACCGTTCAATTTGCGTAGAATTCAGTGCTGACCAATAGAATTCTCTGTGATCACGGGAATGGTCTATGTTTGTACAGTCCAATATACATGTGTCTACTGAGCACTTGAAATATGACTAGAGCAGATGAGGAACTGAACCTTTATTTTATTTTCCTAGTTAAAACTTGTATTTGAACAGCCACATGTGGCTAGTGGCTACTATATGGGAGAGTGCAGGAGAAAATCCTTTTCTTCTAAAATACAGTTTCCCACATTTGCCTTTACTTTTATCAGACTCTTTTGATAGTAAATCAGCTTTTTATGTAAAAATTATTCTTTCTAAACTAAATTCTCTCTGTTTATAATTCAAGTCTGTTTCCTTTTGTCCTCTATTCAGTGACATATTTGTGAAATCCTTTCATAAAATTAGAAACAATTTTCAGAACCACAAAACACTGTTCTCTTTGTTAAGCCAGATAAGTTTAACTCATCTGGTTTTATTTTTTTATCCTTCCTCATCTTCTTTTACTTTTCCTGGTCCTTCCTACACTCATTTTTCTAGATATGCAAAGCCAAAATAAGATGCAACATATACTGAATAAGGCAATGGGTTTGTGTGGCGGGGTGGGGGGGGGGAAGGATAAGTGGCTGACTTTTTTAGAATAGTTTTAGATTTAGAGAAAAGTTGCAAAGATAGCGCAGAGTTCCTTTATACCTCACACCCAGTTTCCTGTATTGTGTTGCTGGGTTTTTTTTTAAAGATTTTATTTATTTATTTGACAAAGACGGTGAGATAGCGAGCTAGAGAGAGAGAGAAAGAGAGAGTGCACACAAGCAGGGGGGAGCGGCAGGCAGAGGGAAAAGCAGGCTCCCCACTGAGCAAGGAGCCCAAAGCAGGGCTTCATCCCAGGACCCTGGGAACATGACCTGAGCCGAAGGCAGATGCTTAACCGACTGAGCCACCCAGATGCCCCTAGTTTCCTGTATTGTTAACATTTTAATATTAGTTTAGTTTGGTACATTTGTCCCAACCAGTGAACCGATATTGATACTCTGTTATCAACTAAATATTCAGGTTTCCTTAGTTTTTACCCAATGTTCCTTTTTAGCCCATCCAAACTACCATATTGCTTTTAGTCGTCGTCTCTTCTTAAGCTCCTCTAGACTATGAGAGCTTTCCACACTTTCTGGTTAACTGATTTTTAATTAGAATCTGTGACTGAGTAAATTTATGATTGAGTTGCTAATAGTCAAGGAAATAAGAACAAAATTAATTTTAAGACCAAAGAAAGTACTTCACCAAAAAGTCTGGTGAGCATGCTTGGACAGAGACCTTAACCGGTAACACCAGTGACCCTGGTGACCATGGAAGATATCCTTGGGATACTCTCCTAAAGGCAGGTAAATCATGGCTAGTGAGTGGGAATCAACCCAACAATAAGACAGCCTCAAAATGTTATGTCTACTTCATTGATGACATCATGTGAGATTCAAGATACCTTACAATTTTACCCCTACTCATCTTTTATCCACCCCTCCACCCCCCATCATACATGGCCTGTCATTTTAACATGTAAAGAAATTTAATTTGTCTGGAATAATCTGTTCTTCAAAAACTGGTGTGTGGTTACTTAGTAATTTGTGTTAGTCTGTACCATTGCAAATGCAATTGAGTAATTGTGGTAGTGTAATTCTTATACATTGAAGTTGAAAATTGAGCTTTTGTAGAACATTGGGTAACTCCTAACATATACATGACAAAGAGAGACTATATTGTAATGGAAAGAATGGCTTTCAAATTCTTACAGTGTCACCCACCCTGAGATCCCTGTGCAATCTACAAAATCAGTAACTGACTTTTTGGATAAAGACTTGGGAGCTAGAAAAGAATCTCAGGACGTATATTATTGTGCTAACTTGTAGCTTCTACTTTTTAAAATGACCTATTCCCTTCCTGACAACAGCCTGACTTTTATCCTCTTTTTGATTGTTTTGTCTTTTGAAACCAACATTTCTGTGTTATTGGGTGTGTCTGTGAGGAGCAGGGACGTTTAGCGGCTCAAGTTCCCTTGGTTCCTCGCTTTCACTGCACATAATATTGGGCTATTTCCCTGCCCCTCTTAAAATGCCCCTTTGCTTCAGTTTCGCAGACCTGTCCTTAACAAAAAGACGGTATTTGCCCTGTATCATCTGCCTTGATCTCTATATTCACTGAAAGTTCGAATGTACCATTGTTGTTGTTCCTGGGTTTTTTAAAGATTTTATTTATTTATTTGAGAGAGAGAGAGTGAGAGAGAGAGAGCACAAGCTGGGGGAGGGGCAGAGGGAGAAGAAGGGGCAGAGAGAGAGGAAGGAGCTGACTCCCCGCTGAGCAGGGAGCCCATTGACGGACTCCATCCCAGGACCCTGGCATCATGACCTGAGCTGAAGGCAGACGCTTAACCAACTGAGCCACCCAGTCGTCTGCCATTGTTGTTGTCGTTGTTTTTCAACAACTTATATTTTAGAGACTTTGAATTTATAGAACTTAAAAACGAAATTATCACTCGTATTGTCTACTACCCACCCTTCATTTGACACAGTAAAAATCTGAGGCCCAATATTTACAAAAGGTCATAAAGTTTGTCAGTGGAGGCATGAATTCCAGATTCTAGGTAACCTAAGTCTAAGGTCTAGAGCATGGAGTGATTCCACTACACTGCATGGCCTCTTCGTTTCATCAAAAGCAAGTTTACCCAGAGGGAATTAGTTCATAAAGTTCCATGAGCACTTTTCTAAAATGGTGTGACTTTTGAGACCCAGGGTGGATTCTGTAGGCATAAAAATAAGGCAGTAGTGAGTGTGCCTATCCAGATGTATAGTGCATGTCCAAAATTAAGGTGGAAGAGTCTCCTTCCATACACCATCTAAATCCTTTTTGTCCCTCTACCCCAATCTTTCCAGACCATTTCTTAGAAAATCCATCCTCTTCTGAGGTTCTTGCTAACTGCATTTTTTACTTGTGGTAAAGGCGCCACATACCAAGCCCAAAGCTTCATGTCCGCGCTGCAGCCAGCTACCTCTAGCCTCCCTTTCTGAGGCGCTTTCCATGCCTCTTAGCAGCAGGCCGCGAGTCTGGGCAGAACAGTCAAGGGAGCAGGCTGACACCGCCACAAGCTCAATCTCAACCTGCCATCACTCCCGAACCCGGCACACATGGACCTTGACTTGTTCTAGATACGGCATTCTCTTCTGTGCTCACATGCCTTTGCACACACTGCTTGTTTGCATTTTCACCTCATACCCTGTTACTTAGCACCTGCCTACATGTTCTTCCAAATCCAGATAAACTCTCTGTGCTGCCTCCAACCTCCCCTTCCCCGGGGTGAGATGCACCCTCTTTTGGTGCCCATCGCTCATTGTAACTGTATCATGGAACTTGCTGTATTGTATAATAAAACCATGCCTAGCTAGATGTCTCCCTGGCTAGACTTTGAATCCCTAGCAGCAAAAAACATGCCTTATTGGTTCTGGTATCCTCAGCAGACTGCCTAACATAGAACGTGTCGTGTTGTAAGTGTGATACGATACTTGGAATACACCTACCACGCATCAGACACTATGCTAAAGGTATTCATAGGAATTACGTATTTTTCACAATGACCTTAAGCAATGGTGCCATTACTATGAGCACATTATAGGTTATAAAACTGAGATCCAGAGAAATTAAGTAAGTTGCCCATGATCAAACATCACTTAAGTTTAAGAACTCAAATACAAGTCTGACTCTAAATTCATACTCTTAAGTATTTTGTTACTTTCCTGAGGGGGTCAGTAAATAGTTGTTGAGTGAACCAGTGTACGAGAGTCAGTAAGTAAATGGAAAGAATGCTATACTAAAGCAGATGATACCAAGAATTCTGAATGGTTGAGCTGCTTGTCGTGGAATCTTAGTGTATACACTAGAATACCCTTCTAAGGAAGAAGATGGACATTTAGCGAGAAGGTCATAAAGTTTTTAAGGGACACGACGTGCATTTGAATACATTTTCCAGGGAAAATGACTGAATCACTTTTCCTACTGGCTTATGAAGAACTCTGTGGAGAATGCTAGAATGACTGCTGTGAAGAAAAGGGCCTGAAACCAATCCAGGAACACTCTTTTCTTCAAAAGAAAATTCCAACTGATCCAGCCAGGAAATGTGGCTTTGAACAGAGAATGCAACTGTGACTTGGCTCACACTGGGTTGGACATTTCCCCAGTGTCTTTCCCATGAAGCTGCAGTTTGGCCTTGCTTTTAGGGACTAATATGCTAAGTGACTGAGACTGTGAGTACCCAGAGACCTCAAGAAAAAAAATCTGGCAGACAATAAATAACTTTATCTACTTTCTTTTCCTGTTGCAATCTTTTGCTTTGAAAAAAAAAAAAAAAAGGTCAAAATGAAAAGAATGTGAGTTTATTTTAATGGAAAAGGCATTTTACGGACATAAAAATTCCATTTGTTTAATTCCTTAATAAAAGGGCATTGCTTTTACTGAGTAAAAATTCAAAGTTCATATTTTAGGATATTTGATTCTCATGTGTTTTAATTACCACTAGCAGGAGCATAAAAACTACACTGTAGCTTCAGGGCAATCTAGTAATCCAACTCAACAAGTATGACTTAAGCTTTGTCTGTGCTAGAAGAGATATAAAAGGTGTATATAGCAAGGTCCTGTACTTCAAGGCACAGGCATACAATCTTGTTAGAGAGAAGAGAGACATCCAGAAAATAATTAGAGAACAAGACAGTATTAAAAAGGGCTAAAATATAATCCAATAAATTACCTTTGCAGTCACGAGTGTAGGGACAGATTTTGAGGCCGAAGTAGGATGAGATATACCTTGACAGATTGCTTTTATAGGTGAAAAGGAGATTTAGAAAAGAAAAAAAAAAAAAGGAAGTATTCTTTTTATGGTAACAATGTGAACAGAAACAGAAACGCACAAAACAGCATTCATTCAAGTGTTCATTCAACAAATATTTGCTGAACACCTGTATGTATAAGGCCCTGTGTCAAGAGCTAGCATGACATTTCTTCTGATTTTTCAGAGAAAGTAAAGAGATCACACTAGCAGGGACAAAGGGCAGATTTTAGCAATATGACTTGGGATGAGTCATTTAACCTCCCTGAGCCTTAGTTTCCTCCCTTGTGAAATGAACCGATTAACCACCAGTAGTTTTCAGAGTTGTTGTTTTGTGGTTGTTGTTGTTGTTGTTGTTGCTGTTGTTTTCCTTTTAGCAATGACACTCTTTTTGGTTATAATCAAATCTTAGGCACGACCCAAATATATTAAGGAACCAAAATGGACCTGCTCTGGATGAAATAAGAGGAAGGGGTTGGGGCAAAAGAGAGCCCAGACATGCCTCTTGCTCAGCATCTCCCTCTCCGCCCTTCCCAGTGCCTGCCTGCCCCAAGGCTCCTCCCTAGAACCCCAGGATTACAGGGGACATAATTCTAAAACAAGTCCTCTTCCTGATCCCTCAATGCCCTCCCCAAAATAAAGTGTTGCAATAGGAAACATAAGCAATCAGGAGATTCATTTTTTAAAAAGAGTTTGGTTATAAAGAATCCTGGATTCCAGGTGCCAAAGCAGGGTTAGTTCTTAAGTGACATGACAAAATTCTTGTGTGAAAGACTGTTGTTTGAAAGGGCCTGGTAATACCACTTAGGAGGAACTGAAAGAAGAAGACTAGATACTCAGCTATAAAGGGTCTTGGCTAGACTAGCATTACTGGGGATGGTAAGGGTCAAACCAATACAGCTAAGGGAGAACTTGCAGAACTTGGTAAGATTAAAGAGGGAGGAAGGAGACAAGGGAGTCAAAAATAGCATTCCAGTTATTAAATCCAATATGGTACTACAGATAGATATGGGGAAGTGGATCTCAAATTTGGTATACATTGGAATTGCCTGGGAAACTTTAAAAAACACTGGTAACTGCTTCTCACCCCCCCAGAGATTCTGCATTAATTGGTTAGGGGTACAGCCTGGCCACTGGGATTTTAAAGTTCCCCAGGTCATTCTACTATGCAACCAAAGTTAAGAACCACAAAGTCAGAACAGGGAATTATGACAGGCCTAGAGAATATACATTCATGAACTAGACTGCTGTATTTGTGATCCAGCTAATTTTGTTATTAAAGTTGATTTTTTTCAACCTCTTTGCCTAATATTAAATACTAATCATGTAACTACAGAGTTCTATGTAATAGCACTATTTCACGTATTATCCTCTTTGTATTTCCAAGGCCACCAGTTTCTGTTTTTCCGGTTAAAAATCAGTGATAAAAATCTCCACTAACAAGACATGTGTGTGTCTGTGTGTCTGGCTATCACTTCAAGAGTTGTACCTTACAACAGATTGCTAGTATAGGAGCATAATGATGTTTATCCAAAATTTCCTTTCTTTAACACACACATACACAGAGTGCAGAGACTTAGGACCAGTGTATTATTCAGGCATTCTTATCCTGAAATTCTATGTAGTCTCAATGAGGGTATTACTAAAACTCAAGAGAAGTTCAGCATTTACTTTGCATAAACATAGTAAAAGCAAGACAAATGAAATTTTATGTCACAACAATCCCTAATATTTGCCAAGCCTTTTTGAGTTTTTGAAACCCTTCTACGAACATCATCCAGATGGATCCTAACAATTTATTATTGAATCATGACTGAGACTATAATTTTCTTTTTCTAGGTGGGGAAACAGAGGCCCAGAAGTTAGGTAACAGGCCCTAGTCCCAGGGGTAGAATTTAACCCATTAAACCTCAGGTCTTGCCTTTCCTAGTTCAGTTCTCTATAGTCTCTCTCAAGCAGATGGTCTAGTTATCAGGTGTATGCCCCCAACCTAGCCTCTAAGAGGGAAAGGTTCATGTTTATCCACTCAAAGTGATGTCTCTTTCTTCCACTTCCTAAAGGGTTTTATCAGCACAATCTAATGAAAATATTATCTTCTAGTTTTATTAGAGCTAGGAAATGCTTATTTTCATTATTGAACTGTAAACTTCTGGAAAGATGGAGCCAGCCTTCCAGAGGTAAGATTGTAAGAGTCGTGTTTCCTATCCCCAAAGGACCTAACACACTTTCGTATACTTAACCAGGTATGGGAATATACTCTCTGATTGCTACATTCTGTCTTAACGCAATTTGTTAGACTTGTAGCTCAGAATCAGAAATATCATTTTTCCAAATTAATTTATACTCTTTGCTCCACACCCTCTTGTGATGCACACAGAGCCTATCTACCATTTTCTTTTTTTTTTTAATTTATTTATTTGAGAGAGAGAGAATGAGAGAGAGCACATGAGAGGGGGGAGGGTCAGAGGGAGAAGCAGACTCCCTGCCGAGCAGGGAGCCCGATGTGGGACTTGATCCAGGGACTCCAGGATCATGACCTGAGCCGAAGGCAGTCGCCCAACCAACTGAGCCACCCAGGCGCCCTACCATTTTCTATAATATGGTAAACAGCTCTTCAGATAAGGAAAAACTATTACCATGTCTTCCCTGAAGTCTTTCTTCCTATTGCCAAGCCAAATTTTCCCAGTTTCTTTAACAACTTAAAGTAGCAAAGGTTTTTCAGATCATTTACTTTCTTTGACAACATCCTCTGGATAAAATTCATGTTTGTCACAGGCATTCCAGGACTAAAACCAAAACTTCAACAGTGACATGATCTGTGTAGAGCTCAGAGGAACCACTACCTCCCTTGTTAAGGACCCATGATTTCCATGAAGGCTGTATTGGCTCTCTCAGCCATCACAACTCATCCACTGGAGGGCTGAGCCTGCTTTTCTTCTAGGTCAATATTCATGATCTAGCAGTATCATTATCTGCAGTGAAAGAATACTTCAGTTTGTATATCTGAGCCCTTCAAATGGTTTTTCCTAAGACATGAAATACAATGCTACTGGACGGATAACTAGCCGGGAAGCCAAACCAGGATATGCCCAGACAGTCTGGATTTGCATTATGTCTATTAAAGAGAACTTCACTCCCCCAGCAGTGGGTTTGCAGAACTGAATTCAAGACATGTGGCATAAAACTACCAAATGAAAATCATCATGAAAACATATGAAGAAGACAATACTCTTTTCTTTTTGAGCAGCTTTATAGGGAAAAAAAAGTACATGGGAAATCTACCAAGGGCACAAAACTATCTGAGAGAATCATCCAGTCTGGATTTCTTCAGTTTGGCATTAAGTCTCATAACAACCTCTCGATCGAGATGTCCAATGAGATGACTCAAACTATATAAAAGCAATGACTGAGAAATAGGGTCACAACATTTTCAAGTGGTAGAGATGCTAAAAAGTTATCTTTGAAGTTCAGAATGGATTGCAACTCTAATTCCTGCCATTAGAAAAAGATGGGAATCCATCCCCCAATCCTAACTTACCCTGACATAAATAAAAGGAGGATGAATTTCAAATTACCTCTACTTATGACAGTGTTATACTAGACAAAGTTCCTGCCACAAAACAGAGGGTGAAGGGCTTCTAAAAAGAGCTGTAATTGCCATAATGTTGATTAAATGTACACTTAACACAGGGGAAAGCTTTTTTGTGGCGTGGCAGAGCAGTCTTTCTAGTGCTATTAAAAAACCCTTCAAGTACAATCTTCTAAAAGTGGTACTTTGATGAGCCATACAACAACATACCTAAAGTTTCATTGCTGTGTGAAGCAGAAAGGGCGGAACTGAAAGCAGTGAGAAATATGGGCGGTACTGCTTTATATGCATACATGACCACACACACAACACACGTCTTCCAGTTACGAACACAAGAAAACCAGGTTTACTGCATAGTTACAACTCTTTTGAGGCTAAATAGTATCAATTTCATTTGATCAATTCTCCTCAGGCCTCATTTACGAGGCTGGGCTCCAAATGACATTTAGCTATTTTTCCAAATCACATATACATATACATTCTTAGGGGATAAGCGTTGCCAACGCTAAAGATAATCAGAAGAAAGTGACACGGGACGAAAGTACTTTCCAAGCAGGAGGGACACATATGCTTTGAAGGGCAGAATATATATTTGTATGTGTTGAGTAAGATTTGAAAAATGTGTTATCATTTAAAATCTCTAGTCATTACTTAATAGTTACATATTTCATATCATGACGTGTGTGTTATATGTGCACACACACACACACACACACAGCTGGATGCTTCCAGAGAGTTTCCTTCGGTTAAGAAGAACAGTATTACCAAATGACAGACAAAGTTTTAGTCATGATTCTCAGAGGCATTTGGAAGGTTTTGAAGAGAAAAAAAAAAAACAGGCTGGTATTCAGAACAATAATACTCTTCCCTAACCCCATCTCCCCTGCTCTCCAAACCCAGCCTAGACTCTTTAGATATAATATTGAGGGAGTAGTATCTAAACATTTTAAACCAGTGCCAGGCCTAGCGGGCAAGACAAACAAAAGCCTTCCTCCAGAATGGCTCTGTAGGAATGGCGGCTGCGAGCTAAACCACTGGTCTTTGAGTGCTAGTTTAGAGAGAGCACACTGTCTATTGACACTTGCCTTTTACAATTGGAACGCAGTCAGGTCACCTGACCCCCCCCCAGCCTCATACACAGCTTAGTAAACTGGATTGCTCCCCAAAGAATAATTTATCTTTTCCTTTTCAGACTGCTAGACTTCATTCCAAAATGAGGTAACTGAGAGTAGTCAACTGACTTCACATCAAAGCGTTCCTCTTTGAGAGAGAGAGTCAAGGAATAGAGAATCTGGTCACAAAAGCGATTAGTTTACATTAGATTCCACTTACCATTTGATTCAGTACCTGTCTACCTAGGAAACAAGATGTTTTGCATTGTGACTAACAGTGCAAACTTAAAATTTAGCAGTTTATGAATTCTTTATTCTTTTTTTTTTTTTTCTTTCTTTTTTTTTTTTTATTCTTATGTTAATCCCCATACATTACATCATTAGTTTTAGATGAAGTGTTCCATGATTCATTGTTTGTGCATAACACCCAGTGCTCCATGCAGAACGTGCCCTCCTCAGTACCCACCACCAGGCTAACCCATCCTCCCACCCCCCTCCCCTCTAGAACCCTGTTTGTTTTTCAGAATGAATTCTTTATTCTAATACTAGTTTTTCATAATCACTTTTTAGTAGTAGTCCTGTTTTCAAAGTAGAAATAAGTGAATACTAGCATGCAGGGTTAAATCAAGGCTAGGGAGTCCTCACAAATCTTTGATGAAAAAGAACTACATGCCTAAATAAAAGGCCACAAAGAGACATCATCCCAGATTGCTAAGTTAGAAGTTAGTAAACAGATGCTTTCAAAAGTCGGGTATGAACCCTTTTAGTGAAAACTGCATCATGTACCAATTACATTTCATAAAGTAAGTGTCCAATAAATCCCTAAGAATTGGATTTATCTTATTTACCTGTCTCCATTAATGAAATTTGTCAGAAAATATTTAAGCATACAATTCCACTTTGCAGAGAGGATATTTTTATGGCATTCACTCTCATTGAAGTGAAGCATTCTAAAACCAGTGTCTTTATGCCCATGTTTGCTTATAAGAGATACTTCATGTGAAAGAGCCAAGAGATCAATCACCACTGAAGTGAATATCTAATGGTAACTGTGTGCTCAACATGTGGGAACTTGGGAATAGAAGACATGGCCCTAGGTCTGACATTCAGGATGTAAAACAGCAAACAAAAATAGGGCATAATCTCATTGATAACTAAATTGAGTATTACTGATAAAGTTGTGAAAAAGTTTAGAATTGAGATCAGCAGCCTAAAAGAGTTACACACAAGATGACCCTTGAAGTCACCTGTGGAGAATGAAGAGGATTTGGAACGCATGAACAAAGGTAAAAATGGAGAAATGTGTGCATAATGTGTCTATGGGAAGGTTAAAAGAAAAAAAGAAAAATCTCTGCTTAGAATGGAAGACGAGACTAGGTTACTATAGCCTTAGAAGTAAGGGGGGGTGAGGGAATTGACACTCACTGCAGTTAAAGTCGGGAGCTTCAGAAGGCTTCTGTTAAAGAGGTAGGCATGGTGAAGGTAGTGGTCACCTGACTATCCAGCCAGGACAATATAAAGTGGGCAGGAGAAAGGAAAACCTAAAGCCAGAGCTGACCACTCTAGAACCCTCTTCCCATTAAGCAAAATAGGACAGCAAATATTAGGGAATTTCTGTTCATGTTTTCAAAAAAGGACAAACAGGGCCTAACAATTATTTGTGGAGAGAGAAGCGGAGAAAGCAAGCAAGTTTGTCAAATGATTAATACAACAGTGAAATTATGAGATGCTGGAAAGAAATCTTAGCTCTGGCAGCAAGTTTTTCAAATGTAACGTGGCAGAGACAAAGCTCTATGCTGGAAGTCTTAGTGATGTTCATCTCGTCATAACTGATTTCATGGGCCCCACATATGTGTCTTGGTCTCATATATAGTTTAAATTTCCATACCATATAAATTCTCAATATTTCAGATTTTTATTTTATCTATGCCTGTTTTTATGCTTGCTTCACACTCAGATATACATTAGACAAATCAGAAAATAGAAGTTGAACTAAAAGAAAAGGAAATATATGGCTAACTAATAAAGAGAGGGATCAAGTAATACCATAAAATGGAAATGATCAACCTTTTTTTTTAAAAAACAACAGAGAATTTCAATTGACTAGTGTTCAAGTATTGAGTCACTCTGAATTACACAGAGCCTTGACCAATATTTATTGCTACATGTTTTAGAAGCAATTTCCATTTTGATGGGTTGCTTCAAAAGTGGTATTCTAAAGCAGTTAGGTAACATAAAAATATAGGATCAAGATTATGTCTGTCAGATAAAAAATACGGCATTTATGCAGCATTATATAATCCATTCACTGGTTTATGAGCCCAAGGTCCCTACGGGAGTGTCACAAACCCACATAATATGCTACAGGGTTAGATTTTGCATTTAAGAATCCAAATGAGAAGGAAATACTTTCTAAAACCACAAGTGTAACTAGAATATTTGGTGCCATGAATTAAGTCCAAAACTACAAATAATTTCAATCTGGCAGCTTAAGACGTCCTCAGTTTCAGTGACCCAGACATTAAAATACACGCACTTTTTCTCCAGTATCCCTCAATTGTTAAGATACATAGCACATAAATCAGATGGCCAAATTGGGCCTAGGAAAGAACAGTTACCAATGATTCAATGTCAAGGAAGCCTACTACAGTGTTCCCCAAGGATGAAGCCAGTATTTCTTAAACACTCCAGCTAACTGCCTTCAATAAAGAAGGAACATATAATACTTAATTTCAGAGATGACATCACACCAGGGATAGCTGCTATGGCTAAGTCAGGAATGGACATAATTGGAATTCAAAACAGAAGGTTGTATCATGGACATAAATTTTAAAATAAAATAAAGGAGAGATAAGATTACACATTTATGGAAGAAAAAAATACATGGGAACCGCAATATCTAGCAGCAGAAACAAATGTGTAAAACAGCTGTAAGAGCTTGAAAAGAAACAAAAACTAATCCTGATTTGGAATGGAACCATTTTCAAAAAGTGTCTCTAATCTAGGTAAATATATACAATATATAAAATGTAATAAAGCAGTTGGGTAATTCTTTTGTATTTAGTATGATTATTAATAATACCAGTCTGTCTAGAAAAAAACAGAGAAACAATGTAAAATGTGTAAAATAGGATTTACAGAAATAGTAAAGAAGTCTGAATTATTTAACCTAGAGAAATAAAAGTTGGAGGGTGGTTCAAGTGTTTTGAACATATGTACATTCTAAAGAAGGAAGAACAAAAATCTAGTTCATGTTGCAAAGATAGATTTATACCAAAAAATGTAATTTTATAATTTTAAAATTATTGTACTAGGTGACAAAAGTTAAGATTCTTTGAGGTTCTTAATAGGCCTTACCCCAATCTATGATTTTTAAAATGTAGACTCAGTACAGACTAAGAATGAAGATTTCATTAGACAATATGAGGAACTGACTTCCAATTCTTGACATTTTTTAACATGCTTTTGGGTGAATTATCAACCCAAATTGCCTTTTCATCTTTTGCTTAACGTTAGGACCATGGGACTCCAAAATAAAACTGCTTTCCAAAGGAAATAGATCACTGACCATTGTCCACAGAATTAAGAATACTCTGCATATTGTTTTTAATATAACACTAAATTGGTATTTCAAATTGATGAGGTTTTTAGAGGTCACAGAGTGGCAATACATGTACAAAATGCAGACCATACAGTGTTTGTGAAGTCTTTGATTAGTTTACCTGATAATTTAAAAAAAAAAAAACCTGATATAATCTACATAAAATGGAGAATTTGGCACATCCAGAAAAGAGAAGAATCAGCAACCCTGTGCCTTTCTCATCATAAGTCAGCGGCCTGCTAGTGCTCAATGGTGACAAAGAAGGAATGATCTTGCTGTCAGTCCTCCTTCACTCATTCCTAAAGCATCTGCTCTTAGGAGGCATCTGAGTGTGTTGTCCCTGGTTTGTAAGTGTGGACATTTTCTTAACTTTGCTCCATGATGTGGCCTATTCTAGACAGTGATTTTGGTACGCCTAGAATACAGTACAGCCCATTCATTAATCCAAGAGTGACCTAACATCAGTAAGTCAGCGAGTGGCAGTCTTAAATATGTGGTCATACAGTTGTTCAGTCTAGCCAGATTTCCATCTGGTTGCCAAATATTTCATTTTACCTCCATGAAAGTAGGTCAGTGGCAATCAACTCTCTCTCTCTTTTTTAAGAACTGAAATCCCGTTAAGGATTAAAAACAAATAAAAACAGAGCCGGAGTTGTGGAATAAGGGAAGAGGGAACTATGTACTACAGCCAGGGCCAGAGGAATTTGCAATTACAATAAAGAACAAAATGTTCTGTCCAAGGAAAAGGCACATCAAAATGCTTTAAAATTTGTTTTCAAGAATTCTCTCCAAGAAGCGAGAAGCCAGCTCTTCTTTAAAAATTTTAAACGTTCAATCAAATTCATCTACACATGTGTTTGTTTATACCTAGGGAAAGGACTCTTCTTCTAACCTTACTGTCTTAGCAAATGAGGCTCTGTTCCCCACAAATAAAATGTTCTATTTCGCATTCTTACTGAAAACTATGAAAAACAGAATTCTTGAATCAGAAATATAAATTGAATTTTTTTCAACATGTAGTTCTAACCATCTTGAAATAGAAAGATTTTATATGGTCAGTTACTTGTTTGGATAACAGGTTATCACGTGAGAACATGATCCAATAAGGAGCACAGGCAGCATGGGGCCAGACTTTCTAGACACATCCAAATTAACTGGATATACCAGTAGGAGATGGTGATGCCTTTCATAAGGTAAATTTATGTATAGCTTTGCTCTTAAGTATGGTGTTAGAAACAAGCTCAAAAATATACAGCAATATGATAGCAAACGTGTTTTTTCCTAAGAAGCTAGAAGCACTTGAAGTGCTTAACATATAATCTATGTTTACGCATGGCAAGGAGGCTAATAGTGCCTCTAGTTAAACGAAACAGCCCTAATTCAAAGCAAAGAATTAGGAAAATAAGTTTTTGTTTTGTTTTCTTTTTTAAAGTCAATCTACTATACATGTCTTTCTACTGAAGATTATAATTGCTAAAGGGGTTTGAAAGTCTATTCCTGAAAGGTAATCGGGAAGACAGACTTCTATTAATGTTGTGTCCTCTGACATCTAGTCTGTGAAAATAAAAGGAGAGAGCATTAACTTTTAGCAGTAGACATGTTAAAAAGAAAAAAAAAATAAAACAAATGAGCAAATTCTGAATAGCTATGTGGAGCAAGGTGACCCGGCCTAGTTTAACAGAAAACCAAAGTGTAATCAAATGAAACCTACGACCTTTGTACCACAGAGAGTGAGGGAGACAAGAAGGCAAACACAATTTAAGAATCTGTGAAGAAAAAGTAAAAGAAATCACAGATGTGTGCAACATTCCGCCGAGCCTCTATGCAACAGGCAGTCCCCGTGAAACACTCCAGTTCTCAAAAGAGGCAGCCAGGCCCCCTGGTACCCCCTTTCGCCACAGCGTCTGCATCTTCCCATGCTCTGTTTTCACCTGCGGAGACCAAAGGCAATGCAAACCAACAGGGCAGAGTGAACCGGCCACGACCCACCTGAAACCACGCCTCTAGTTTCCAAGTGAAAGCAAATCCCACTGACTGTCTCAGCCTCTAAGCAGGTTCCACAAGGGACACAAACCCTTTAGTTAATCAAGAGTGGTGAGTGTGTGTGTGTGTGTGTGTGTGTGTGTGGTCCTGTCTGTCTGTGTGCATGTGTTCAGTAGAGTGAAGGGTGGCCAAGGAGACCAAAAGAGGAGGAAGGGGTTGAATTCCGAGGAAGAACCACAAGAAGGATAAAAACATGAAGAGGCAGGACAGCAACTGCATCCCATTCTCTTTTTCTCTGGCGTCGAACACCATGCTTAGCACATAGTAGGTGCTCAGTAAAAAGACTGATGACTAAATCAACAAAACGACATATCTGCTGTTGAAATTGCACGTGCACTTTACAAAGTCGTACAAACTGTTAATTATTTGGGAAGAAGTCTGCTAGCTCAACATGATCACAATCTAAAGCAATCAAAATTAAAGCGGTTATGTCAATCAAAACCCTATAGATACAAAAAATAAATATGAAATAATCACTCAACTTAGAAAAGAGAATTGAGAAAGAAGACATACGTGCTAGGAATTACCATGAAAAATGTAACTTACTATTTTATTCCTGGGAGGGAGAACTACTTTTCTTTTTTAAAGGATATACTAAATACGTTACAATGTATCTGAAGTGATAAATAAAAAGTTAGATGATATTGTGAACTACAAAGAACCTAAATACCATATAAACAAATAAAAAAACTAAGGCACATTGCTCTATATTTACTTTCCTTAGCTGTTTTGGAACTTTTGAAATCAAACAGGTAACACAGCACCTGCTATCTTGGCCTTCCTTATAAATAAGACCTTTATGAGCTTATACAGCTTTCTCTTCAGCTTATCGAAGGAAAGAGCTGACGGGTACAGGAGCTCTCTGCCACCATCTCAAAGTATTGATGCCTAGACTGGGCTGCATGTTTTATTTCTGTTAATATTCGGTATGCCCAGGGTTTTGTTTCTTCTTCTTCTTCTGATATTGGAAGGAAATGCATCATTTCCAAGCACACATCCAGTGAGCCACTAAGTGGTCAGCCCCTGTTGGCTTGGGATAACATTTTTATAGACTCCTTAGGAGAATGAACACTTAGATGAATGTTTCCCATACTACGTTCCTTGGAACACTAGATTATGTAGTTAAATCAGTTTGGAGAATGCTGTGTATTATAACCCCCACTTCAAGACTGTTAATGACATTAGCATTCTAGAGGCTCTCAAAAGTCCTATTGTAAAGAAACCTGTTTAACTGTGACCCAAACTTATGTGACCACAGAAGCCTCTCTTCTGCAGAATGGAGAGGGGTGGAGGGAGGGCAAACACAGTTCGTCAGTCCCTCGTAACATTTTGATAAAATGCAGAACCGTAACTGAATGGAAACTTAGAGGTGTCAATGCAATCCCTCACTTTAGACTTGAGGAGATGGAGGTCCAAAGAAGTAAAATCACTTGGCCGTTGTCTACACTGAGAGCAAAACCATTAGCCCTCCCCCTTAGCTGCTGTGCTTGATCATTCTACTACTTCACCACATGAAGGAAACGTTGGACTAGGCACTCCCCCACAAGCCCACCCTGTAACTTCTCTACCTCCCTTATCTCCTAGTTCTCCTGTTTTAGAGGCTAACCCATTCTCTTGGGCACCGGAGGGCATTTTTCCCACCTCCTTTGGGATCGCGCACTCGCTCTTTCGTGCTTTGTCTCCCTTTCTCTTCTGACGTGCACCAGCAATTTTAAGAACATCCAAGTTCTGTCTTCCTTCACCCCCAACTACTACCTTCGTTCTCTCTTCCTTCATCTCAGACTAGCACTCTCTCTCTTCACGGCCACATTCCTTATAAGGTGACTATATTTCACACCTCCACTTCCTCAACTTTCATTCATTCCTTAAATCATTACAGTCTGGTCTCACTCTCTCCTCTTAAAAATTTTTCCCGTTCTTTAATCCTACACCCTGCAGTGCTCTGGCCACAAGGGGCTTTTCCTGTGCCATCGTCTCTTGAATACCTTTTAATGCCTTTCTATATCTCTAGCTTATGTAAAATGGGCATCCTTTCCCCTCCTCCTACCTCCTCTGACTAGCAACCTCCTTAGCATCTTACCACAGCTCAAAAAATCACATTTTCCGAGAAAACCGTCCTTGATTTTTTAGTCTGTCGCATTTCAAGGCACACACAAAATATCTTGTACACATTTTAAATCACATCATCATAAAATCTGTTGTTCAACTAGGACACATTTGAGAATGAAAGGAGACTCTTAGTTAATTATTCCAAGACAACAGGTATAACCTCTCACCATCCCAGGCAAACTAGGATGGAAGGTCCCCATGATAACACTTACCAATTCATATTATAATTCACTTGTTCACATGTCTGCTGTATATACAACAGACTACAAGTTTCTGATGGATAGAGACCTTTTCCCACCCAGTATAATTCTTAGCACATCTTGGATTCTTAATAAATAATGTCTCTTGAATAAAGAAGCTGAGTGAAGACACAAAACAAACAAACAAAAAACCAGTGTTCTAGAGAGAAGAAGACAGTTAATGCTAACAGTAGTTTCCTTAGCAGGGACAAATTCGTAATAGGAACAGATGTTATAAATTGTATACCATAATCTGGGCACCTGGGTGGCTCAGTCGTTAAGCGTCTGCCTTCGGCTCAGGTCATGATCCCAGGGTCCTGGGATCGAGTCCCACATCGGGCTCCCTGCTCTGCAGGAAGCCTGCTTCTCCCTCTCCCACTCCCCCTGCTTGTGTTCCTGCTCTCTCTATCTCTCTCTGTCAAATAAATAAATAAAATCTTTAAAAAAAAATTGTATACCATAATCTAGTATTTCAACAAAACCAGTATGAAATCTGGTGAGGTGTTTCCTGATTACCCTTGAACTAGACTAGAAAACAAGTAAATGGCTTATCACTTCTCTCCCTTTTCCTACCTCCCTTCCCTCCTTGCAATTTCTTATCATTTAAGACCCAACTTGAATGTCAATTTCTTGATGAAATACTGCTCACATTATGCAAGGAGTCAATTTCCTTCTCTTCCACGCTCCCAGAGCACTCTGTTGAGATTCAACAATCCATTGAGTATCTATAGTGTGCCGAAGAAAGCGCCATGAGTGTTCACAGACACTGTGTCATTTAACTCATCTAATAACCTTGTGAGAAACTTAATATTTGCATTTTCAAGATACAGAACTAAGTATAGAGGATTGAGAGAATGCCCCAGGATGCAAGGTAAATCACGGAATCTGTACCCAACTTTAGGTCTCCTGTTTAAGCCGATGCTTCCCCTGATACAGCACTAAGCACATTTTGTGTCATGAGTATTTATGTCTCTGTTTCCCCCACAAACCTGTCCAGGACCGATGAACAGGGGAACTATTTACCAAAGGCTTCCACCACAGCGCTGGACACCCATCAGATACAAATGGTTAAAAGGAAAGAAGACACAGATAAAACCTCTTTGACCTCTGATACCCTTAAAGAGCATGATACAAGCCCAGAAATACTTAATTTTGTGACTGGCGGGCAAGCAGTTTTTAATGTTGAATGAACTCCAGACAAATAATTTTGCAAGAGTTTGTGTTCATTCAACTTAGAATCAGAAAAGGGTCGTGATGTATTTAAATATCCCAAGTCTTAACTGTGAGACTCAAATACAAAGCCATTTAAGATCTCATTGGTTTGTTTGTTAATATCTAATGCCCATGTCACTGGATGCTGTCTTCCTTACTCCCTCTGCTTCACCCCATGAGATGGGCTTAGTAAATAATCAGCTGGATTTCACAAAGCATGGAAGAAAACCAGCCCCATTACTTTATAATCCCATCATTCTAATTATCCTCATCCATCTAGGTCCTTCCCATTCATAGCATATTGATTCCACCTCTGTTTATGCTTGTATCTTGAAAATATTAAAATGACTAGTCATGGACCAGCTCCCCCACCACGTACATATTTCTCATTCATGTAGAACCTCCAGCTGCTGGCTTTCCACCCAGAGTCAAGCCACTATGGGTTGGAGCAGGAGGGGAAAAAAGATGGAAAGTATTAAACAGGGAGGAAGGACAGCATGCGGTCTTCTTCCTAAAACGTGAACAGCTGACATTCTTCCTGAGCACTGGACCTCACCCCACCTGCTCCCAAGCACCTTCCAGTCTGAGTTGGCAGAAGCGAGGAACACGGAAAGGGTATCAGGAGGGCAGGGCCAGAGCACAGGCTTTGCAGTCCCAGAGCTGGGCGTGGAGCAGGATTCCACCACACACTAATCAGGAGATCTTGGGCAAGTTACTTTCCCTGGAGCCTTCGAGTTCCACATATAAAATGGAGATAACAGTAATTGCTGAGCCTCACGGAGTTGAGGTTTATTATTATCATCATCGGTATTTTTCCTTATCCCTCCCCACAATCTCTCCGTCTTCATTGTCACTTGCATTTCCCCACCACCTTCTTTAGAAACGATAAAATGAAAGGGAGATGGGTGGGAAAAGGCGCTCCCTTCCTGCTCATTGTGGAACACCATGGAGTATGCCTGAGAGAGCATAAGCTCTGGGATGAGAAAGATATGCTTCTGAATCCGGCCTCGCCCCTTACTAGCTGTGAAACTGTAAGCAGCTTATTTAACCTCCTGGAGGCTCATTTTCAAGTTCTATAAAAGGGATCTGTTCATTCCCTCAACATATAGGGGTTTGGGTTAGGATTAATGTTATTCTTGCCCTCTCCCCATCTTCCCTGGGAGGTCCTCTTACAGCCCATCCCGAACCTTTTCAACAAATTATTGAGAGAGAATGGGACTGCGAGAGGATGGCAAACTAGGGAAAGAAGAAAGATGGAAGGCGTAGACAGCCTGCGCTCATTACCTACCCCTCCTCCTCCGTGCCGTTTATCCAAATCCCCCCTCACTGGCACCACTCCCACTCCCCCGACTCCACTCTTTCAGAATCCCTGCCCCAGGATAGGGAGGCCTTGAAGCTGAGACAATGCAGGTCTTATTTCCAGGGCCCCCCCCAGCAAGGACAGAGCGAGTGAGAGTCTCCCCTCCTGTCACCCGAGCACTCTGTTGAGATTCAACAATCCATTGAGTATCTACAGTGTGCCGAAGAAAGCGCCATGAGTGTTCACAGACACTGTGTCATTTAACTCAGAGTGCTCTAGCAAGGAGGCCACGTTCCCTGCTTGCTAATTGCTAATTTGAAACTCTGAATACACATAATTCATGATAGATGTAAAGTACCATAATTCAGGTAAACGAGCAAAACTTTTGTAGATGGGACAGGAACCCTAACCACAATGAGAGCTATTATTCCCGTAGGATCCTGCGTTCTACCTTTTAATCACTTGCAAACAAACTTTTGGATCACGCTGAATTTTCACACCAGAGCCTGCCAGTACTGTGTAATCAAAATAATGGTAGATATTTTACGTTCCTGTCAGCATGAAGGATATTTTTTAAGAAGGAGACCTGAACATAAAGTTTGCTTGCTTTGTCAAAGAAGAAACAAAATACACTGAAGGAAATTTGGTTCAGTTTTGTGTCTGTAAGTGAAGGCAGTCTGATGTTGACAAAGTAATGGAGAGTTTCACTCAAGCCCTAGGGAGGAGAAAGTGCTCCAGAGGTCAGGCGGGTCCATCCCCTGCCTCTAGGAGGAATGTACCTAACTTGCCACAAAGACCCTTCAGGAGTAAATGAGCTAAAGCACCATCTATAAAGAATTTAACAATAGTTATGCAATGGGATATTTCTAAATTAAAGAGCTCTGGGAGCACAAATTTCACAAAGCCCAAATCAAGAAAGAAGGAAAAGAAAAGTTAGTTGTTAGGACAGGGCAGGTAGGAAGGAATGGGTTTTGTCAGATATTTTCAATTTTATAAAATTAAAACCAACTTTTAAAAACCAGGGTAGCCTTTAAAAACCATACAAACCCAAATACCATTTTATGGTGATTTTTTTTTTTTTTGGAAAAAATGACATGCCAACCATGTCCACACTCAGAACCACACAGTTATCTAACTCTCCTTTAGAAGTATGCAATCGAAACATCAAAAATTGTCAGGCAAACAAAATAATATAGTTTTAGATTAGTGTCTTTTCAAATGTAGGGCATTCTGAGTGTATTAGAGTCATTCCATGTTGACATGAACATAGTTTCTTACACTGTTTAACATATAGGACATTTTTAGAGAAAAAAACAATGTAGCAAAAATTCACTATTACTTTCTAATGCTACATCTTCCCTGAGAACAGGGGTTAAGAAAATCCCAGTCAAGGAGAAAATTAAGATTCAAGTAAAGTTTTTATATTAGCTTAAGAAAGGAACCTTCACAGAGCCTGTGATGCCAAATAACTGTACATAATTTTTTTTTTAGTAAATCAGATAATTTTAGTGTACCTATTTAAAGATACCTGATATTCCAGAGATTGTAACCAAAAAAAAAAAAAAAAAAAAAAACCTTTTATAAAATGAATGAACCATTTGTATTATAACCATGCTCTGTCATCTACTGAAAAGTTGGTTTATGCATACTGGATTTTCAGGCATAGAGGATGAGTTCACTTACTCTTAAGAACATGCTATTTTTAGGGACTACCCTTTGTATGAAATTAAAGGGGAGAAAAAGAGAGACAATATAAATTGTAGGAAAAAAGAAAAAAGAAACCAAAGCCCTGGGCTCAATGTGGGTTATGTGGACTTTAAAACCAGACCATAGGAGTTTGAAATGGATTCTGAAGTATAAGGAAGCCGCCATTCCTTATAGTCTCCTTTTGTAATAGACATGCACCTAGTAAGCAGCTGATACTGTTTTGAATTATAAAGCTGCAGGAATCCCTTTTGGGTTGGGGTTTTTTGTTTATTTATTTTTTGGTTTGTTTGTTTGTTTTTGAGACAACATAAATTGAGGAAATAATTCCATGAAATTGACATAAGGGAGGCAAGCCATTCCTATCTAACTGACAAAAACGGGAGGCTGTTCAAATCATTAGGAATACTGTTGAAGGTACAGATTTGGAAGCATATGAGTAATGAGGTCTTTGAGCAGTCTCACTTGAGGAAGAGAAGAGAGGAAGGGGGACACTGGGGCAGGGCTCTGAAATATAGTTTAATGGGATAACAAGAAGCGGAGTTTGCGGCAGAGTGGCCGCGGTGAGAACTCGGAAGAGTCTGGAAGCTCTAGTTTCAGAACACATCAGCCTCGAGGAAAGAAGATGAAATCCAGAATTCAGAGACTGGGATGCAGCAATGTCATAAATAGGCTATATTGTGGGAGTGGTGACTAGCAGATTTATAGAGAACGCAGAAAGGGAAGGGTTCAGTCAAGGTTACAAGCAATGGAGGCAATTGGAAGAGGGAAGTGAAACAGCGTGGTATGTGAAGATGTTCCATTCGAGAGTAAGAAATGCTTCTGAGCCTGGGATCACATTTTGCAAAAGCAGAGGAGTGTGGAGTATCGAAAACCACTGCTGATTTTTCCTCTGATTGCTCTGTCTTCTCACTGAAGGACGGCCCCCAACAACCATATAGTCATGATCATCAATTAATACAGTACCCTGCATTCTCCACACGCTCAGTCAATACACACACACACACACACACACACACACACACACACAGCATAACTAATTCATATTTTTGAAACACTAGATTCACAACTCTTCACTGGGTGCTTTATTTAGACACTTTCTTATACTAAGGGAATAATTATCTATATATAGATGTATATGTCCTCAAGTTTTGGGGGTTTTTGTTTTTACATCTCTTATCTCTCCAATAAATTGCAAGCTTTGTGTGATGGCTAAGTTCTCAACTGAGTCAGAACCTCAGGGCTCAAGTTCTCTTTCCACCAGTTCTTAATTGTATGACCCGGAGCGCAAGTCCCCTAAGCTCAGTTTTGTCTTCTGTAAAATGTGAATTATGGCACTTACTCTGCTTATCTCTGAGAATTGTGAGAAGTAAGCAAGGTAATGGATGCAGAAGTACTTTATAAATTACAAACAGCTACCCAAAGGTAAGATGGTATTATTATCATCTTTAACATAATTTGTATACCATACAGTTACTCGATAAATATGTGCTGATTCAAAGCCTAATCCAGACACAAGAGAGCACACATGCAAAACAACTACCAAAGATGAACGCCAGGTCTAACAGATGCTAAGAGGGTAAAAATACCGACAAATCTGGAGCACTTGCTGATGATTCTCTGGAAACAAAGCAGAATAAGAGAAGCCACTCTAGATATTAGAAGCTTTAGCCTACAGGCTCCCAGCAGACTGAGAAGTGGCATGTGGAGGCCCCTTTTGGTCTGGGACACTGAGGAAATGTAGGCAGCCAGATGAAGGATACCTTCTTTACTGATACTTTCCATGTCCCACTAGAACAGCCCAGCATTTTTCTGCTTTAATTATTGTTACCAATATCCACATTTTTATTCATATTTCCAACAATTTTAGCCAACTCTGGTCTCTCTTTTCCTATGTGGCTTCTTTAATGTGGGTTCCATACCATTCCGTATTGAATCCAGGAAGTTAGTACCTTCAAGCATGTCCAGAACAGGGGCATAAAAGTTGTCACTGATGGGACTACGTCATTCAGGTTTTGTAATCCCACCCCAGTCCCTGTAATATTTAACATTAGTGCCAGGAATAGAGAGTAGTAATTATTTTTTTTAAAAGATTTTATTTATTTATTTGAGACAGAGAGAATGAGATAGAGAGTATGAGAGGGGGGAGGGTCAGAGAGAGAGGCAGACTCCCTGCTGAGCAGGGAGCCCGACGTGGGACTCGATCCCGGGACTCCAGGATCATGACCTGAGCCGAAGGCAGTCGCTTAACCAACTGAGCCACCCAGGCGCCCTGAGAGTAGTAATTATTAACGTGTCTCAATATAGACCCAGTCCTGTCCTCTCAGCCATGAATATCTACCAATACAAATCTAACAACTCAATACCCATCGTGTTGCCACATATGTAACCGGCAGAGGCAGACCCACCCTGAAGCCTAATGAGACTGAAGGTTCAGGGATCCCCGTTAGCACTGGCCCTTCCAAAACCCACACCTAGCATGGGTGTATTTGTAATTGGTACTGTTAGACTTAAAACAGGGGCGCATGTTGTGTAAGCTTCAGGCCCTATTAAACTGGGATATAACCCTGATCATCGATACATGAAGAGCCACAGATCACACATCATTCAGTTCAGACATACTCTTCAGTGCCACCTTCATATACAAAAGGACAAGGTCTGTAAAAGAGGTAAATTTCCAAAGCACCACATAACTATTATCAGGGTCACATTTCATGTCACCACCATTTATAACACTGTGAATCTACTGCCTTCTTCTAGGCCCTTGCCTGTGCTGGTACCATTCCTGACGTTTCCATTTCTCAAAGAAAGTTTGTGGTTGTAGCTCCAAACCAAAGGCTACTCCGAAAGGGGGAAAAAAGGGGGGGGAAGAAAAGAAAAGAAAAGAAAGGCCCCTATAGTGTACTTGTCAGAAACAAAGCAATTATGAACATCATATGATTGAAAAGGAAAAAAAAAAGTCATTTAAACAATGAACTCTAATTTGACTATTTAGCAATTCACTATTTAGCAATTTGCTATTTTTATTACATTTTAAATCAATCCATCCAACAGAAATTCTCTCAACCCCTCACAGTACTATTTCACTGCTGTAAACCTATATTTCATTGAAAGACAGTATTTTCCTATAATAAAATGGTAATAAAAAGAGTACCAATTATCCCAGTATTTTCTCAAAATAGGTAGACTTTTTTTCATGCCTTAATTTTATGTTTTCCTTTGCCCCATACTAAAAGCTCGGCATAATTATCCCTGAACAGGTTGAGCAAGGTCTCTGCAAAATCTGCTCAGGGTGATTATTTAGCTTTTTTTTGTATTTGCAGAATTTAGCTGAGACTGTTACAAGCGGTTTATCAAAATAAATGCTTGATTAGCTTTAGCAGTTTTTCGTAATTGAAAAAATAAAGAAAAAAGAGTTTTCTAATAAATGGAGGGAGAGAGAGGTTAAATACTTTAATTACTAACTTGCAGAAAGATTTCCATTTGAATATGGAAACAATGTAAAGGGGTCCCTAATTTTTATGGGACTGGAATCACTCCAGAGGATTTAATGATACTGCTGGGCAACCGACGCTGTGCAACTGAATAATGTGATCTCTAAGCATACTTCCTTAAAATTTAATAGTGCTCGGGAATATTTAAACTGGGCTATTTTAAAAGGAAAGTTGAATATGCAAATTTGTGGGGGGGAGGAATTAAGGAAAGAGTGATTTTTTTTTTTTTTAACGATACGTCTTTCACTTTCTATCTTTAAATGAAAACCAGTTACTTTTGAGTCAACAGGCATGTGAAAAGAGAGTTACAGAAGGATTTTCCCATCAAGGATTGCTAGATATTAACTGAAGAGCTCAGGTAAATGCGCCTTTCCCTTTTAAAGCATACTTGACATTTCTGATCTTTGAACTCTGATTTTTCACTATTTGTAGGGCCCCCTCAGTAAGGTCTTGAGAAGTAAAGGTCTTCTTGGGCTCAAATGTCCCTCATTGCTTGCTGACCCTAGTCATATTCGGGCACTGTATTGTGGAAAAGCCACATTAACTAGATTTCAAGGATTCAGCCACTTCAGCTGTACGTGGTACCCCCAAACTGGAGATTTCATAAACAAAGGAATCTCCATCCTTCTAAATATCAGTTAATTCCACCTAATCAGATCTATTATCAGCACTAATCCTAACACATAGATTACCAGCATTACAAAGCAGCCATTCCTAATTAGCCCTCCTTCCTAATACCAGTAGCCCAGGAAAGCCTACCCACATTACTATATTAAAAGGGAGTCTACTCTGAATTGCTGTTTTGTTTGGAAAGGAAGGAAAAAAAAAAAAAAATCTGTGTTCCTTTCCAGCTGGCAGTTTTCCTAAATTAGATTAACTTTTAATTTAAATTAAAAATTTTAAAAGCCTTACACAAAGAGACAGTAATTGCCCATTTGAAACATCCAAAAAAAGGTGATTGAAGGGTACAGTAATATGCTTACATGAATAAAAAATAATACTTAGCATTTAGATAGAGCTTTCCCCTCATCAAATCACTTCTTTATGAGCATTAACTAATTCATACATTACCCTCGCAAGAAAAGTAAAATGAAATGATAACATGTTTCTCTACTTTAAATCTGGGTAAACTGAGGCACACAAAGGCAATTCTGTCATGATGATGACACATGCGTTACAGAATGTGGGCTATATAGTCAGGCATTTCCTTGTGGGAGCTGTACGTGCCATTTAGCTCAATCTGAAATTCACTTCGGCCACAGGCATTGTGTGGGCTTTGATGATGTTACACAGGCCAATTTTGATTCCTATCTCTGCCAATGGCTAAGAGGAGTTGAGCAAGATACCTAAAATCTTTTTGCCTTAACGTCTTAATCTATAAAATGGGGGAAATGCCACACTGTACATACAGACCCACTCACACACACACGTACACAGCACCTAGTAAACGCTCAACAAATGACAGTTATTATTCACCATTAGGAGGAGTTTATAAGACAACTACTAACAGTAAGCTAATGGAATATTTCAAGTACTCTGACAGGAAATGGAGCCATAACCCCAACTAGGTGTTCAAATGGAATAAAATATTCCAAAGCCCTTGGAAAAATATTAATGGCACAATTTCCAAGGCAATGCTTAATAGTTTACATTATATGCAATTAATGTACTCCCAGTGAGTACACATTCATCTCAAATTACTGGTTTCCACCCTTTTTAACATTTAAAAAAAACCTCACAGATTCAAGATATCGATTTTACTTTCAGCATCCACTGATGGAGGAAACAATGACTAAGAACTACAGTAAATTCTGTGACACCTTTGTGATGCTTCTAAACAGATTTATGTTTTTACTGTAATCACAAGAGACTCCACACGTGTCCAAAAAACCTGTAGAACATATGTGTGACAAATGTCAGTTTGGGGCCCATGTGAATTTGAGAAACCTTTGCAGTAAGCCCAAGATTCCTCCGAGGTCTGCAGCCCACAGTGTGGGAACTGCTCTCCTAGAGGCTCAGAAATAACACAATGTCCAATACTTTCTGTTGCACAGCTGTGATCCACCAGAAAAACTGAGTGGCACAATCAGTTTCCATGTTCTTAAAATTTTTCAAAGGGAACATAGAGCTGTTTTAGAGCTGAAGAGAATTTAGAAAGCTTCCAATGCAAGTCATCCATTTTAAGATGAAAACACTGAGATCCAGAGAGGTTGTGTTTTTACTTCCCTAAGTACCTGGTAATGGCATAAACTCAATACTTAAAGTTTTAATTATAGCCCACTGTGGGGTGTGTGTGTGTGTGAGTATAGGTGTGTCTAGGGCACTTCTAAAAAAATAAAAAGCAATATATAAACTGTTTTTGGGTTTTTTTTTGGCCAATCCTAACAAATGTGATGCAAGATTGCTCTGCACAGGTCTCAAGCAGCACTCAAAATCTTTTATTACAATGGTCTTCCTTTTCTCTTTTTTATCTCTTCAACTTTTTTTTCTTTTTTTCCATTAACACAGTGACAGGATAGGGGCACTATGTACATGGTTGGTTTTTAACATCACTGGTTGAACATAAAATCAGTTAAGATATGCCAACCACTACAGAGAAAATAAAAACCTAAAATCTATTTTCATCACACTTATAAATGCATGTGTTTTTAAGCTGCTGGAATTTTAAACATATTTTCATTTCTCCTCATCTGGAGAATTTACATGGTTGCAAGAAAACCTTGTTGAAACCTTTTTTTGGTCTTCATGGAGCATAATCTCCACATCTCAGACAGCCTGCAGCAGCCTGAATCCCATTTGCAGCTTCCTCTGGGGCTCTGTGAAGCTCTATTAGTACTGCATATTACACATAAGTTACTTTTAATGCTCTTCCAAGGCTTGTTAAATGCTACACAAACTTTACACTTCATGGCTCTAATGTTTAACTTATCCACCAGTAAGTTTGAACCCACAATTCATCCAGTTGTTCATGTTGATGACTTCCACCCATTATTATTTCTAAATGAGTTCTTTTTTTAAAGAACTAGATTTTGATTAATAGCAGTTACTGATTATGTACATGAAAAGAAATACCTTGAACTTCTGCCCCAGACATTTGACAAGGTAAAACCAAGGACGTAAAGGCAGTGGCTTAATAGTTTTATTTAAACTGTGACACTTACTAATAGGCACTATTCAAATGTTGTGCATTAAATGTGACTGTTCTACTTACTGGGACGTTCCAGTGCCCTCTACCAAAACAAACCTAAATGGGACGATTCGAACAGGTGAAAATGTTTATACTTATTTCAGGTTTAGACTGTACTAGTTTTTCCTTTTGGAAGGTGAACCTAAAATATACTATTTTTTTTTTTTTTAGTATTCTTTTTATGTTATGTTAATCACCATACATTACATCATTAGTTTTTGATGTAGTGTTCCATGATTCATTGTTTGCGTATAACACCCAGTGCTCTATGCAATACGTGCCCTCCTTAATACCCATCACCAGGCTAACCCATCCCCCCACCCCCCTCCCCTCTAGAACCCTCAGTTTGTTTTTCATTATACAGTTTAATTGACGTTAAGCAATGAAGATAGGAAAGAAACATTAAGGTTTCTCCTTCCAAATGCAACTGATGTTACCATTGCTGTGACATTTAGGAATATGAAGGTTTTCATCACTTTGCTTATACCTTTGGGCATATTTATATACCTATATATTTGTTTTAAGTGAGATTATTGTTCTAAGAAAAAACCTTAATAAATACCTATCTGAAAATAAAATTTTGTCAGAATTTCAGCCAACAAAAATTTCCTCTGTGAGGTGCAATAAGAGCTATTTGCTCCTCCTCAGAGGCTGTAATTTTTTAGGTTTCATGTAGCTCTGGACAGAATTCTATCAAATCAAAATCATATGTGATCTAAATGCAATTTTGGGGGGGGATGATATGTAGAAAGTATTGTGAATTGTATATTGTAAATAGTATATTTTACAGAGTCCAAAATTCTGTCCAGAGCTACGTGCAACCTAAAAAATCACAGCCTCTGAGGAAGAGCAAATAGCTGTTATTGCACCTCACAGAGGAAATTTTTGTTGGCTGAAATTCTGACAAAGTTTTATTTTCAGATAGGTATTTATTAAGGCTTTTTTCTTAGAACAATAATCTCACTTAAAACAAATATATAGGTATATAAATATGCCCAAAGGTATAAGCAAAGTGATGAAAACCTTCATATTCCTAAATGTCACAGCAATGGTAACATCAGTTGCCTTTGGAAGGAGAAACCTTAATGTTTCTTTCCTATCTTCATTGCTTAACGTCAATTAAATTGTATAATTACCATATAATTATGTGTTCTTAATTTCTACTTAGGAAGAAAATTTCAATCATTTTTATTTGGGGACATTCAGAATATTATGAAAACAACCAGGCTTACCATGTTTATCTGTCAGAAGCACTCTCTTCAACCACCTAAGCCTCACTGCATTTTAGTAGGGGACACTCTCTCTGATATCAGGTTATTTCAAAGATACAGAGACAAAACAAAAACAAAGAAGATTAAAAACCCAGAGAAGACAGAATTTGGAATTTAAGTATTTTTAGTAGATTAAAATAATCTTTGTGGAATTATTGAGCCACAGTAAGTGCCTGTCGAACAGCGTTTGGAAAATAACAGTGGTATTTTGTCATTATTATAAATTCCATAAAAACGAGATTCCCGAGTATACTGCCCTTTTATTTTACCTTAATTTTCAGGCAATTTAACAGTGACCTATTCATGGTAAAAGCTTTGTTAAAGAGATAAAAGAACCAAACTATTTTTAAAAAGGTGAGCAGTGGACGTTTTCCTTTTCAAGTAAATTTTACAGTGAAAAAAAGTATATATTTAGATAGTTAAGAAAATTACATATTTAACAGAGACATATCCAGACTTGACACAGTCATCAACTTCTGAGTACTCCCAAATACGCTATTTTAGTCCTCTGTTTAAAAGGAACATCATATTTAAGATTCTTTTAATAATTATTTTAAGAAAAAAAGCCGCACTTTGATACTGAATCCTATTAGTATATATTACAACAGCACAAATTCCTCACCATTGAAAAAGAACTTTCTGTGAAGAGATGACTTAGTCATTGGGAATTCTCGAAAAGAAAATTGATATGATGTCATCAGAATAATTGAAACTTGACCACTTTGCACACTGTTATTTTGATAGAATCGTTAGAAAAATGGGGGAGGGGACAAAGATAACACGCTGGTCACACAGACACCCACATACTACCCCGTGTTCAGTGCTCCCACTACCAGTAAGAATGGTGTCTGTGGCAGCCGACCCTAACCAGTGCCTTGATTAACCAGGATTAAGTAGTAATTAAGACCATTCCAATTAAGTTTTAATTTTAAAAAATTAACTGCAAACTCAGTCATTCAATAAAGAGTTGTAGTCGTTTGGTGTGTTTCTAGGCGCAGAATATAGCAATTTACTATTGACAAGCACTAACAGACGAGGTCATTTCACAAGTATAGTGTGGACAAAGGTGAACCAGGCAACTGATGAAATCTGTGGCCAAGGCGAAATAGCAATCTCTGAGCCAAATGGTAATAAAGTTACTGAAATGAAGCAATGTAGTTTCTGAACTGAACTGTCATAAAGGAGGATATGGGCTTCAAACTGGCATGTCAGTAGTAATTAAAATATTATTTCTCTTTTTTAAAAAGTTCCAAATGGCGTTAATAGTCTTACCGATTTTTTATTCCGACAGCTAAAAGTGAGGGGAGAGGAATACTGTGGAGCGGACTGTAGGGAAGGAGTGGGAGCTGTAGAGGTTTG
Source organism: Neomonachus schauinslandi (assembly GCF_002201575.2). Taxonomy (NCBI): domain Eukaryota; kingdom Metazoa; phylum Chordata; class Mammalia; order Carnivora; family Phocidae; genus Neomonachus; species Neomonachus schauinslandi. The sequence goes on from NC_058405.1 coordinate 125,978,286, forward strand.
CAGGGAGGGAGGACAGGCAAAATCTGTAAGCGCAGAAAGAGAAAAAGAAAAAAAAAAGTGGACATATTGACCCACTGGAGTCTATGAATGCTTCCACAATCAAAATACTCTATTACCCTAAAGTAAAAAAGTCAAAGGGATTCAGAAGTTACCACATACGATATGAATGCTTACAAAGCAATGGCTGCACACAGACTACATTGTCCGCAAGGATAGAGAAAGTTTCTGTGAGGCAAGATGACGAAAGTCAGGTTCTCAAAATGGATTTCTCCCGAGGAGTCCCAAGCCATTCTCTACACGATCCCTTGTGGAAATGACTGGTTCGGCTAGTCAAATACTTGGTCAGTTTATTCAGCTAGGGCCTGACTGATATCATTAGGTGGAAGCACAAACAAAAGCTTTAAGAAAAATGCATTTGTTTTGTGTGCCTAGCTTTCCCCTACGAGGAAAGATCGAGCTCCCTGCTAACAAGAGATAAAACCCGTGACAGCTACAGTTGGTATCATTTTTGCTATTCTCGTGTTGAAAATAAAGCAGCTTGTGTGTGTGTGTGTGTGTGTGTGTGTATGTGTGTGTGAGAGAGAGAGAGAGAGAGACTGAGAATGACTTCCAGGAGACATCACTGAATCACAGACCTTATGGTTAGAAATAATCAAAGATCATCAGACCCAGGACCCTACCTTACCTTAAATGAGAGTGAGAGTGCTTCAAACAGTAGTGAAAACCATGTCTGAGATAAAGAGCTATGAAAACGGAGATGGGGCTTCTTCGTACGGATGCTAGAGTGTAAATCCACATGCAGTCTGGGTGTCCCACTGAGGACTCAGCTTCCTCGGAAAGCCAACTTTCCATTTGCACCACATAAGTTGGCCCTTGGCAAGCACAGAGAAGGAATACATCCACCTTGCAGTAAGTGAGCTGTGCAGCCCAAATCCAAATCTAGACACTCCTTAGCAACCAACGCACTCCTCTTTACAGTGAAAGCCTACCTAAAGAGTAGTATTTAACCATAAAACAGCCTCCATACCAGTTCTTTAGGTAATCCACTTTACAGCTAGCTAATTATATGTGATCATCTTTCACTTAATTGAGCCTACACTCAATTATTCAAAATTAAGTGATTTATCTAAACAGAAATATAAAGCACCAGACAGATCATTTGGAAAGGACACACACAAATCACCAGGGACCTAGGACCCAGGTCAGAGCATCAAGAGGACCTTAGTTTTAATCTGTAGGAGAAAGGCCAAAAATTTGGAAATTTCAGCAATTTTTTTTTTAAATCCCCCTCAAGGCATGATCCTAAGTTACAAGCTTCCAGCATTCCCCACCCAGCTATTAGAAGCCCAAGAAGTGATTTGCTGCGTGACCGAGGATCTATCTGCACAGGACTTTGCGGACCTCAGATCCCATTACCGCTGGAGAAGCCTCCTCTTGCCAGTCTCTGTCCAGCCCCAGTAAAGCAAAATAAACATGTAACACATGCTTCCGGAATGAAAGTTGGCTTTTCTTCTCAATGTCTATGAGCAAAAAATAAAACAGTGTTTTAAAATGGGCAGGCCAGTCAATTTATTTTTTTTCTCATTCTTGGAAGCTCCAGGAAAAAGGGGAAAAAAAAAAAAAAGAACTACACTAGCCAGATTTAAACTATTTATATTTATTTTCTTATGGCTTTACAAACGTTAACATATGCTGTCATATGACAGCCCATAAGGAAAATAACAATACAAATATTAACTGAATAAGAAATGTCTGATTAAAACTAAGAAACAACGGCGGCTGCTTCTGTACTGTGAAGACATGGCAAGTATTTGTAAAATCTTCCCTGAAGTTTTGTGCCTACTACACAGATTTTTTTTTTTTAATTCTATGCCGAAGTAGTGATATCAGTTCATGTTGCAGTGGTAATCATTAGAGTTCTGGCAGTTAAAACACCCTCCTGATGCAGAAAGCAAGTGTGTCAATGGGCAGCCTCCATTTGTAGGGGTAAGGGAAGTTATCCGGATCACTCTCTATGAGTGTGAAATTCCAGCCTAAAGGTCTACGGTCCTCAGAAAGAAATACAAAGTAAGATTTAGCAAGGGTACGAGCTCCCCCACTCATGAAAAATAAGAAGATTAAGCAACCTCTCGTCTGTCCTTGGTTTATTTTGCTTTTTATTTTGGTAAGGCTAAGTGACCTTCCGCCACAGGAAATAAATCTGTAAGGAGCTGAAAATCCTAGGCAATTAATGCACACTGACCAACAAGCGAGTCCCCTCAAATTATGGTTTTGGATATGCCAAGTGCACACGGAAATGTGTGTGTGAACAGCAAGGTAAGGCAAAACAGGCTGACTGGCACTGTTGCTGGAACACAGAATTGAGTTTAGTTCTGGGCAAGACTGCCTGCCTCCTGACTGTGACATAATAGTGTCAGGTAAATGAAAGGTTTTATTTAGTGCCAATTTTAACAAAACCCAATGTTTAACTTATGACACAGTAGGGATTTGGAGGTCTTCCTCAACACCTTAAAAGGATGTGGACCAGAAGCCAGCATGAGATGAAGGTGCTATTTCATCTGGTACAGTTCCCACCCTCACCCCAGGTAATAACTTATTTATTGATAAAATGAAGACCTATAGCATTAACCAAAGAGACACAATTACAAGATTACATGGAGTCAGCATTCACCTATGCACAATGGTTTGTTGGACTATAAAGGACCATCCATTTCACATCTTTTCATTTCATACAAACTCTTTATTGCTTCGCTAAAACTAAAACCTCCGCACTTGTGCACATGCGTGTGTGCACAGACACACGCAACATGAGAAAAAAAAAAGAGCATTCATTTTTAACCACAGCGCTGCAAGAAAATCAAATATCCTTTTTACTCCAAAGGCACTGCCTGGATTAGAAGACGCTTGCCGCTTCTCAAAGCAAGTCCAGTTACCATAACAAATGCACATTTTACCAGCCTTGGAATTCTAATTGTGTTTAATGCAGTTTCATGTTGCATCAAAGTACAAAATCAATACCAATTGTCCAGCACACAGGAAAAATAGAATCTATAAACGGCTTTTATTGAGTAATTAAACACCTATTATTGTCATGGGTAGTGAAACAATGAATATGATAAGATAAATTTTTGCAAGAAAATGCTGCAGTGATTAATACCTCCCTCCGTATTAAATAAAAATGACTGCCTTTTGTGCAGTACCGCTGGCGGAAGAACGGGGACGCGGGAAATAGTTGCCTGGGCCACAATAACAGGCTAACCTTGAACTGAACTCCTTTCCTCAAGAAATTAAATGCGGTAGCAGGACTTTAAATCCCCCCACTTAGAGCTCATTTGTGCACCACGTAACCTGCAGTTCCTGAAAAGAACTGATTATCTTCAAAAGGAGAATCCCTTTATGATTTCTTTATGAATGTGTATATTGTTTCTACAAAAAAAAAAAAAGTATTGCAACGTCCAAAAAGGATAAGAATATTAACAGTGTAATAAGCAAAGCGAAGAGGCTTGTCCCCATCGGATACCATTTCTACTTCCAGGAATTCAAGTGCAGAATGCAATCTGTTATGGAAAACTGTACATGAGACTGAGAATGAGGGTAGAGGAAATGCCTATTTAGAAAAAGGGATTAATCTGTTAGACCGATGCTCCTGGCTATTCTGTTGCCTGAGTTTCTGTATCTTTCTGGGTCTCCTGCCTGTCTCTCTCTCTCTCTCTCTCTCTCTCTGTCTCTTTCTCTCTCTGGCATAAGCATGAAACTCCTCGGTCTAGAGCCCCATCTCCTGTACACACACACACACACACACATGCACACGCACACTCCCCACCCCACCACATGGTTCCTCCATCGCTTTGCCTTTTTTTTTTTTAACTTAAGAATGATGCACCAGGAACAACTACAAAGTACAAAAGATGAATCTATGGATGTGACACTTGTAAAGGGTAACCCTATTTCACAAGTGAGATGGGACAAAAAAGAAAGAAAAAAAGGCCACTGAAGCAATAACTGCTCACTGAATTACCATTAAATTGTAAGATTTACAATCGGATGGACAGTAAGTGCATATCTAATGGAGTTTGTCCTCTAAAGAAGTATAAAGTGAATCTTTGCAGCATAAAATGTGTGTAGGTGATAGATGTTTCTTTTAATCTATGTTTTTAATTAAAAACAAAAAAAGTTCAAAACACAACAAAAGGACACATTGATGCAACACCAGCAAAGCCCTGAGGCAAACTTAGAAGCTAACCTAATTTTAAATGCACTTTATATTAACTATTTTCATTTTCTCTCAAACTGAAATCACTCTTCCAAATACAAAAGTAAGATATGTAATCAAATAAGTATAGCAAAATGGAAGCCATGCTATCTTTTAATCAGCATTAATACCTGAACAGTTAAACTTTTTGAATTGTTTAAAAATAAAAAACACCTTAAGTCCAAATGATTGGTTATAAATATAAATTGTGAGATTTTTTTTTTGCTGAAGGCAAAAATTAGACAGAGAGTTGATTAGTAGGATTGTGTCATTTAATAAAGGCAAATAAATTCTTATGTTGACAACATGGAAAGAATTCAAATAAGATACTAATGTAATCAAGTATCAATAATATTATGACTATGTTCGTTTTTCTTAACACAAACCACCCCCAGAAAGGAACTGACTATTTTGGAACAAAATCACTTAAAATACTTTAATTAATTCTTTAGTAATCATTAAAAGCAAATTCCAATCCTCATTCCCTGTGCTGCTTTCCAAAGTACACATTCATGAAATAATGCCCATTTTCTCCCTCATGACAAACACCTAATAAAACACATCTGGTCAGAGATTCATGCACATGGATAATATTTTAGCAAAAGCTTTCTGGAATAGGAAAATTGATACAAGGTAGAGTAAGCAATACTATTAGAGGGCTTACTTATTTTATTTAGATAAATAGGTGTCTTTTAAGTAGTATTTCAGAAGTCACTGTCCTTGAATTAAGTAAAATGTAAAACTGTTATGCCGATTTTGCAAACCTATGCTTTGCTCTTCTCACCTCTCCCCCACATGATCTGAATTTTATTTTAAAGGATTAACAAGTAACACATTTGATCAGCAATGATATCCTTGTTCTTTTAAACCTTAGTGAATCAAGTTCGCTAAAGGTGAAGCAGTGGAATTATCAGTACAAGTGGCTGTCATCAGAGCCTTCAGAAAGGTGCTATACAGAAATGCCTAAATAAACAGCAGCATCAAGGATTTTATATATGAGATATATACACACAGATCTCTCTCTTTCACACACACACACACGCACACGCACACGCACACGCACGGCCTGCCTCTGGTTGTTAAAAATACGAAACAGATTCACTACTGTATAGAAACCAAAAGGCATTTGCAATCCCCCCCGATTAATTTCAACTTCATTGCTAGTTTAAATGATGTACCGTTTTCTGCTCCCCACCCCCACCCCCGTCAAGATATTTTGAAAGATTATCTTAAAAATCAGTTGGTTAAAGCCCCTCTCTATGCTACAGTAAGCCGGAGAATTTCCAGCATCTGATGAAGACCAGTGGACCACCTGATACTTTTTCAGCAGAGTGATAAAATTAAAGGATGGCTTTGATTTGCTTGAAGGATTACTTCCCTCACTTAATTGTTTAAAGTGCACAGTATTAGCACAAAGAGGGGGAAGGAAGAAAATTAAGAAGGTGACTGTAGAGCCTGAGCTAATTGCAAGCTGATTAGATTGTGCCATGCAAGAGCTCTCCCTCCGTTACATACCATCACAAGCTCTGGTCTTTTCCACCCTGCTGCTGCAGCAAACAAGCTGATTTGCTAACAAAGTGGTCAGCTCGGGCACTTGCACAGCGGCTCACGGGGTCCACAGACGGCTGCTCTCCATGCAGAGAATCTCAAGCTCCATTTTCCAATCTGATTACACGGCATCTTGTTCCAGCAGCCTTAAACCTTCATGGCAGTTTACCAACATTTCCATCACTTTTTTCTTTTACAAAGCAAAAGAAGTGATAAGCTCTCAGGTGCCCAGGATTTCATAGTCAATGGCTGGCCAGCAGCCAGCATTCCCTCACCACACAACTGTTTCGGGCCACACTGCATAAAGCAGACAGGATTTACCAGACAGCACAGAACTAGTAGAATGTTGCCATGTGTACAAGTAAGCAGCATGTTTCTGCCCTTATGGATGTCGACTATTGTGTCTAATCACATCTAGGAAGTACCGAGACCTAATAAGTACCCGGCCTGCCCCCGCCCCCATAAAAAAGAGGTGATGCAAAGCAAACCAATAAGCATATGGCCATGAATTCACTATTACCCTAACTAATGTGCTCAGGAACTCTGCCTGGGAAATGCAAAGCCCTAGTAACTGTTTTTAAAAGCCCTGGTTTGACAACCTAAACCAGTTACCTCGGTGACGATGAAAATGATCCTAAGTGACTTTTCATTAAAATCAAAAACGGTGTGGACAGCACGAAATAACTTATTAGCATCTTAAAACTTTCGCAAGCCCCTAGAACTCTAAAACAACAACAACCCAAAAGATGCAGAGATGAAGCACAAAATGTATCATCCAAAAGCCACCTCATGAGAATTACTTACTCCCTTTAGTTCCCAGAAATCACATCATGCAGTTAGCAAGCAGGAGGTTCAGTGTAATGCATTCCCACTCAAAAGTTTAAAACAATGGCTGCTGTATCATTTCAGGTAGAACACCTATATGTAGCCTCTCCCTCCTGTGTAATATTTTTAAAATTCACTTTTACCTATGGCCTATGGGCCTAGATACAAAATAAACATGCTTCCATTTAGCCAAAAAACAATAAACAAACAAAAAAGAATAACAGAGCCGCCTCCCGCCATGGCCAATAACTTTCTAACAGAGATAACGAAAAGAAAAATGGGTTTTAATGGCCGTGGCTATTGCTGGTTCATTTTTGCATAATATTGATCTATAATAAAGGGTCTGGGATGGGAGGGGAGGGAGGAGAGGAGTCTACAGTTATGGGAAAAATGTACAAGTCGGCTCGCACGATGCCTCAGTTCTCCAGCTCACCAGTGCACTGACCCTCTGTATCTCGGAGTCATTAGCCAGAGTCCCAGCCCTGCCTCCAGGAGGAGGGATTTGAACTCACACATCGAAGTGGGGAGATTTGGGATTTTGAGCATGCCAGACAGAAGGGTCATTCCTCCTCACTGATGAGGAGGACGCTTGTCCCCTGGGGAGGGGAAAACTGGATGAGTGACTGTCGCAAGACTCAGGCAATGGATGTGCTGCTGACTCAGGAATGGACTCTGACAGCTACCCCCTGCTTCAGTCCAGCCACTCGGAGTGGGAAGCAGTTTTAGGGCGGCAGTGTTGACAGGGACATGCAAAAGTTAGGGGGCAAGGGGAGAAGAGGAAAGAGGGAATGAATGAGCAAATGCAACAGCAGCTCCTTCTTGAGGCATATATGTAACGTACAAGAAATAAACATCTTTCCTATCGCAAGTTGATATTGTCCAAGAGATAAAAGATGTGTTTGTGGATATGCATATTTAGAACACCCACAGCACTTCTGAATGGACTTTTAGAGAGGACATGCATTTTAAAAACTCATAGACTAAACTCAGTGTATCTCCACGACCACAATATGGCAAAACCCTATAAACTCACAGCAAGTGTACACAAGCAGCCATATATGAATTTGCATGTGGGTGGTATTCTGCATAAATGACTGTCAACTTAAAATGCCATTCTCTAATTTATATGCAAATTCTACCTCTGGTAAAATAAAAACATATTTTAAGCAGCTTATAGTGCCAACACGTTATTCCCATGAATGATTCCTAGTAAACTATTTATGCCAACTGTGGGTTGTTTTTTTTTTTTTTATGATTTATTGGATGGCGAACGAAACCACTTAAACTATAGTTGCCTGTATGAATCAGTAATTTTCATGTTTCTAATTAAAATGTAAACAGCATAATGAAGACATCAAGTTTTTAGGCAAATGTCTCTTCCAGTGCCACTTGGGGTATGATAATTACTGGAGCAGATCTATGGATGCTCCTGAATCCTCTACAAGTCCAGATTAAAAGCATTACTGCTAAACCTGGCTTTTTACACGAGGGAATTGTGTTCTCTAACCCATTCCCAGTTTGCTTACAGATGCACATTGGCACTACCTTGAAAACCTGGTCATTAAAAAAAAAATCAAAATGGAAAATAAACTAAGTAATTTATATTTGAAATGTTGATTATAAAACATTTACTGGCAATCAAAATGCTGGAACTAGACCTACTGGGATTTGATTCTCTGCCATTAGCTTCTTGAAAAAAGAAAAGAAAGAAAGAAAGAAAGAAAGAAAGAAAGAAA